>NW_026586662.1:6532979-6566538 GCF_907164565.1 Psammomys obesus | reverse complement strand
TAGATAGATAGATAGATAGATAGATAGATAGATAGATAGATAGATAGGTGAATGAATGGATGAATGAATGAATGAATAAATGAATGAATAAATAAATAAATAAATAAGTAAATAAATAAATAAGTAAGTAAGTAAGTAAGTAAGTAAATAAATAAATAAATAAATGCACTGGAGAAAAGACATCATCTTTAACAAATACTTAGGGATGTCCACATGCAGAAGAATAAAAGTAGGCCTGTATTTATTATCTTGAACAAAAATTTGATTCAAATGGATCGAAGACTTCAGTTTGAAACCTGAAGCACTAGAATTCATAGAAAAAAACATAGAAATGTGTAGGACTAGAGTTTATGAACAAGTCACTTGCCCAGAAATCAAGGTCAACTATTGACTTCGTAAAACTAAAAACCTTCAAGGAAATAACCAGTTGAGTGAAGAAGTTACTCACAGAATGGAAGAAAATATTTTTCAAGCTATATCTGACAAAGAATTGATGTCTAAGATATACAAAGAACTAAAACAAAACGAGACAAAAAAATAAACAAAAGCAAACATAAAACGATAAAACAAATGACTCAATTAAAAACTAGGTTGTTGATCTAAATATAGAGTTCTCAATAGAAGAAATAAAAATAGCCAAAAAAAAAATCTGAAAAAATGTTCAGATTTTTTTAATCAGTTATAGAAATGGAAAATTTAAAACCTTGAGATTTCATCCTATAAGAGACAGAAGGGTTAAGACAGCTGTTGGAAGGACTTCTAATCGGTTCACTGCTCTGGATATCATTATAGAAAATACTCAGAAAACTAAAAATAAATCTACCATATGATTCAGCTATACAATTCCTTGGCATGAGTCCAGTGGACTCCAAATCCTATCCCACAGATACTTGCTTAGCAATGCTCACTTCTCCCTTATTGCCAATAGCCAGGAAATGAAAACAATAAATACCCTTCAACAGATTAATGGATAATGAAAATACGGTTTATGTACACTATGGAATACTATTCAACCTTAACAAGTGAGACCATGAAATTTTCATCTAAGTAGATGAAACTAGACATTATATTTCATAACAAAGCTCGTCCCCTGAAAGACGTGTTGCATGTTCTCTCTCATCTGTGGTTCCTAGATCCAAATCCTCAGATATGATTTACAATATGGAATAATCAAATAAATCAGGAAAGGATAAAGAGACCATGGGGGGAGAGAGGAAGGGGAGAGGGAGGGATAGCAGAATACAGGGGATAGGAGAGGAGAGAAAGATGGGGGTGAGGGCTCCTACTTGAAAGTGAGGAGCAAGAATCCAATGCAGAATGAGAAGGTGAAGGACAAAGAAGGTACAAGTTCATTTGTTACAGTCTCAATGAATCGTATTATTCTACAGTTGTCTAGCACTAACAAAAATTCCAGTACCAAAACGGGAAACCTTCTTTCTGGTGTTTGGTCAAGACAAGTCCAAGTGATTCTCAGTGTAGCATACACTATTGATTTAGGCCTCTGTTGCCTCTCAGAGGTTGAAAGTAGGCCCCCATTGCTGAAGACACTTCACACTTAGGACACAGGACTTAGATGATTTGAGGTGAATTTGAGCCCAAAAGACTCTTTCCTGTGTCTTACCTTCCATAGTACCAGGAAATATGCACACTGTTGAGGAAGGAAAACAATTAATATTCCTCAGCTGCAACACCTATGAACCACAACAATTACCAGCATATTACAAAACATCCATAAGGGTTCAATAAGTGGCATTCACATGTGCGTGGTAACCAATAACTGTCTAATTGGATTTAAGATTCTCTCAACAGAAGTCATGTTCCTTAGAAAAGAACCTACTACAACTGCCATCCGGATAGACCAGCATATGTTAGTTACCACATTCTAAATTTTATGCTTTCACCCACAGATAAGTGTAACTACCACCTCTCATCAAACAAGCTCCTTTTTACAGAAAAAAAAGGGACCTATCAGAGATAACCACAAATGGACAACAAGGCAGAAATCAACAGTTATGGGGGGCCCAGTGTCAATGGATGTGTCTACATCACAACTCTTACACCTATGGCTCAGAGAACATAGCAGTAAAGGAGATAAAAGTACAGTAAGAGCCAGAATACCAAAAAGTCTGTTGTGAAACAATTTCTTCCAGGAATGGCTGCATAAACAAAACTGAAAAAATGAGAAGATCAATGAGCATGTTAACATGGAAAGAGGAATTTTCATGTGCTTCCACCCCAAGACAAAAAACTCTAGGCAAATAATGACTACTGGGAGAGGGAGAATTAGCATCTCCAAGGAATGAGTAGCCCTTTAGGTTAGTGCAGGGTAGTCAGGCTTGAAACTATACAAACATGCATCCCCCACCCTCGACACACAAATAGACTCAGCAGGTTGTATTTATCTATCTGTGCATGCTTTTTTTTAAGGCGGTTATTAATTTGAAAGTTGTGTGGATGAGTTTGAGGAAGAATAACTGGGAGGCGCTAGAGGAAGTTAAAAGGAGGAAAGAAACTGATATATTTATATTTCAATTAAAATGTATAAATTTTTTAGAAAATGAACATAGCAATGATAAAAACTATATGAAACTTTCATACTAAAATAATGTAATATCTTAACTTCTTCACTTGCTTGCCCCTACATTTGTTTTTCAAAATGGAGTGTTTAGAGAGAAAATGAAGAGTCCCTGTGAGTTTAGATGTTGTGAGAATAAAAGAGCCTGGGAATTGAGGGTGCTATCTCCCTTCTGTAGTCTTTTGGGGTCAGTCGTTTTACATCTCTCTAAGACTACTACTCAGGCTAAACAGTAAGGATACTGGAGTATTTCTTCTGCATAGAGAACAGCAAGGAATGTGAGGGCTACTACCTGCCTGTAAGGGTAGGGCATCTGAATCCTGCCCTTTGGTTTCTGACCTTAGAGATCCTAATGAAGCTGCATTACCACAGGTCATTTCCCTCTGTGAAACAATTTTACCCCCAAAGCTGCTCTCTGGCATGACTGAACAGTGTCTGAAACATAATGAATTTTCATGCGCACAATACAATGTCTTAAAATGTGGTATGAATGAGGTCAATCAGTCACTTAAGTGGAGTTTTGCCTTGATTTGACTAACTTTCTTCAAACTGTGTAAAACTATCTGGCTCATCATGATGCATTTCCACATTAACAATGAAAAAAATTTTTCAGTTAAATGTGAACTTTGACACTCTCCATATCAACCCCATTATTTTTAATATCAGAAAACTAAACTTAGAAGGAAGTACATTTGAGAAGTTGTGGGACTTGCAATCTGTCTATCTCTGCCTAGTTGCATTGTTATCTACAAGATAATTTCTTCAACATCATTGCATTACTATTTACAAGACTTTCCTATGTTACATCATCCAAATTAGTTCCTCCAAAGAACTAAGCCACTAATATGAGATATATGCTCAGGATTTTGTTTGAAAACTTAGAGAAATTTATATGTTTCCCATGTCCGTCCTTCAATCATTATTCCAGTGGCTCATAAAAAATTCTTAGAGCCATTTTACTGGACATGAAACTGTAGAAGTAAATACATATGCCTATGTGATAAGATAAAATCAGTAAACATTCTTACAACATTAAGATGAAATTTAAAACGTAAAAGTACCACAATTTCTGTATCCATTCCTCCGTTGATGGACATCTGAATTGTTTCCAGGTTCTGGCTATTACAAATAAAGCTGATACAAACATGGTTGAGCAAATGTCCTTGTTCTGTACTTGAGCATCTTTTGGATATATGCCTAGGAGTGGTATAGCTGGATATTGAGGAAGCACTATTCTTAATTGTATGAGAAAGCATGCAATTAATGTATTCCCACCAGCAGTGGAGGAGGGTTCCCCTTTCTCCACAACCTCTCCAGCTTGTGTTGTCACTTGAGTTTTTTATCTTAGCCATTCTGATGAGTGTAAGGTGAAATCTCAGTGTTGTTTTGGTTTGCATCTCCCTGATGGCTAAGGACGTTGAGCATTTCTTTAAGTGTTTCTCTGCCATTCTATATTCCTCTACAGAGAATTCTCTGTTTAGCTCTGTACCCCATTTTTTTTAATTGAGTTGCTTGATTTATTGCCTTTTAACTTCTTTATATATTCTGGATATCAGCCCTCTATCAGATATAGGGTTGGTGAAGATCCTTTCCTAGTCTGTGGCCTGTCATTTTGTTATTAAAAACAAGAAAATAATGAAATTTGCAGGCAAATAGTGGGATCTAGAAAAGATCATCCTGAGTGAGGTATCCCAGAAGCAGAAAGACACACACAATATGTACTCACTTATAAGTGGGTACTAGACCTATAAGAGAGGATAAATATACTAAAATGTGCGCACCTAAAGAAGATAAACAAGAAAGAGGACCCAGAGTAAGGATTAATCCTCACTTAGAAAGACAAATGAGATGGACATTGGAAGTAGGAGAAAACAAGTAACAGGACAGGAGCCTACCACAGAGGGCCTCTGAAAGATGATCCCTAGCAGTGGATCAAGGCAGATACTAAGACTCATAACCAAACCTTCAGCAGAATGCAGGGAATCATAAGAAAGAAGAGTGAGTTAGTATGACCTGGAGAGGACAGGAGCTCCACAAGGACAATATATATCAGGGCATAGGGGTCTTTTATGAGACTGTTTCAAACCAAGGACCAAGTATGGATATAACCTAGAACCCCTGCTGGGATGCAGCTCATGGTAGCTCAGTATCCAAGTGGGTTACCCTAGTAAGGGAAACAGGGACAATTTCTGACATGAACTCAATGGCTGGCTCTTTGACCCTCCCCCCCTCTCCCAAGGGAGGAGCAGCCTTGCTAGGCCACAGAGGAGGACATTGCAGCCAGTCCTGAAGTTACCTGATAAACCAGATCGAAGGGGAGGAGGATCTCCCCTATCAGTGGACTTGGAAAGGGGCAGGGAGGAGATGAGGGAGAGGGGTTGGTAGGGAATGAGGGACAGTGCTATGGCTGGGATACAAGCCTATGATTAATATAAAAAATAAAAAGTATTAAAAAAAGAAAATTAAAACATATCAAGATGTTTTTAAAGAAATAATTATGCACCACTTTAGTAGCTGACCTTTTGAGACTGCTGGCTTTGTAATTCCTTCAAATAAAGCTTAGGCTCCATCCAGCATTTGCTTTCTTTATGGGAGTCAGAACTTTAATAGATGTGATGAAAAGATGAACACAAGACTTTGATAAACTGAGTATGTGGCAGATGCTGTTACTAAAAATACTATATTTTACCCTAGAACTTTTGCTAAAATGACAAAGTTAATTTAAATATGCCAAAGGCCATACATTTCTGCTGGGTGAAAAATTTACCTGTGTTTTAAAATGACAAAATGCCTGAGCTTATGATGACTTATATTTCCTTTCAAAAGCATATCCCTTAAACTCCGAGGTTTATGTGGCCTTCCTTTTCCAATCTTTTGATCATATTGCTTTCCACAAATTCTCTTATTTGTCACTTTTTCCTGTAGGGACAAGCAGGTGTGCATGGCTGACTGTGCAGGATTGGAGTCCCACACCTGACAGTGTGACACGTTTAAATGGCACAATAATAGAATGATCCCAGTGACTCAGGAGTCAAGGCAGAAGTATTTATTGCTTAGCAACCCAAACTGATGTCAACAGTCTCATCAAATGTTGAAAATCAAAATTGCTTTGCTATAATTTCCTTAAATTGGTTTCAAAAAAAATATTAATTAACTGGCCCATTTATTTATTTGACTGATGGATATAACATCTCTGTGGCCAAGGAGTAAAGTGGCAATTACAGCTAACTGGTCACACTGAAGAGCCATAGACAAACAGGAATTTTAAGAAAAAGACTCACACAACCTCTTCTAAGGGCACCTCACTTATCTGCTTTTCTGAGTTGGCATTCAAGCACATTGTTTTTCATGGTTGCTACACAGAATTCTTAGAAAGAAACACACAGTGCTGTAAAACACAATGAAAAATAAGCACATCTCACTTTAAAACTGGTAGTAAGCTCATTATACAGCTGGTCCTGAAAACAAATGAATATCCTGCTAGACAGGAGCTTGAAAGAAAAGAGAATCTCAGGCTACAATCCCTCGTAGGCAAGGTTCTACACTCTCCATTTCAAACTTTCTGCAAGAAACCACATACAAAATATAAAATATTTGATTAAAACCCAGATTATTTGGCTTGGTGCTAATGCTGTTTTTTTTCAGAGGATATGAGTGATATTCCCAGAATCTACATGGAGGCTCACAACCATCTGTAATTCTCATTCTGGACACTCTTTTCTGACCTCTGCAGGCACCAAGCTTGAAGCTGGTACACAGGCATAGATGCATGCAAGCAAAACACTCATATACATTAAACAAAAAAAAACCTTTAAAAATTTACTTTTAGATGGTGACTTATGTAAACCATACTGACTCCTACAATGAAATTTTACACGTCTTTACATTATTTAGCTTTCTATGTAAGCTGAGGGAATTTTTAATAGGTAGGTATTTTGCATGTAATACTTAAAGAGCATTATAGAGTCAGGTATAAGGTTAGTATTCTTTTTCACCCATGTTCTAGTCATGTGTTCCTAGCTCACAGGACACCAATATTATTTAAACGACATACATGGTTTAAAGTCATCTTCCATACAGAAAGGCCATAGTAGTAGAAAACATGTTTAGAAAAAGTGGTTGAGAATAAGACAAAGATTTCATTCACTTCTTGTCTTTCTATCTTTTTGTGAAAATATTGCCAAATCTAGTCAGATTTTCATTGGCTTCTTGATCCAATTTCAGTGGTGTGTTTGCATTCCTAGAAATCTCTTCATCTCATCCAGGCAAGCCAATTGGTTGGCATACAAGTTGTTACAAAATCTCCTTATTATCCTTTTATTTCAATAAGATTTTTAGTTAAATCTCATTTCCTCTTTGATGGTTTTAGTTATTGATTTAGTTTTCTCTCTGTCCTTCCTCTATCTCCCCCTCCCCCTATCTTTTCCTTGTTTTCTATCATCCATCTATCATCCATCTATCTATCCATCTATCCACTTATCCATCAATCTATCTATTTATTGATAGATCTCCCTTCTTATTAAAATTGTATCCATTTTACTGATTTTTTCAAAGAACTAATTCATTCTTTTCCTTTTTACTAGTTGTAATGTTTTTATTTGTACATATTGTGTCCACTTTTATAGAACGTGGTACAATGTGACATTTCGTAATGCAAACGTGTGTAGCAAGCAACTAGGGTATCCATATTGTATCCATTACCTCATCTGATGTAAACTGTGTTCAGTGCTGTGCAATGGAGCACCATCTCTTACTCACTGCTACTGTATTCTTCATTTTTTTCTACTGCTCTTTGTTTTACAATGTTTTTCTCTTCCTGCAGTGTCTGAAAATGGGAGAGTAGGCTGTGCAATGTGCAACTTTTCTTTCTATTTTAGGCATTATTCCCCATCAAATACTATGCTATCTGCATAAAACTTTGCTTTGCTTCATTTTCATTCATTCTGAAGTACTTTAATTCCTCTGTTCTTTCTTCAATAGAATAATGTTTATTTCGGGTTGTATTGTTTGTTTTGTGCATTTTTATAACTTTCTAAAGTTCCTTCTTTTAAAAACCTTCAGGCTAGGCTGGGATTCAGTTTAGTGTTTCACTCAACACTCATTAGAGCAGCTTCTTTGTACAGTAGGTATGGTTTTGATATTGAGAAATCATTACATGGTTATGGCTATCGGTCCCAAGACAGCCAAGAATCAGTCCCAAGAACACTGTGTTCTTGGTCTGTTATATTCTTGACATGCCCTGTGTTTTCTTGTACAAAATTAATTAGATTCCCACTGACTTTTCCTGTTCTTCCCTGGGAATACTATATAAAAAGCTGTATTTCTTAATAAACTTGATTGGGAAAAACATAGTTTGCAGAAAATTTTTCATCCCAAACTTATCTATTTTCTTACCTTCTGATCTCCCGATCCTCTCTTTCAGGGCCCTATTACTGAAAAATGATCTGCTGTTCCATGCCATTCTATTTTATTTGTAATTTTTCCATTCACATAACAAACTGCGTTGGGATAGTGACTTGGAAAGACATCTCTTTATCTTATGAGTTTAAGGAATGAATTTTTTTTCAGGGAATTCATTTGTTCAAACTCTGGTCAAGATCTCAGCATGGGGGAATGCTATCACAGCAGCGGTGACTTAGGAAACAATGATCATATGGTAACACAGCAAAAGAATGATGATAGTCAGTCTTGCTGGTTTATAACCACTTTTACAAGAACATTCTGGAAGCACATGGAACTATATTGATACTTTTGTGTGGCACCAATAGGAGTGACCTCATTACTTTGTACTTTGAGTCCACCTCTTATAGTTTTACCCTTCTAACACCACTACACTAAAGACCTTAACACTACCAGACTGAAGCTGAGGCATAAAAATTTTGCTTCAGTGATCGTGGGATAGTTTCTGTTAACCTTTCCCCACATGTATGAGCCATCTTTCATTATGCTTGCTTATCATGTGTTGAAACCTAGGAATTTTCGATGATACAATGCAGCAAGCAACATGGGGCATCAGAGTCTCCCTGCATTTGATGTTTGCTGTGCTTGCTGTTTGTTTCTGATGTTTTTGAACTAATTCCGTTAAGTCTCTTTCTTTGTCGAGTTCCTGAAGTGTCTCCTCGGCCATCACAGAATACAGCTAATGATTCAGTAGTCCTCCTTAAGCACCTGGAAATAATACTCTCAATATCTGCCAAAGGTCGGTGTGAATTTTGAGAATGTGTTAAATACTCCGTGTCTTTTCTTGGTCAACATTAATAAACAGCTCTTCACCCCAGACAAGAAAATGAGGACAGAAAAACTATTCCTTCCAAGTCTAGATTAATAAACTGGTTGGTTTATTTGGGTTGTTTACAGGAACATGGGTGAGGAGTTACTCACAGGAGCATAAACTACTTTAAAAGCAGCTGCATCCATGAGAAAGCCACCTAACCAAGGGGTGACAATTCATGAAAGTTCCACCTTAGAATTCTGTGCCCAACTTGTAGGCAGTTCTATAGGTCTGAAGTCTGGAAGTTTGTCTCTCTCCTCTTCTATTTTCCTTTACCTCCATCCCTAGCAGTTCTTATAGATTATATAACCTTAGGGAGGGGACTTGTGAGTCTTGTAAAGTTCTGTAATTTCCTAGACTTTTGAATTTTTTTTTTATTTCCTGAGCCTTCTAAAATGCATTTACTTCCTGAGTCTTAAGCAGCCACTCCCCAAATGACATGTTTCAATTCAGAGAAAATTGTTTCACAGCACTGTTCCAGAGCTTATAATTCTACTATAGCCTTCACTTTTGGATTGCAAAGATCTTTCAACTTGAACATAGATGAAAGCTTAGGTCTTCTCTATTTGTACAGTACTTTTGATGCTATTGTTGTTAGTGATGATTTTTTTTTTCTTGACATATATACGGCCTTGGGCATGTCAGTAGCTAAATAACATGCATGTGATTTTCCAGATCTCCAGGTAAATAAAAACATTCCAAAATCTTCCAAAATTTATCTCCCTAGATTTTCTTCATAGGTTCTTTGGTTAGCCCGTTGTTTATTCTTATAGTATAACTGCAGTCTTAGGCAGTCTAAATATTTAACAGTCATCTCTAATTGTTTGGGACAGTTGCTTTTCAAAGAAAGTTATTTGTGTTAAGTGAACTCCACATGCGAAGAAGCTCAACAACAAAACATGCATTACCTGGGTAAAGTCATGGCAGCCTCGCCCAGGGAGGAGCCATAGCACCAGCGGCCCTTCTAATGGGCACGGCTGTACTTTATGTTGTGGGTGTTGACTCTTCTAAGGAGACCATTCACTGGACATAAAAGCATGGTTGTGAGGAACATTAAGAAGCTACAAGACTGTTCTCAGGGCACTCAGCTGAGTTCTTAGATTCTGATAAGCTTTGAGATAATCTCCAGAGTTTTGTAAAAAGATTTAACAAGTTTTTTAAACAATAAACGTACAGTTATAGAGGAAAGACTATTTGGAGGCCCGTACCATTTTTACTGGCATCATCTTCTAATTTACCTTATATCTCTCTTATCAGCGTTTTAGTGCACAACATCAAAGACAGAAATAACCTCCCTCTGTTCTAGGATCCACTCTACAGGTGATCACAAAACATTAGTTGCTACCTCAAGAGAGTACGTACTTTTTTATGTCTTAGAATACACCAAGTGAATCTGCAAATCTTTCTATACAAGTCTAATGAAAACAGCAGTTTAGCAGTTATTCTCTGTGGTTTGTTTAATGTGAAAAAATCAGAACTAGAGAGTCGGCTATAATAAATAATTGAATCCAAAAAGGGTTAATGCTCAAGGGCATGTTTTTGTGCCCACCATTGCAAAGCAATATTAAATTAAAGTGTCAATAAAGAGACCTTGTTTCTCTATGTAAAATGACTTCTTAAGAGTAATACAAAGGAAAAATAACATTTACTTTTGACTTAGAAGTAGGTTTAGTCAGCTACTCTTAGAAATAGCTGTACAAGGAGATTTTTGGCTGACTTTTAAAGAAACAATCCCTCAGTAGAGCAAAGCACACAGTAATCCCCACTTCCTCTGACTGTGGATAGCACTGCTTGCTCCAAGAATCTATGTGGAGTCCAAGGGACTACCTCAGGACTAATCCTCAGGAAAAACTCCCCAGTCCTTTGTGGTAGTTTCTCACATTACTTCAGAACTCATCAGTGTTGCCAGATTGTCAATCCAGACAGCCTCAGGGATCTCCCAGCATTTGCCTCTTTATCACTAGTCGCAGAGTGTGTTCATGATTGTGATTCACATTTTCACATAGGTTTTAGGGATTAACCTCGGGTCCTTGTTGCTTACAAGTCAGGTAAAAGACTATCCTCCCAGCCCTGATAAGGTAAGTTCTTAAACATTATCTACACTGACTTTTTAACTTTATTTTCACTGGCTTTCCCATCCTCACAGCAATTCTGTGAGATAAAAATGGCTTCACGAAGTGACGCACCAATTTCATAGGTGAGAGGTCAGAGGCAGAAATGGTCCATTAACCAGCTCGTGGCCAAGTGATAGAACTTAGTCTTGAACTTTAGGGAGCATAGCTATGACAGGCAGTCTTTCTGAAGTTTCATACCACATCAAAGCATTTAGATGTGCAGGCTTTCTTTAGAGCCACAACGTGCTGCACCAGCCACCAGGTCAGCTGGAAACCTGGCTTCCAGAAGAAGGCGGGACCATGCCACACCCCCACAGGTTAAATCCTTCAGCCACTCTTCCTATGCATTCCTGCCTCAGACGCTCTCTTATAAACATGGTACTTTCACCATTGAGCTGACCTCCAACAAACATTGCTGCTTTTTCTTCTCCCTCCCTCCTTCCTTCCTTCCTTCCTTCCTTCCTTCCTTCCTTCCTTCCTTCCTTCCTTCCTTTCTTTCTTTCTTTCTTTCTTTCTTTCTTTCTTTCTTTCTTTCTTTCTTTCTTTCGTGGTTGCCTTGGAAACAAGATTTCTCTGTGTAGCCTTGGCTGTCCTGGACTCGCTTTGCAGACCAGGCTGGCCTAGAACTCACAGAGATCTGCCTGTATCTGTGTCCCAGAGTGCTGGGATTACAGGCGTTCACCAAGATGCCCGGCTCCACTGGTGCTTTTTCTTGGCCTAGAAGCCTGAGACCAAATGCATCCAATGATGAAATCTTCTAAATCAGTGGTTCTCAAGCTGTGGGCTGCAACTCCTTTGGAGGTCACATATCAGATATCTTGCATATCATATATTTACATTATGATTAACGTGAGAGGCCAGAGAATTAAAAATTAGGTTTCTTGGGTTATTGAGATAAAAAGTTTAGAGCATATCAGGTCAGTTGACCTTGCTGCTTCTAGGTAGATCCAGCCAGCTGCAAAAAGGAGCTGACCTTGCTGCCCATTAGAAATACGGTTGCCAGTAAACGCGCCAGATGACCCCCAACTCTTTCCAATTCCCACCTTTGCTCCTGAAAATAGCACAGACTACCCAAGGCCAGCCGTTCCGACCTCCCTCTTATACTCCCTCCCTCACAACAGAGAAAACAAAGCAAGACCTGTTCATGGTTTTGGCACTTTCCCACAGCAAATCATTTCTGAAATGTAGCCTCCCCTTTTCTGTATTAACCAATAGAAGCTTGCCAGGCTGGAATCCTCCTGCTTTGGGTGCAATTGGACCTATAACTCACCCACAATCCAGAGTTTGGGGCTCTCAGCTGGATACCAATGCCTTGGTGTCTGTGAGAGTCCCAGATCAAGCTGCAAAAAAATAAAGATCCTCGTGTGTTTTGCAACGGACTCGACTCCTGGTGCTCTTTTGGGGGGTCTCGCAAATTGGGCATAACACATAGCCACAGCAAACTTAGAGTTATGAACTAATATTTAGATTGTACATAAATCACAGTTTGTCCAAAACAAAAACCTGAATAACACAGTTCTGTTAAGCAGTCTGTGGCCACTTGGTATTTCCTGGGGCTCCTTAGCTTATGATGGTTGTCTTTGAGTCCTTTTAGGCAGCTTGGTTTAAAATTAGTGTGATCCACATTTCTCACTTTCCTGCTTCATAATTTATATGTTTAAAAATCACTTTCATTTTGACTTTTCATTTAAATTATGAAATATTTCAAACTCAACTGAAGTATTGTTGTCTTTTGATCTATAGTAAAGCCTGCTCTCAGAAGGCTTCATCATCAGTCCTACGAAGCTGTGAGTTCAGTCTATTCCTCATCCAGTCTTCAGGTTCTGAATTAACTAGGAGTTAAATGATAATTCTACCTCGACTTTGTAAGTGATTTTAACTGCCATGTGTCCTTCCAGTCTTATTCTGACTTTCCGATGTCTTTGCTTATGATTTCCTTGAATGCTAAACCCTTCTAACAGTTGTTTATTCTGTATTAGTAATTTCAGTTTTGGCAGATGGGTTGACTCGTTGTGGAGACACTGCTGACTTGCAGCCTCTACCACTCTTGCCCTGTTAGCAAGTCTTCCTGTACCTGGTCATCTACTTGTTTCAGAGGGCAAGGATTTCTCTGAAAGAACGGACTGTTTGTTTTTCCAAATACACAGTCTGATGAATACGAAGAACAAAATAAATATTTTAATTAATTAATAAATGAGAGACATTGGTTCAATTCCCTACATTCTCTTTTGGTTTCCACAGTCACCAGGCATATACATGGTATACATGCAGGCAAATCACTCATAAACAAAAATAAAATTATTTTGAAAAACCTAAAAAAAAAATTACTTATGCGAACAGAAGAGCACACATAGGGCCTGCATGGATCTAAGCCAGATGGGTTTTCCCAGATCTGAAAGGAGAGGTGGGCACAAGTCCCGAATGTAATCTAGAAGCAATCTTCAATTGACAATCATTCACAAAGGAAAAATTATTTTTCTCCAAAGGAATCTCACTAAGTACACAAATTTAAAAGGAAGGCTCCATGCCCAAGAGTAGATAGTCTAAACAAAACAAAACAAACAAACAAACAAACAAACAAACAAAAAACTGGATGATTTTTTTTTTGTTGGGTTGTTGTCTCATAATGCTTTGTCTTTGCATTGTTAACTTACTAGTCTTTGCTTATATATTATGGATGCTGGCTTTGTGTTCTTATGGGATTTTTTGTACATGACTATGTGCCCTTGCATCTCTATATTTTTTTCCTGCTGATTTGTTTGTTTTGTCCTATTCTAGTTTAATTGGTTGGTTGGTTTTAGTTACCAGACTGTTTTCTAATGAGAGAGAGAAAGAAAGACTATGGATTTGGGTGGGTGATGAGGTAGGGAAGAGCTGGGAAATGTGGGGGAAGGGGAAATCATAGTCAGAATATATTTTGTGAAAAAATATATTTTCAATAATATAAATAAAATTTTAAAGAGAAAGGGGGCTTAAATACTGTTTCTTCCTTTGCATTACTGAAAAGGTGAAACAAGGTATTTTGAAATAATAAAACATCAGGCATAAGCCATCCTGGTCTTAGTTTCTTTTGTTGAGAGAACGAAGCATATTCTTGTACTATTTATTTGTTTTGTCTGAATGCTTACTGCATTTGTGCTTCAACCTATAATTATAATTAGCTTTCATATCTTTATGTGCCTACAAGCTGTTGTTTTCATAAGCTAATAAGTAAATAAAATGTGATCCTTCAACTGTCTCCACTGATTTTATTTTTTTACAATCACAACACTTTTTATTGCTAATATTAATAATAATAATTGCTTTCTTTCTCATTTCAGAAAGCAATAATTATATGAACGTTGTTTTTTTTTATTTTCAGAAGCCAAGAAAAATAATCGAAATAAGTTAGCAGCTTGGATATAGTTATGATAAACCTTTACTCAAAGCTGAAACGTTCTTTGGAAGTAAGGATGAGTTACATGTCAACTGAAGATGATCACTCTCAACTTTCCTTTATCCTTCTGACTATAAACACAAGCCTTTCTTTTATTTTTTGTTAGGAAGATAGATCTTACCTTTATAGAAGAAATGTGACAGCAGGACACACATGTATGATTCATTGCACATTAACAAAACCTGCACAATATCTGCCCCTTTTCATGAATTCTTTCCAGGTACCTCATTATCCAGTCATACCTTTAGTAATAGTTGAGCCTATGAGTGCTTATATACAGAGTCTGATAATTTTGTAGATTTCATTAGAATGTAGGACAAAAATTATAAGTCCTACACAACTTTAATTTTTGTATCTTAGTATAGCTGCAATAAATTTATTCTGGGTATTAATATTTATTGTTTCATAACTATAACTTCTTCATAAATTAGAAGATTTCAAAACAGTTTATTTCACTTTCTGTTGTTCTTCCTCTGCAATACTTAGAAAACAGAGAAGCCACTGGGTGCAGTGGCACACACCTTAATCTCAGAATTTGGGGAGGCAGAGCCAGGTGGATCACTGTGAGTCCAAGGCCAGCCTGATCTACAAAGCAAGTCCAGGACAGCCAAGGCTATGCAGAGAAACATTGTCTAAAACAACAATAACAAAACTAAACAAGAAAAAAAGAAAAAAGAAAACGGAGACACTAGATAATAATTCTGTAATAATTAAGTGATATCATCCCATTGATGGTTGCTGATTTACATGAGTTGCTTGCACGGAAATAAGGAAAATGTCCAGTCTCATCAGCAAGACCGAGTCCCCTCCATCAAATCAGGAATGCTGAAATATGGGAGGGTAGCTGTGAGCAGAAGAACAGAGAGTATATGTCATGTCAAGCATGGGCAGTCATCAGCTAAGAGGCTCTTAGATAAATGCGTCTTGAGCTTAAACTTGGTCTCTTTAAGGGAGAAGAGGTGTGACAACTGGTTATTCTGCTGTGGTTAACAGCTGCCTTCAAGATCAGAATATATGTAACAGTCTTCACTGATCAAACTCTAAATCTGAGTCTTACAAAACAAGAAATGCCTCTCCTACACCACAATTTAAAACTTTCTATTATATGCATACTATTTTTTATTTTTTTACTATTAATTACACTTTATTCATATTGTATTCCCCCATAAGCCCCTCCATCCTCCCCTCCCGATTCCACCCTCCCTCCCCCTTCCTCATGCATGCCCCTCCCCAAGTCCACTGATAGGGGCGGTCCTCTTCTCCTTCCTTCTGATCTTAGTCTATCAGATCACCTCAGGAGTGGCTACATTGTCATCTTCTGTGGCCTGGTAAGGCTGCTCCCCCCTCAGGGGGAGGGGATCAAAGAGCAGGCCAATCAGATTCTGTCAGAGGCAGTCCCTCTTCCCATTACTGTGGAACCCACTTGGATACTGAACTATCATGTGCTACATCTGTGCAGGGGTTCTAGGTTATCTCCATGAATAGTCCTTGGTTGGAGTATGAATCTCTGGGAAGTTCCCTGTGTTCAAATTTTCTGGTTCTGTTGCTCTCCTTGTGTGGTTTCTGGCCTCTCTAGCTCTTACTATTTCCCACTTCTTACATAAGATTCCATGCACTCTGCTCAACAGTTGGCCATAAGTCTCAGCATCTGCTTTGATAGTCTGCAGGGCAGAGGCTTTCGGAGGCCCTCTGTGGCAGGTTCCTAGGTTGTTTCCTGTTTTCTTCTTCTGATGTCCAACCTCTTTGCCTTTCAGGATGGGGATTGAGCGTTTTAGTCAGGGTCCTCTCTCTTGCTTAGTTTCTTTAGATGTATAGTTTTAGTAGGTGTATCCTATGTTATGTCTATATGAGTGAGTATATACCATGTGTGTCTTTCTGCTTCTGGGACAGCTCACTCAAGATGATCCTTTCCAGGTCCCACCATTTACCTACAAATTTCATGATTTCCTTATTTTTCACTAATATCCAGTATATATAAAGAATTAAAGAAGCTGAAAAGCAGCAAACCAAGTAATCCAATTGAAAAATGGGGAACAGAGCTAAACAGAGAATTCTCTGTAGAGGAATATCGAATGGCAGAGAAACACTTGAAGAAATGCTCAATCTCGTTAGCCATTAGGGAAATGCAAACCAAAACGACCCTGAGATTTCACCTTACACCCATCAGAATGGCCAAGATGAAAATCTCAAGTGACAACACATGCTGGAGAGGTTGTGGAGAAAGGGGAACCCTTCTCCACTGCTGGTGGGAATGTAAACTGGTACAACCACTTTGGAAATCAATGTGGCGTTTTCTCAGACAACTAGGAATAGTGCTTCCTCAAGATCCAGCCATACCACTCCTAGGCATATATCCAAAAGAGGCTCAAGTACACAATAAGGACATTTGCTCAACCATATTTGTAGCAGCTTTATTTGCAATAGCCAATAGCTGGAAACAACCCAGATGCCCCTCAACTGAAGAATGGATGCAGAAATTGTGGTACATCTTCACAATGGAGTATTACTCAGCAATATGCCTACTATTTTATACATCGTAGGCAGAAAACGCCTTTAGTAAAGTTCCGCAGAATGCTAGCCTGTATTAAATTGTTTTTCTCATCTGCTCTTAAGTTCTATTTTCAAAAAATAATTGTTAAAATATTTACGTACCTTAATCTGAAATGTGCACAGACAAAAAGTTGCAAAAAAATTATTTACGGCAAAGACCTGGGGGGGGCGCGTTCAGAGGCCTGCCTCACATGTGCTGAAGCGAGATGTGTGCTTCTTTGTGTTGCAAGATGCACTGCAAGTCAGTTATACAAGGTAGCTATACACAGACCAGAAAACTCTGGTCTGAACATCGACCACCAAGTGAGGTAAGACCTGGGGCATCTGTGGACCCTAGAACTGACTTTAGATATTAATTTTATAATAAGATACGTTCTGTGGGTCCCAAGTAAAGTGCTTTCTTTACATGAAAAAAACAAAGATAGAAAAACAAATACAAAACCCTGGGATGAGTTACCAATACTGTTAAGAGAAAGAAAGAAAGAAAGAAAGAAAGAAAGAAAGAAAGAAAGAAAGAAAGAAAGAAAGAAAGAACAAAAAAGATAAAATGACTGCAAATTCCACTTTCATTTTGTAGTATCAGGAAGTACTTCCTTTTGTATAAACAGAAAGAATGAGTTTCACTAAGCCTGACAAAATGGCTAGGTTTCCAAGGCAAAATAATGGTAATACTACTAATAATAAAAATAATAATACAGAAATTTCATTTGTTACTATCATATTAATACAAGTCACTTCTTGTCTGATAAGAGCAGCAGAGGCCACCTTATGACACTGACTCAAGAAGATAAGGTCCATTCTATTAAACAATTTTCAAATTTGTGTGTGCAGGAGAAGCACCTCTGTTGGCAGGCATGCCTTCTTCCTTACACTTAGCAGAAGTGATTCCATTTTGCTTTAGTTTGATCTTCTGGGGTCTAGTGCAACAAGAAAGCTCACAACAATGGCCTTCCAGAAGCTTGGTTAACAATGGTTAGCCAGTTTGACAAATGCTTCAACTTCCTCACTTTTCACAAACTGGGTCTTAGCAGTTGGGTGTTAGCACTGAGCCAGAGATCAAACATTTCTTTATTTAAGAAATTCTATACAAAGGAAGAAAATATCTTCGTGCTTCCTTTTTATTCTACCGGAATGGAAACTTGTTTGTTAGAGGGTCTCACTCAGGTGCCTGATTTCTTTTCCAGGGCCTCACATCTAAGCCTAGGGAAGAACAAGAATAGCTATTCTTTGAAAAGGTTTTTGGCTCAAAGACAAGCTTAAAATGGTAAAGTAATGAAAGTAATGGGGGAACAATAGAACTAGTAGAACCTCCTCGGAGGGGATAAGAAACTCCCACTCACAACACAAGAGCAAGTTACAGAATCTCTGCTTCTACTGCCATGAATAAACTTCCAGAGACCTGCGGTCTCATTCAGGTCTCACAGTGTCTCTTTAAGGGTTTCAGAGAGCTACAGTCAGAAGTTTTCTAGGGATGTGAGCTCAGCTCACTTGCAGGCCTTTCTTTAAAGATAAAAGTGTGATAATAGCATCCCTTTCTGTCTGTTATAGGATTCAGATCACCTTTTTTTTTTTCTATATGTAGCAATGTTCAAGACTGCTCTGAATACCTAGAGCAAAACTTCTCAACCTGTGGGTCTCAACCTATTTGGGGTGGGGAATCACCTAAAACCACAGATAAACAGATTATTTACATTATGAATCATAAAAGTAGCAAAATTTCAGTTATGAAGGAGTAACAAAAGTATTTTTTTTTTAGTTGGGAGTCACCATGCCATGCTTTGTATTAAAGGGTTGAAGCATTAGGAAAGTTGAAAACCACTGCCCTAGTGGCTATCCACACACCCTTGCCAAGAAGTTGACAATATGAACATTACTTTTCTCTAAGGTACCACGTGTCCAACTCTCCAACTCACAAGAAGCTCAACCAATTATATGAGTCCATTCTCCATTCCAAGTAACCTAAAAACTAAGAATCAGTAGTCTCCATGACAGATGACAGATCTCTCTCCATAAAACAATACACTGAAGATAATGAGTACAATTAGAATATTCTCTCACATTCAAGAAAATTTAATTAAATAAGAAATACATAAGGACATTTAAAGTTTCTAGGAGAAACTTTAAATGAAATCATTAAAGAAATAAAGGAGAAAAGAAGGGAAAGGTGAGCAGGCATGGAAGGGGGATGGGGAGAGAATGAGAGAGAAAAAGAGAGAGACTGGACATAAAGAGAGACAGAGAGAGATGACAAAGGGTATTTAAAAGAGTGAGATTCAGGGAAATTAAGAATTCAGTCTAATTTCACTGAAATAAATAATTCCCATGTCTAATAGAAAAACCTGACTAGCATCAGCACACACACAAAAAGACTATAAGTCAAAGGAAAGACACCTTTATCAGTCTATAATACAAGAAAGAAATGTTTTAAATCCCTAGAGAGTTAAAAAGAAAATGAACTATGATTCTGGAATCAAGGTCATAATATAGCAAATGTGAAGACAGCAAAGGAGGCCAGAGAAAAGCAGATGCATTTGAACTGTTAGAGATATAGAGTGGGGAATGAGAACTGTGATCTACAGAGATCTACAGGCATGATTAAACACAGCGTATCACATATGGGACATACAAATGTGGACCATTATGATATACTATGAATGGCATCACAGGGAAGAATTTGGCTGGGGTTGCTGAACTGCAGTCAGCATATTGATTCTGCACTGCTCATGGTAATCACTCCTGTTTGGAAAGACAACATTTTGATAGGTTGAAGATAGGAAACAAAACTGAAGTATTTGTTTTTATTAGGGACATTTAAGGGGTCAAATCTCTAAACCAACATACGGTCGGTAAATAATTTTAGGAATCTATTTAGAAAAATCTCAAAACAAATGAAGTAAAATTTTTCTTGTAAGGAATAAGAGCTGGATATGAAGAATCCTTCCTCATTATTATCTGATATCATTTGACTTACTACAATGTGCTTGTATTTTTAAATTTTAAAGCTTCTAACCATGCATATTTTGGAGTCAGACTTAAGTATGAGATATTCCTTTACTACAGAATACTATTTTCTTTAGTACAGACAAGTAAGATGAATTCTTAAGAATATTTGCTCAACCACGTTTTTAGCAGCTTTATTTGTAATAGCCAGAACCTGGAAACAACCCAGATGACCCTCAGTGGGGAAATGGATACAAAAATTGTGGTATTTTTACACAATGGACTACTACTCAGCAATTAAAAACAAGGAAATCACGAAATTTGCAGGCAAATGGTAGAATCTAGAAAAGATCATCCTGAGTCAGGTATCCCAGGAGCAGAAAGACACACATGGTATATACTCGCTTAAATAGTCCTAAAAGAGAGGATAAATATACTAAAATGTGTGCACCTAAAGAAGATAAACAAGAATGAGGACTAGGGGTAAGATGATCAATACTCACTTAGAAAGACAAATGGGATGGACAGGAGAAAACAAGTAACAAGACAGGAGCTTACAGCAGAGGACCTTGGAAAGACTCTACCTAGCAGCTTATCAAAGCAGATGCTGAGACTAATAACCAAACCTTTGGTAGAGTTCAGGGAATCATATGATAAAAAGAGGGAGTTAATATGATCTGGAGAGAACAGGAGCTCCACAAGAGCAAAATATATCAGGGCACAGGAGTCCTCTATGAGACTGTTTCTCCATCAAAGGACCATGTATGGATATAACCTAGAAGCTCTGCTCAGATGTAGCACATGGTAGCTCAGTATACAAGTGGGTTACCCTAGTAAGGGGAACAGGGACTATTTCTGACAGGAACTCAATGGCAGGGTCATTGACCTCCCCACCACCCAAGGGAGGAGCAGTCCTGCTAGGCCACAGAGGAGGACTTTACAGCCAGTCCTGAAGATACCTGATAAAACAGTATCAGATGGAAGGGGAGGAGGTCCTCCCCTATCAGTGGACTTGGAAAGGAGCAGGGAAGGAATGAGGGAGGGAGGGGGGATTGGGAGGGAATGAGGGAGCGGGATATAGCTGGGATACAGAGTTAATAAAATGTAACTAACAATAAAAATAAATATTAAATTAAAAAAAGATTTCATCTTACTTTGAAATTTTAAAATATAGTCTCATTTTGATACTTGTGTTATGGATTACATAGTTAATGATTTTTTGCTTGCGTATTTCAATTATTACCATGTGTGCTCACCCATTATTAATGTTGGAATCTCTTGTTTTTATCAACTTTTGAGTAGAAAAGTATTTAAAATGTGTATTAATGGGTTTATACATCTACTTTGGGTGGATGGGTTTATATTTATGAGAAAGTTTTTCAAAGTATTAGAATGTTTACTATACCTCTTAAAGGAAGCAGAAATAACAGAGGGACTCAGATCTGAAAAGCAGGAAGCAAGAGACAAACAGTAGCCACGTCAAGTGCTTCAGCCCTTTCAGGCTGTTCCTAGAGTCTATGCTGCCTGGTGTCCTGTCCAGAGCATACTCTAGAACACAGTACTGAGGGTTCACTGTTCTGCGGTTGGAACGCTGCTGGACTTAAAATGTCCCTTGAGTTCTTTTTATCAAACTTGACTAGGAGTCAACGAAGGGAAAAGATGGGAAGTGGTATTCAGTAATGGAAAAAAGATAAGGACATCAGCAGAAAAGAAAAGTAGTTCAACCTGTCTCAGGCAAAATCAGAGAATGTTAAGGCTGGACCATAAAAGCATCCTAGCATTGCATAGGCAAACAAACAGAGAGCCCATTGCTTTTCCACAATGGGTCCCAGAGGACACTTTTGCTTCTCGCTTGAGAACTTCAGGGAGGCAGAACATAGAAAATCTGCACAGGAATCTGCCTCATGCCTTCAGGCTCTGTAAACTTGTTCTAGATTCGAACTAAACACACACATCCAAAAATTCAGCACTGTGGGAAGACTGTGTTTGCCAACTTCATGAAGAATAGATGAATTAATGTTGTTTTACTTTAATTGTATTTAATATAACTCTGGCAATGATTTTTGTCTAAGGTCTCAGCTATTTTGAGCTGAGAAAAAGTTAAATATGCCAACACAGCCTTATTTTATGAAGATGATTATTTAGAAAACATTTGCAAATAATATGTTTGAGTTGTAGTGACAGAAATAAAAACTAGAAACATTGATCTGCCTTTTTCACAACCAGTTATTGTGTAACCAAAACATATCATCTTGCACAGAATCTGATACTGAGCATAATTCTTGTCTTTAAGAGGTTGGCTAGTGAAGATGACAGAACTGTAAAAACTAATTTGGAACAATGAGTGGATTGCTAGTGGTGTGACCACAGCTGAATAATGTTCTCAATTGTGGTAGAAAGATAGAAGGTATCTTAGAAGCAGTGTGAGTTGAGTTCTAATGGAAGAACCCAGTTATTTGACTTCAAGTCAAGAGCAGAATTGATCCATAGAACCTAGAACCAGCAGAGTTTAAGGAACCAGGATTAGGTTTTGTTTGGTGTTGCTTCTATTTAAAAAGGAAGCCTTAGTTTAGAAAACCTGAGGTTGGTAAAAGTTTCTTGAAAAGCTGTTAACATTTAGCTTCTTAATCAACTAGATTTAATGTGTGTTTTGTTTTGTTTTGTTTTGTTTTGTTTTGTTTTGTTTACAAGATAGCTGTTAAGTCTCCAAATACCTTTTCCCATTTTAGAATGAAAAACAAGACAAACCATGAAAGAAGCAGTGTGGTGGTTGTTTACTTTGTGTCTGGTTTTATTACCCAGTAAGTTCTGGCTCTTTTATTATGGACCCAAGCTTGATCATCCAACCACTTCTAAAGGGAGGAAATGGGAGGAAATGTTTCTGACTTGACACATTATCTACTTTAGCACACTGGGTTTTACTGGTGAGGAGAAGATACATGTCATATTAGAAACCACCACCCGGATTTCAGTGTCTAAAATCTAGCTGCACTGTCCCATCCACTAAGCTCATGTAAAAAAACAAACAAACAAACAAACAAACAAACAAAAAAACTTAGCTATAACACAAATGAAAGAAAATCTGAAAGATGGAGAGAATAAAGCAGGTTTGCTGTGTTCCTGGGGAGCTGAGAAACAATTCAGTGGTGAGTCCTGTGGATCTGATGTTTGCCTCCTCTATTGCAAACAAAGCATTGATGGAGTGTACAACCTGTACATGCCAGCAAGTGGAGACACACAGAGGTGCATCCGGTTGACATTTAGATGAGACTCCGGGTATTGAACGTTTCAGTCGATGCTGGAATGGGCTAAGGATGTGGAAGTCCTGAATGAAACGAATGCCTCCTTCCTGTGAAAACAACATGACTTTAGAGAACATGAGTGAAATACTGAATGTTGCTGCCTACCTCAAATTCTTGCTGTCACTTAACACCCGTGTATGAAATTCTCAAAGTGCGAATGTAGCTAGTATAAAATGAAATATGAAATGTAAAAAGTGTTATTTGCTTACTATGATGATTGCCATTTGTAACTGTGTTCTTCTTGGAAATATATAAATGTGTGTGTATTTATATGTGCATGTATATGTTTATTATGTTTCCCAAACTAGTGGAGTTGGAATCTTATCTAAGTTTATTTTCTGTTGCTGTGATGAACATCATGACCCAAGGCAATTTGGGGAGAGGAAAGAGTTATTTTAATCTTTTGGAAAGCTAGTAATGAACTCATGGCAGGAGCCAAAGAGACAGAACTGATCCAGAACCATGAAGAGTTCTTCTAACTTGCTTGCTGTTCATGACTCCCTTGACTATCTTTCCAGTCCAGGACCACTTCTGTCGCAATGCCACCACCCACAGTGGACTAAGCTCTCCTCCATCAATCACCAAGTTAAAGTTTCCCCACACACATCGATAGGCCAATTTGATGAAAGCAACTTGATGAATGTGCTCTCTTCCCAAGCAACTATAGTTTTGTCAACTTGAAAAAAAAATGGCCTTATTTAAAAAGATTAAAGAGAAACACATTGACCTTCCTTCATAAAAGCCAAACAGCAAGGCATCCTCTGAGGAGCAGACCCTCAATATTTCCCAAATCTGTGGGGATCTCAACTAGGACAAATAAGTTTCTTTGTTCGTAATTATCTAGTATGAAGTATTTTATTATAATAAACCAAGCAGACTAAAACAATCAAGTAAAGAAAAAATGTGGCATACATCACAAACTGGAGCATCAGTCAGACTAAAAACAGAAGGAAATTCAGTTGTTTGTGAGACTGTAGGTGAACCAGGAGGACACTGTGATAACTAAAATAAGTCAACACAAGATAAAAACTTCATGATTGTACTCACGTGGAGAAGTTTTTAAACAGTATAACTTGGAGGAGTAGAGGGTGGAATAGTGGTTTCTCAGGTTGGTCAGAGTAAGTTCAGGGTCTAATGACATGACACGTTAATAACATGAATTCTTTTCCCACAAAAAGGCAAGAGAGAAGAGTGTGGGTGGGGAGTTTCTCACTAATGGGTATAAATATAAAATAACACTAATTAATTAGCTTGATTCAGTCATTCCATATGATAACATGTATTAAAACACCCACAGCATGTGTGTGTACTATACCCACAAAAATCCAGTCAATTAAAATAAATAAGTACTATACAACTAAAATAAATAAATGCTACTTAAAATGAAAATTCCACTAGTACCAAGAAAATAAAATGTTAAAATAGGTCCATGATAAAAAAAGAAATTACAAGCCATGGTAGACACCAATAAAAAGTTCACAAAAATGATAACTCAATTACAAACCTATCTAAAACAAGTAGAAATGTTTGCAACATCCAAAAGAAGTACAAGATATGCATAAGTATTTAATGGAAAATTTAGAATTTAAGGTGAAATGATTGGTTTAATAAGAGGATTGAAGATAAACAATCAATTAAAGAATAGCAATCAGGAGACCAGGTAGCTTCCCACAGACTTTATCACTCCTTCTGTTCCCCCAGACCCAATCCAGGTAAAGCAGAATACCAGCAGAATTCCCTAATGGTGAAGCAGAATACCAGTGGGAGCCTTGTTTCCCCTATATCCATGCTTCTGTGGATATCACAGACCACCTCTCTAGGGCCTTCCCTCCCTCGTCTTTCCAACACCAGCAAGTACTCTTTTTGAACAAGCCAAGCAGGTCAGTAAATCAGGCAACACACTTTCTGAAAATTCAGAAAGGAAACAGAAACCAAGCAACAAAACACTCATCCAAATCAGAGAAACCCAGAAATCAGGACCTAGAGCTATAACCACCACAAACCCAGATGCTTAAAAGACAGTATAGACTACTGAGCCTGAAACAGCCATCTTCCGTAACCGGGTAAGTCCCACTGGTGGTACTTGGTTACATTTGAGTCTGGGTGCTGGAACAGAGGGTTGCTCTCCAAAACTGATAGTGGGACCCCATTGCTGAAAACAACCTCCACACAGCTCGTGGAATGTGGAGAGGTTGAGTGGTGCCTGCATGAAGCCTTCATCCCTATGTTCTAGTCCCTTTGATATAAAGATTCTCTGCAGGTTACACAGTTGAAAAAAAATGTCAATTTACCAAAAAGACACAGCAGCTTAAGAATACAGGCACCAAACTGTAGAGTTATAAGCTAAAAGAGTGAAACAAAGCCTGAGAGAACTAAAGACAGAAGGAGGTAAATCAGTCATCACAGACATTAACACAATTCTATCGAAAATTGATTAAGAGAAAATATGGGAACAAGCAGCAGAACATTCCTTTCAAATTTCCACTAGCCTACAAACAAGATTAGATAAGGAAGAGCTTGGGAACTGTCACAAATTTAGGGGAAAAGGTGTGATCTCTGCCCACAATGGAGTAAAACTAGAAAGAAAAGAAGAAAAATCTTTAGTTGGAAAAAATAGAAAGGTTGAAAATGTATCATTTAATCTTCATTTTGCTTTCAATATTTTTTATTTATTACAATTTATTCACTTTGTTTCCCCTCTGCAGCCCCCTCCCTTAGCTCCTCCCAGTACCACCCACCATCTCTTTTCTCTCCCTGTGCTCTTTTTCTAGTTCCATGATAGGGGAGGACCTCTTCCCCTTCTGTCTGACCCTAGCTTATCAGGTCTGAACAAGGCTGGCTGAATCATCTTCCTCTGTGGCCTGGCAAGGCTGCAACTCCCAGAGGGAGGTGATCAAAGAGCCTGTCACTGAGTTCTTGTCAGAGACAGGCCCTGTACCCCTTACTAGAGATCCCACTTGGAAACTGAGCAACCTATGGGCTTCCTTTGAACAGGGGTTCTAGGTGCTCTCCATACATGGTCCTCTAATGCATTAGTTGAAGTATCCTTCTCTGAAGGTCCCCCTGGACCCAGGTATTTTAGCTCTGTTGTTCTTCTGTGGAGTTCCTGTCACCTCCAGATCTCCCTATCCCCCTCTTTTTGCATAAGGATTTCAGCACTCTACCCAAAGTTTGACTAGGAGTCTCAATATCTCCTTCAATACCCTGGTGGGTAGATTCTTTCAGAGGTCTTCTGTGGAAGGCTCCTGTCCTGTTCCTTCTCTTCTCTTACTTCTGATGTCTATCCTGTTTGCCCTTCTGAATGAGGATTAAGCATCTTCCCTAGAGTCCTCCTTGTTGCTTTCAACATTTTACACAAGAAAGTAATCTCCACACTAAGCACTAAGAAATATCAACATTAATGGACCCAAAAATTCCTTAGGATACAGTAACAAAATGTCTATCATGTTTTTGGTGATCCTAGTGTATCAAAAACAGACAGGTATGTGGATACAATGATGATCCCAAACTTTCACTATGTCCTTTATCCTCTATTAATTAAGTTATTTGGAGAACATTCTTAGAAGGATCCTCCTTTCTTTGTAACACTATCTTCAATATAGTTATTATTTAAGAATTGGAATTGAGTTTAAATACGTACCAATAATTAAATAATCACTTGAATGGACTGTTTTACAAGTACATATATAGAGTTCATTGATAAATTAACCAAATAGAATTGAATTATGAAACTTCATCAGAAATATTACATAAGGTTATTTATTCTCAATCAAGCTCTTTTAGTGTGAGTCTCATTGTTATTTTTTATTCGTTTTTTTCACATAATTTGACTTGAATTTTTTTTAATTTTTCATATTTTTTTACTATTAATTACACTTTATTCATTTTGTATTCCCCCATAAGCCCCTCCATCCTCCCCTCCCGATCCTACCCTCCCTCCCCCTTCCTCATACATGCCCCTCCCCAAGTCCACTGATAGGGGAGGTCCTCTTCTCCTTCCTTCTGATCTTAGTCTATCAGATAACCTCAGGAGTGGCTGCATTGTCATCTTCTGTGGCCTGCTAAGGCTGCTTCCCCCTCAGGGGGATGTGATCAAAGAGCAGGCCAATCAGATTATGTCAGAAGCAGTCCCTCTTCCCATTACTATGTAACCCACTTGGACACTGAACTATCATGTGCTAAAGAAAGAAGTAAAGATGGGCAGTTAGTGTGCCTCATATGAGCATTTGTAATTAAATTAATCTTTTTGGCTATCTAGTCACACAAACACACAGATATTACCCATCCACCAAATTTTGTCATTTAAGAGGAGGACGGCAGTGGCCTCAGATACAAAGTGAATAAATAAAGTTACTCTTTAATAAAACTGCATTCCCAGGACCTGGTGATAGAAGCGGAAGTTGAACTCCTAAGAAGTGATAGTGCTAGTGTCCTCCATCAGTAGAGTTTGTGTGGAGCACAGCAGTCATTTTTGGCATTTTATTAAAAGATAAACGAGAAAACTCTAGCATGCTTTAGAAAATATGACACACTTTCTCCCTCCTCCCATGATGTCTATCCTATTGGCCTTTCTGACCAGGCCACAGAGGAAGACAGTGCAGCCACAGAGGAAGATGTGATAGGATAGGGTCAGATAGAAGCGGAGGAGGATCTCCTCTATCAGTGGACTTGGAGAGGGGCATGGGAGGAAATAAGGGAGGGAGGGTGGGATTGGGAGGGGATGGGAGAGGGAGCTACAGCTGGGATACAAAGTGAATAAATAGTAATAAATAAAATAAATAAATAAAATTTGAAAAACAAATAAAAAAAACAAAAAAGAAATAAGCCCAAGCTGCTACAAAAAAAAAAAAGAAAAGAAAATATGACCTGCGTGACAATAGGTTTCTGAATAATATCATTTATAAAATGATCGAGAGAATTAGTAACAAGAACAGAACTCTACTGAAGATAATAATGTTAACTATAGTTTGGGACTTCAAAGACCTCTCTGAAGATAGTGGTAGAAATGGTGAAGAAATTAAACTTGTAACAATATGGTAAGGGACATGAGTTATTTCAGAATTAGGCCATGACATCTCAGTAATCACACATGCTTCCATGGAAGCACTCATAGAGGTGATAGGAGTGGTGGAAAGCTTTAGCTGAGCAGCATTCGATGTTCAATAAACAGCTGACAGAATCAAATGAGCCAAGCCTCAGACCCCATAGCTGTACAACTAGAGCATACCAATGCTAGCCAATTGTCATCATTTCAACTGGACAGTTTTACTCAATCTTATTTCTCAATAGTGATTCACTTGAATCTTACTTGAAATTAAAATATATAATTCTTAAATAAAACAACTTAGATTTCTTTACTTCTGATTTCAATCTATGACTTTTATTGCATTAAAAAAACCTTTCAAATAATACAATTAATCAATCTCTTACATAAATGGGCCCCTATTTCTTATTCAAAAGTGTTAGTTAAGGCTCCAGTTACTATGACCATTATCTAGGTAATTCTAGACTACTTTTATTTAGGAATGTATAATTTTTAATGTTATGGTTCAGAAAGGAAAACATTTAAAAAGTATAGTTATACAAAGGAAACTCATCATTACGAATGCTAATGATGCCTAACTATGCCATGGTAGAAGTTAAATGTGTCACTTTAAACAATTCTTTTAAAGAATATATACAGTAAATCCATAAATAAAATATGACTCTACAGTAGAAAGCTATGAACACTCTAAAAATTAGGTATTTTGAGAAAACCCATAACACTTGTAATTACTAAGAGCAGCGCAGGTTGCAGTGTTCACAACAAAACTGAGTCTAGTAGTGTTAGAGCTCTCCCCGAGTCCCAGCACACTGCAAAGCAGCTCTGACTGCCACATATATCGAGAGAATGCATCTCCTGCAGCCGCAAACACACGGACTGTAACCACATAGGGAAAGGGCTCGTTTACCCTCCATTAAACCTGATTTTCAAGTCTGAGCACTGAGATGACCAGGGAAGCAAAGTACTCGAACTTGTGTGTGAACATAACTGCTTATGCCTCGATAATAAACATAGGCTCAAACATGTCTATCAAAACACACATAAAAGAGATGGCTGTAACACAGCCTTTGGACGTGTGATTTTCTTAACTTTTAAGGGGAGAAGTGGGAGAAAGACAAACAGGCACAGAGAGAGAGAGAGAGAGACTGGTGTGAGAGACTAAGAGGGATCACCAACAAGCAGGGTTAGGTGATATTTCGCTTGCAACAAAGTTGTGATTTTTGACATTTTATTCCAGAGACTGTAAGTTATGAGACCGGGAGATAAATTTTCACAGCCTTCTAAGATTTGTGTTGTATTTTGGGTAGTACATGAGCAAACCAATATTTTTCTTTTAAGTCTTTGAAGTACTAGAAAGAAATAGGTATAATGAGGTGCTTTGTGATGTAAAAGCATAAGATTACAGAAATGCATCAGAGCAGCATTGTGTGCTCACAGAATGGTTTTAAAGGGAAATATTAAGAAGTATGTAAATACAGAATTTCTTTTATCTGCTCTCTTGAGAGAGGTGCTCCCTGCACTGTTGACACATTGATTAAATAAAGATGGAGGGAAACAAACTGAGAAGCCTCACCGTGTTCGGTAAATCCCACGGGAACAACTCTATCCCGAGAAAAAATCCTGAAAATTCAAAAGCAGTCTGGCTTGATAGCAAAAGCACAGATGGGGTGGGGGGCAGAGGGACATTTACTACTTGCCAAAATCTAAGGAAAGTCAGGTACCCTCCCTGTGGCCAGGGCCACTCATCTACAAGTAACTGTAAGCGCTGTGCCTGGTATCCATGTCTTCTGTTTCTACCTTGGAGAGCTGGGGCATCTTTCTTACCACAAACAGATTTACCTCACATGACATAAGTTTATAATTCAGTAGTTATATAGTTGCAAAGATTAAACACATCATTTAGCACAAAGTATTGATTAGAGTTTTCTGTTATTACTAACTTCTAAATCAAATGTTAGACAGAGGCGCCACTGAAGAACCAGCTTACAGTGAAGCAGTGGAACCGAGTTCAAGGCCGTAATCCATCATAGCCTTATATAAATTTTAAAAATGGTCTGGCATGTTTTGTTTGGCAGGCTATATTTAGCTCCCCGAACGTTTTCATTTTCATATTTTGAATTATTTCTCAATACATAAAAATGGACTTCACAAACAAATCTCAACCTTCAGCTCTCTTTTTAAAAAAATGTGAAATATCTGGTAATATTATTCTTGCCAACTCAAATGTCAACCATTAGGGTCAAGTTAGAGCTGTTGTCTTTTTTTTTTTTTTTTTAATTGTGTGCATGTGTTTTGTTTTTTTTTTTTTTTTGTTGTTTTTTTTTTTTTTTTGTGTGTGTGTGTGTGTGTATGTATGTATGCTGGTTTCTGAATTTTTATGTTGGTGTATGTGAACACATTTAGAGGTACATGCAGAAACCAAAAAACCAGCCTCAGGAATAGCTCTCAAAGAACAATCCACTTTGTTTTTCAGCTCAGGGTTTCTCACTAGGACTCGGTCTCACTAACCAGGCTAACATGCCTTGTAATCAGCTCCAGAACTGTTCCTGACTCTACCTTCCTGGGGTCCCCACTCTCTCCAACCACCTATTAACCAGGGTTCAAGTGAATGCTGCTCGGCCCAGCGTTTTTCCCATGGGTGCTGTGATCAGATTCAGCTTGTCGTGTATACACAGACAGCACTTTACTGACTGAACATCCTATAGAGCTCCACGTGTTCCTATTCTTATTAGAAACCCTTGTTTGACACAGTTAACTCTGTTGATATAAATGTGGACAAAAATTTGAAGCATATTGTGAAAATCAGAAAATGTGTATAAAACAATTCTTTTCCTTAGATTTTCACCCCTCCGCCCACTTAAAAAAGTCACGCAATGTTAGTGGCTCCCTTATTTTGTCTAAAAATGTGTACTCTTAATTTTCTTCTGAACTATAGAAGAAAGTAAAATAAAGTAGTTTCTAAGCATCATCATGTATTAGGACATCATGTTCACCCAACCCTGTCTGTGCTAGTTCCTCTGCAAAAGTAAAATAATAAGACATGCATGATTGTACATGTGCGTATTTTAGCAATGGGATGTTGTGCTCACAAATTTTCAATTAAAATGCTCACGAGTCTCAAAATATCATAGTGCCTCAATGTGTCTAACTCAAAAGTATGTTTTCGTAAATTGTTTTTAACAGTCAAAACTTTAATATTTCTTGTTCGTTTCAACAAAGGGTGGTCATTTTTATATTTTTTAATCGTACAGATATTTCCTCAAGGTATTTTGCCTCTGTTAGGAAAAAAATTTATTACAATTAATTAGATAATATATGGCTTTCTGTTTAAGTTCTTTTATATGTAAGTGTGTGTGTGTGTGTGTGTGTGTGTGTGTGCATGCTTACATGCATGTGTGTTTGTGGGTGTATGTGTGTGTTTGTACAGACATGCATGCATGTGTATGGGAATGTGCCTGTAAAGGCCAGAGCTGTCAGATAACCTAGAATTTGGAGTTAGGGCAATGGTAACATGGGTGGTAGGTACTGAGCAGTAAAAGCTCTTAACCTCTGGCCCATCTCTCCAGCATTAGTAATATATATCATAAGAAAACAAAATAAAGCCAGGTGTAGTGGCATATGTTTCAATTCCAGAACTCTAGAGACAGAGCAGGTAGGTATCTGTGAGTTTAGGCCAGTCTAGGCTACACAGAGAGCAACAGGGTACCCAACACTAGAGAGAGATCATGTTCAAAGGAAGAGAAGGAGGGAGGGAGGAAGGAAAGATAGGAGGAAAGAAAAGAAAGGAGGAAGGGAGAGAGAGAGAGAGTCCTTAAGTCACGTAATATTTTTCTTATGGGCAATACATCATTAAATTTAATTCCAATCACTTCCGAAATTTTACATTAGGCAATGACACATGAATATATATAATGCACATAAAACAAGACAGAACAAAACATATATCAAAACTATCCAAGAAATTAAGGCTAATTAGATACGCAGAGCACAAACATATATGAAATAAATGCATGAGTGTTAGAATTTTTAAAATATGGGATACCAAAATGTTTAATATTAGACTTTTACACAGGTTGGCATTTTCTTTAAGTATGGAAACTCTTTAAGAAAATTAAAAGGATGTAAAGAATGGATTTTTTTCCAAAGTTCTGTTCATTCCTTTTTAATTTTATTTTTGAGATTATAATGTAATTAAAGCATTTCTTGCTTTCCTTTTGTTTCTCCAAATCCGTATATTTCTTCTTATTCTTTTTCATATTTCTGGCCTCCTTTTTATCATCAATTGCTGTTATGTGTCTGTTTTTATTTATTTGTAAATACGTACATATTCTTAAATACAACATTCTCAATCTGTATAATGTCACTCATATATATGTTTTCAGGGCTGCCCATCTAGTGTTGGGAAAACCAATTGTTGTGCTCTTTTGGGAGAAGACTATTTCTCCCACTCTCAAAATTCTTTAGTTGCCCTTTGTGTGTTTGATTTCCCTTAGACTGTCAACCACCCACTTTGTTCAGCTCATGCTGAGGAAGCCATGTTGGTGATGGGTGTAGCTCCTGCAGTTCTAGGAGATACAGTCTCACAGCAAACGCGCTGCTCCTCAGGCCCTTGCAATCTTGCTGCCTCCCCTTCCACAATGCTTTCCGAGCCTCTGGTGACAGAGTGTTCCGTAGATGCTTCCAATCAGACTGGGCTCCACAGCTCTGCATTTCATTGTTTTTGATTTTCTTCAGTGATCTGTGCATCTTGCAAAGAGAAATTTCCTTGATGAAGGTTGAAGACTACAGCTATTTGTGGGTATAAGGACAAATGTTTAGATTGTTGTTATTTTGGGTTAGTGAAGTGACGGTTACGGGTTTTCCTACAGGATTCAGACTTTACTACCCGTGGATAGGTTGGCTAAGCTTCTACTACCATGTATGTTTTTCCTGTTGTTGAGGGATTTTTAAGTGCAATTAGAAAGCTGTTGGTTACTGCCAAGTATTGTGTGCTTCTACTACACTCTTAGAGTTAGTGTGCCCTTCTGGTCTGGTCTTGGTTCATAGGTGTTGTAGCTAAGTGGGTCTGTTGGTTGCTTTATATGTCACAAATCTGTTCAAATTGTGTACAATTGTGTGCAACTAAGACACAAGAATTAAAAGTTAAAAGCCCTAAATTATGCTTTCTGTGGAATGTGCACTGCTTCATACCATCATAATAAGAAATCTTGTAAATTTTCCCACCAAAAGGAAAGGACTGTCTGGGCAAATACATACATATGTATATATTATATTATATTGTATTATATTATATTATATTATATTATATTATATTATATTATATTATA
>NW_026586662.1:6261372-6532969 GCF_907164565.1 Psammomys obesus | reverse complement strand
TATTATATTATATTATATTATATTATATTATATTATATTATATTATACTATACTATACTATACTATATTATATTATATTTTATTTTATTATATTATATGCATTATATTTTATTATATTATATGAACATGTTATATGTGTATAATATCTATATATACAGCTTCTCTAAAATACTATGAGCTAATTTCCAACCTCACAAACAGTTGGATGAAGTAAAAGTAGTTATTTTTTGTTACTTTGAAATGTGATAAAAATTGCTGTAGATTTACCTGAAAATCTTCTCAAGGTATGACTGGGAGCAACAAAATTCTCTGAATAATTACATATATAAAAAAACAAATTACCAAAATCAAAGTATGTCTTCGCCCATGCTTTGGTTTCACAAAAATCTCTACATATTCTACTTGTTGAGAACATACACTACTCCTCGAAGGCTCTGCCTAAGAGTTACTATCTTGCATCTCCTGACAAACGTCTCCGTTGTTCACTGTGGAGGTGGTGAGTCAGTGGAAGTAGAATTCCTCACATTCAAAACCAGGCCCATAAACATGAAGCTGGTTACGAAGACCACTTCCTTTCTTTGTTTCATTAATTTATTTACTTATTCATTTTACATCCTTATCATAGCACCCCCTTCCTTCTCCCTTCCCTGTCCGCTCTCATGTCCCCCTGTCCCCATTCCCCCTCTCTTCCCCTCAGAAGGGGAAGCTCCCTCTGGGTACCAACCCACCCTGGCACATCAAGTCACATCAGGAATAGAAGCATATTCTCCCGCTGTGGCCAGACAAGACATCCCATCTAGGGAAAAGGGATCCAGAGGCAGGCAACAGAGTCAGATACACCCTACTCCCATTGTTAGGGAACCACATGTTGATTAGGCTGCATATCTGCTACATAAATGTGAAAGTTTTAGGTCCAGCCAATGCATTCTCTTTGGTTGGTGGTTCAGTCTCTGTGAGCCCCCATGGACACAGGTTAGTTCACTCTGTAGGTTTTTTTGTGGTGTCCTTCACCCCCTCCAGTTCCCTCAGTCCCCCCCCCCCCCCGCCCCATTCTTCCATTCTGCCAAGTTCCCCCTAATGTTTGGCTGTTGGTCTCTGCATCGTTTCTATCAACTTCTGGATGAATCACCTCTGAAGACACTTGTGCAAGGCTCCTGTCTCCAGGCATAGCAAAGTATTATTAATAGTGTCAGGGGTTGGCTCTCTCCCATATGGTGGGTCTCAAGCTGGACAGTGATTGGTTTGCCACTCCCTCAATCTCTGCTCTGTCATTATCTCTGCACATCTTGCAGGCAGTACAAATTTTGAGTTGAAAGTTTTGTGGGTGGGTTGGTGTCCCCAGCCCTCCACCGGAAGTCCTAGCAGATTACAGGAGGTGATGACTTCAGCTTCCGTATTCCCCACTCCTCAGCTAGGGTCACTTCCTTTCTTGAGGGTCACAGTATTCCTGGTGATGGGTGAATTTATTCTCAGTGTTTCTTATGCTCATTCTCCTTGATACACTGAGACATGACATTGCCCAGATTTTTGCCTTTGTTTCTCTTCTCTAACAAAACAGGAAACAGAAAAGCGTCTTTCCATTCATAGTTAGTCCTTACTTATGATTAAAGTGAAACTATACATTTTAGGGAAGGATGCCATCAAGGAAATATGATTGAATTTCCCAGGAGTTTTCTAAACACTGTGATATATGGTGGAAAATCACTGTCATCTTCCTCTTTTCATCTGTGAAAACTACAAATCCTCTTCGTAGGTCACTGAGAACATCCCCCGCTGCTTTTCTGTGATTTCAGCTCTCCTGATTACATTTACATAGTGTTTAGCACCTTCTGAAAAGACAAATATAATGTACAGATCTTTCTGACAGTTTGATATAATAATCTACAGTGTTTCTATTTCAAGGAAATAGAAAAAGGATCAATAAGACAAGAAATAAGAATATTTGAAAGGAAGGACAGTTGAGAATAGAGCCAGCAGGAAAATACTCCAAGTCATCAGCCTCTCCATCAAGCACATAAACACACACAATCAATACCACATAGCAGACAATGATGCGTCCATTTTCGAAATAATACCAAATTTGTTTATAGGTTTATTTTTAATTTTGTAGGTTTAATTTTTATATATAAATATATTTTCTAGATTACACTTGGAGGAAAAAAAAATCACATGCTACAGTGTGGAAGTAGAAGTCAGAGAACAACCTGTAAGATTTGGTTCTCTTTTTCCACTGCAGTTGGCCCTGGGTCTATTGAGTTCAGATCATCTGGCTTAGTCACAAGTATTGTTACTCACTGAGCCATCATTCACAGGCTATAGTTTGTTTTTCTAATTTTAATTTTAATTATTTTTAGTTGTTTCATTTTCTCTTCTGCATGAAATGTACATATTGTATATATACTCGTAATCCAGTACAAGGCGAGGCAATTTTTTATTTGGAATTTAAGATACAAAATAACATATTACAAAGTCTATTATTATAAATGATAATTTAAAGACACATTAGTGTCTGAACTAACTGTAAAAGGAGTCTAACTATAGTATTTTATTAAACTACTTATTAAGTAGAAAACAATGAGCGCTTGTGATTTATGTTGTGCATTTCCATATCATTGTTTTGAAAAAAAAATCACAAACTAATTCTTCTCCTCAGAAATTAAAACGCATGCCCATTTAGAATTTATAAGGTAAATATAAGGGTTCAAACCCATAAGTACTGTAATTTAAAAGATATTTCAGTGTGCTTACTACATGACTTTCTTGGAAAGAGCTGGAAAAAAAACTCCTTTACTGTATAAAAATAAAGCAGAGAAATTAAAGTGCATAATCTAAGAATTGACATTTTTTAGAAACAGAGTAAAGTAGTAGTCACTAGAGGCCAAGAAGATTAGGGAAGGTGGGACTGAAAGAAAGCCAGACTTCAGGAACTAAAAAGTGACCTAAGAAGAAAAATACTAGTATTCCAGACCCCAATAAGGTGACTATAGTTTACAAAACTTCATCATGTAGCTTAAAATACAAAAGAAGAGAGGATCTTGGAAGTCACAAATACAAGAAAACGGAGACAGAAATGGAAGTGATATCTGATTACTGCACATTGAGATGATTATCAAGCTATTACATTATGTTTCATAACTGCATACAATTTTTAAGCTGAAAACTGTAAAATTCATGACAATGGAAACTTTAAATAGGGTAATAGTGATTTCAGGAAATAATCCTAATTAAAAAAATGACATTTGATTGGATTATTTGATTTATTGGTTTTTAATTTAAGGGGTTTTTTTTGTATATTTTAGATATCATCCTGTAATGTGATACAGGGCTGGTAAAGATCTCTTCCCAATCTGTTGGTGGCCATTTTGTTCTCATGATGGTGTCCCTTGATTTACAGAAGCTTCTCAATTTCATGAGATCTTGCTTATTAACTGTTGATCTCAGAGCCTATGCTGTTAGTGTTCTATTCAGGAAGGCATTCCAGACTTTTCCCCATTTTGTATTCTAATAGGTTTAGAGTCTCTGTTTTAGTGTCAAGGTCTTTGATCCACTTGGACTTGAGTTTTGTGCAAGGTGATAAATACAGGTCTATTTTTATTATTCTACATGCAGACATCCCGTTAAACCAGCACCGTTTGTTGAAGATGCTTTCTTTTTTTTCTAATGTATGGTTTTCGCTTCTTTGTCAATAATCAAGTGCCCCTAGGAGTGTGGGTTTATTTCAATGTCTTCGGTTTGGTTTCATTGATCAACTTGTCTGTTTCTATGCCAATACCCTGCGGTTTTTATTACTGTTGCTCTGCAATATAGCTTGAGATTAGGGATGTTAATACCACCAGAAGTTCTTTTGTACAGAGTTGTTTTGGTGGGGTACAGAGCTACCCAAAAATTCACAACAGAAGAATATCAAATAGCTAAGAAACACCTGAAGAAATGTTCAATGTCCTTAGCTTTCAGAGAAATGCAAATGAGTCCATCTTAGACCAATCAGAACGGTTAAGATCAAAAACTCCTGTGACAACAGATGCTGGAGAGGATGTGGAAAAAGGAGAACAGTCCTCCATTGTTGGTGGGAGTGCAAACTTGTGCAACCTCTCTGGAAATCAATCTGGTGCTTTCTCAGAAAATTAGTAATAGTTATACTTCAAGACCCAGCTATACCACTCCTGGGCATATACCCAAAGATGTCCCACCATACAAGGACATTTGCTCAACTATGTTCATAACAGATTTATTCATAATAGCCAGAAACTGGAAACAACTAAGATATCCCTCAACAGAGGAATGGATACAGAAACTGTGGTACAATTACACAATGGAATACTACTCAGCTATTAAAAACAAGGAAATCATGAACTTTGCAGGCAAATGGGTGGAACTAGAAAATATCAGCCTAAGTGAGGTAACCCAGACCCAGAAAGACACACATAGCATGTACTCACTTATAAATGGATGTTAGACCTATAGTACAGGATAATCATACTACAATCCACAGCCCCCAAAAAGATAAATAACAAGGAGGGCCCAAGTGAGGGTGCCAGAATGTCGCTCAGAAGGAGATATAGAATAGACAGCAGAGACAGAAAGGGAACTGGGCAGGAGATGGAATGGGGAGGAACATAAAGATAGGGATCAGATATGGGGAGAAGAAGGGTGGGAGGTTAGAGGGTTGGGAACAAGAAGGGAAACTGGGGGGGGGAGGGGCATCTCTTTGTCAAGCTGGAGGCGAGCAACAGGGTAGTCTCCTGGGAGGACATGGGTGTGAGTCTAGCAGAGACTCCTAACTGGGAAGAGGACATGAAGCCTAAAATGACTACCTCCTAGCTAGGTAGGTCTAGTGGAAGGAGGGGAACGATAACCCACCAACAAAACCTGTGATGCAAAAATAATCCTGCCTACAAGAAGTGCAGAGATAGAGGAAACAAAGTTTGAGGAAAAGTCCAAACAATAATTGGTCCATCCTGAGACCCACTCCATGGTAGAGAGCCAGCCCCTGATACTAATAATGATATTGTGCTATGCTTGCAGACAGGAGCCTATCTTGACTGTCCTCCGGGAGCCTCCAGCCAGCAGCTGCTAGAGACAGATGCGGCGACTTTTACAGCCAAGCATAGTGCGGAACTCTAGAGGTCTTGTGGAAGTGTTCAAGAGGTGGGGAGAATGGAAGGACCTGGTGGGGAGAGGAACCCCACAAAAAGACCGAGACAACTAATCCCTTCCCATGGGAGCTTTCAGAGGCTGAGACATCAACAAAGGAGCATCTATGATCTGGATCTAGAGCCCCTGCACACATGCAGCTGTGGGCAGCTTGATCTTCAGATGGGGCTCCTGATGAGGTGTAGGTCGGCCGTTTCTAACATAGACCTATTGCCTGCTTTTGGATCACTTCCCCTGGCAGCGCTACCTTGCCTGGCCTTAGGGGATGAATATATTCTCAGTCCTAATGTGACCTGATATGCTTGAAAAGGTTAATAAGGGGAGAGGAGAGGGGCCTCCCCTTTTCTTGGCGGAAAGGGAGAGGGGAAGGGGAAAGGAGGGAAAGTGAGGAGGGTGACTGGGAGGAGAGAGGAATGGGACACCCTCAGGATGTAAAGCAAATAAACTAATATAATGTTTTAAGAAATGAAATTTAATAAAGTAATTTCTGTGTTTGTCTGCTGACATTTGCATTGAAGTTCAACAATGCACGCAGGAGTGTAAATGTTGAAAGCTTCCTTTGGTCATCTGAAGTAAAACACCTGTTAGTCTCCATAACTGCAGCTTATCTGATGGGACTATTAGCCTGGTGTTTCCATGGTGATTTTATACTTTCCACTTTGTTTTTCTTTCCTTCCATTCCTTCTGTTTTTTTTCTTCAAAGGAAAAAAAAACCTATAATTTCATTGATTTTTTAAAAGTCATTAGAGGATATAATTTATAAACAAGTTACATAATGCTTACATCTTGGTATCTTAAGTCAGATGCCAGTGATAATGAACCTATCACTACAGAAATACGCTACATTTCCCCCAAATTTCCTGTATCCCTTTGATTTTGTATAACAACCCACTGAATGGGAGTTTTCTCACTAACATTCTTTATATATTTATTTTCTATGTCTTATTTTTAATAACACATTAGTTGTGCATGCTAATGGAGTTTTGTATGGTATTTCTTCCTTTTCTCCTTCAGGTCTACTTCTGTACCTAACTAGAAACCAGTGGAGATGACTGTGTGGACAGACCAAGCCCTCTGGACAGAGGTCCAAATGAATCAGGCGAAGATCGCTTCTGGAGGGACCAAGAGAAATGACAGCCCGAACATACAAAGGATATTATTCAGAAAATAGTAATAATTGGTAACACTGATCAATAAAGAGGAAGGTGATAATAAAAATAAGAAACAAAAAATCCAGTATTTTTCTTCCATAATGTCAGTCAAGGTAAGGTATCTTATAACTCAGATTTCATGTAGACCCTTTAACACAGTGTGGGTAAACCTACAACTAGCCATCACACAGAACAGAAGCAAGTAAATGCATAAAAATCGCCTGCATATAAATGAAAGTTTTAAAAGCTTATTTGCAGTAAGAGTTCTGGTTTCAAGTAACGGGACAGGAGCCTACCACAGAGGGCACGTGAAAGACTCTACCTAGCAGTGTATCAAAGCAGATGCTGAGACTCATAACCAAGCCTTTGGCAGAGTGCAGGGAATCATATGAAGGAAGGAGGAGTTAGTATGACCTAGAGGGGACAATGGCCCCACAAGGTCCAAATATATCTGGGCACAGGGGTCTTCTCTAAGACTGTTTTTCCAACCAAGGACCATGCATGGATATAACCTATAACCCCTGCTCAGACATAGCCCATTGTAGCTCAGTATCCAAGTGGTTTCTCTAGTAAGGGGGACAGGAATTGTTTCTGACATGAACTCAATGACTCACTCATTGAGCTTCTCCCCCCGCCCCCGAGGGAGGAGCATCCTTACTAGGCCACAGATAAGAACATTGCAGCCATCCTGAAGATACCTGATAAGCTAGGGTCATATGGAAGGAGAGGAGGACCTCCCCTATCAGTGGACTCAGAAGGGGTCAGGGAGGAGATGAGGGAGGGAGGGGAGGATTGGGAGGGAAAGAGAGAGAGGGCTACAGCTGGGATACAAGTGAATGTATAAAATTTTTTAAAAATAAAAAAAGTTCTGGTTTCTTTAAAAAGTTATATTATGTGAATATGTTTTTGTTTTAATCCCAGGTGTAGGATAAGAGGTTGCTTCACAGCAGGTGATTATGATTTGCCTCAGGTACTAGCAGGGGCATGACCTTTGCCAGCTGCAGATAGCTTAATTTGGGGGACTCTGGAGAGGGTAAAATTGGAAGAGCCCTAAGAGGGACTGAGGTATTAGCAACTCTCCCTGCTACTACCTCTGCTGCTATTGGTTCATTCTGCTGCTGTGTTTGCTGTTGCTATTGCTGAATTGCTGGATTCCTGCACTGCTAGACATTCTGACAACAGAGACTGGATTTGCCTCAAGGAACTCTACGTCTGCTTTGCTCCCAGAGGAAATTTTCTATTTCTTCTCCTCCTTCTCCTTCTCTCTCTCCTCCTCTTCCTCCTTCTCCTTCTTCCTCTTCTCTTCCTTCTTTCCCTCTTCCTCTTCTTCCTCCTCCTCTTTCCTTTTTCTCTTCTTCTCCTCCTCTTCTTCTTCCTGTAGTCCATTTCAAATCAGAGAGCGAGAAAATGGCTGGACAATAGGAAAAGTTGTGAGTTGATATGGATGGGTCTGAGAAACAAACAAAAAAAATGGATGAAATAAAAAAAAACAGAAGGCTTACTCTAGTCTCTCATTTTTGAAAGGATTGCAGAATTGGCTGTGCAACTAGAGAGTTCATAGTTAGAGTATGCAATGCTTGGGAAGTGAGTAGCACAGGGGAAAGAACAAAAGTGTTCAGGCCTGGTGACTGAGAGTAGGAGGTTACCACAATTACTGCCCTGCCCTGCACCAGACAATTTTGGTCTCAAGACCCTGCAAACCCTGGGCAGCGCAAGGAGCTGGGAGGAAGAGGCTGTGTGGAGTGACAGGATACAGGAGAAGCATCCCATTTTGAGAGAAAGGGTTAATCAACCTATAGACTATAAGAATGTGCTGTCATCAGAATGGAAACTTTCAATAGTTTTGGAACGGGGACAAGTTCTTTTTGTTGTTGTTTTTTTTAATGTTTCTATGGGAAATAACAAAATATGTTTAACATCAAAACTTACAAAGATTAGACTTGATCAGAAAAGACTTTCTGCTAGCTGAGATACGATTGTCTCTGCAAAGCCAATGAATTATTTTGGCAACCTGATCCTCATGGCTTATTATTAAATGTCATCCTTTCATACAGCATGGATGGAGATTTATTATACAGTTTTGTTATGGGGTCCAAACGGACTTATAAAGTTGGTAGATGCTTTTCACCTGCTCAAGCATAGAGCGGAAAATCATCTTTCACTGATTTGTGCATACCACACATTACCTACATGTGGTAATACACAAATGTTACTTTTAAAATGTTACTTTTTAAAATGCATATTACATCAGTGAAGACAAAAGAAGCATTCCAGATGATCCAGCCTCCCAGACTGCCTCGGTTGCCATTTCCTCAAAAGGCTGCATCCCAGACAATTTCAAAGCTGCTAGTTCGATTGGTCCAGCCTCACAGACTGTTCCAGTCAGGACTTAAGTTAAGCCCTGTACTTTCCCATCGCAGCGAGACTGGACAGCAAGTGTTACAGCTGGTTCTCTCAGAAATTGACCAATATCCCAGTTTTTAGAGCCCCCAACAGATGCCATCACCCCCCTGACATCAGGAAGCAATCTTCATAAAACAATGCCCCCATTCTCAAGAGGGAGGGTGGGTGGCTTTTGGTCCTTCAGTGGCTGATGGATGTTTGTCATCATTGGGGGGGTTGGTTGCAAGTAGTTAATGGTCAGGGTCAGGGAGGAAACAAAGTATAGGAGTTAATTTCAGGGATCGCTTTCTCTAGTTCTCTTTTTCTTCTATCATTTCCTCTATCATTCTTTCCCTCCTATCTAGAGTTAGGAGAAGGGGGAGGAAGATGGGATGAAAATAAAAAAGGAGGCATAGGAATGATAGAATTAAAAAGAGTAGATTATTGACTATACTTTTGAAATTTTTCCATTATTATTTTTATTATTATTATTTATTAGAATTTATTAACTTTGTGTTTCATCTGCACTCTTTTCCCTCAAACTAAAAATCATCTATTAGTCTCAAATGTTTAACATTAGTATGGGTTTTTTTATATTGATACAAATTTAAAGTTATTTTTTGTTACAAAATACTGTATTATGTTTCAACTCTTATTTAAAGTATTGTACCAATGCAATTCATTTTAAAATGTAGTGTAAAGTTCTAGTCTAGCTACTACTACAAACTCTTTAGGATAATTAAGAAATGCAAGCTAGTACTCAATCAAACTTGTAGTCATGTTAGATACTAGTTTAGTTAATTGCAGAAATAAGCTTTATTTGGCCTCCTGTAGATGTTTTTAAAGTTAAACAGATAGTGAAAATCTAGAAACTATGTTTGCCTATTAAGATACGCTTATTTTTTTAAGAAATTTTATTTTTTTTCACAATTTATTTATTATATATCCCAATTGAAGCCCCCTCCCTCTTCTTCCTATTTCCTTCCCCTAGTCCACTAAAAAGAGGATTCCTGCTCTGCCATCTGCCCATAGCTTATCAAGTCTCATCAGGATTGCCTGGATCCTCTTCCTCTGTGGCCTGGCAAGGCCGTATCACCAGGGGCACGTGATCAAAGAGCAGGCAACCTATTTCATGACAGAGGCAGCCCCTGCTTCCCTCACTCAGAGATCCACACGGAGACTGAGCTGCCAATTGGCCACATCTGAGCAGGGAGTCTAGAGCCTCTCCATACGTGGTACTTCGTTGGTGCATGAGTCTCTGCAGGACCCCCTGGGCTCAGATCCTTTAGCTTTGTTGGTCTCCTTGTGGGGCTTTTGTCCCCTCCATGTCCCTCTATCCCCACCCCACCCTTTGTCCCTTTGCTCTGCCCAAAGTTTGACCAGGAGTCTCATCATCTGCTTCAATCCCCTGTTGGGTGGAGCCTTTCAGAGGACCCTCTATATTTGCTGGTCTAAGTGCAAACTTGTACAACCACTTTGGAAATCAATCTGGCACTTTCTCAGAAAATTGGTAATAGCACTACCTCAAGGAGCAGCTATACCTCTCCTAGGCATATACCTGAAAGGTGTTCAACATTACAACAAGGACATTTGCTCAACTATGTTTACAACAGCTTTATTCATAATAGCCAGAATCTGGAAACAACAAATCGTGGTACATTTAAACAATGGAATACTAATCAGCTATTAAAAACAAGGAAATCATGAAATTTTTAGGCAAATGGTGGCACTAAAAATATTATCCTGAGTGAGGTAACACAGAAACAGAAAGACAGTAATGGCACACATTCACTTTCAAGTGAGTATTAGCTGTATAATGTAGGATAGTCACCCGCAGACCCAAAGAAGCTAAACACTAAGGAGGACCCTAGGGAGGAGGCTTAAATCTCATTCAGAATGGCAAACAGGATAGACGGCAGAAGCGGTGGAAGAGAGGGAACAGATATACTTTAGATAAATAGGTGATTTTCAAATACTTCAGAGATCTACAGAATATGGCATTTAATATGTTTTTATAGTAATGAAAGACTTTCCTTGCAGAGAGACACCTCAGCTCTTAGCAGTACCCTCATACTACTTCAAAGAAGATGGTGGACTTTGAAGAATCTCCATATGGAGTTTGTGTCAATTGTGTCAAAGCTAGCCACTGAGAAAAAAAAAAAAAATCTATCCTTTCCTTGACTAAAGACAGCAGGCTGTCCAAACTGTGGACAAACAGGACACTGAAAAATCAGCTGCCCCACTTTTCAGAGGAAAGGTAGGACAGTCCATCAAAATTCCTGCTTCACAGAAAAGTTGGTCAGATATTCTGGGATGGTAGGCTCAAGACTGGATGCCCTAATAACACGGAGAAACCCTGGGTGACAGTCCAGTTAGTCAGTAACTTCTGTCATTTCTATACATTTTGTAAGCTGCTTGCTCTGTACTTTTTGGGGGGTAATATTTATCCTTCTCAAGTCTCTGACAGGGTTGAAGACTAGATATTTATAGTCTTACAATTTTTCTTTATTAAATATTAAAGACATTAAAATTTAAGTTGTTTAGGAACTAAAACAATGCCTTAGGGTCTAAAATATGTTTTAAAGGTGGCAAATGAAAGTTATGATAAGGAAGTAATTTAGGTACAAAACTTTGGACTTACCAGGATGGGATAGATAGTGGAGAACTTCCTCCAAGATTGCTAAATATATATGAACTCGACATTTGTAAGTGTAATTCTTACTTGATAGTTCTCATTAATGTTCTTATTGTAAATAGTTTATTAAGGTTAGAAGAAAAGTCTTTTTTTTTAACTAAAAGGGGGGGGGATGTAGTAAGAGTTTCAGTTTCTTTAAAAACCCAGTCATGTTATGAGAATATATGTTTTCTTTTTTCTTTATTATTTATTACCATGTATTCACTTTGTATCCTACCCCTAACTTCCCACTCTATATCTGTTTCTTCTTTCTTTTTTCTTGATTCACTGAATCCAATTAGTATTGTATTGCACCTGAGTATAAGGCTGTCCATCTTTATGTGCAACCAAACAGGCTTCACACACTTGGAGAATACTGGCTCTCACCAAGTGAGCAGTCAATCTGCAATTACTCCTAAGCTAAGGGTAAAGTATTATGAGCCCTCCCCCCACCTATCCTGGATAGATTATGATTGTGCAGGTCTGACACAGGCATTAATACTTCAAAATAAAAGCTAAAAACAGACATTGTTTAGGACTGCATGTATAATATGCTATTGTTTTATGTAAAAGCGGGACACAAAATAAATCTCTTTTTTATTTGCATAGTTACAACAGAACTTTAAATGAGTACGAGTAGTGGTGATTGCCTACATGTTTACGCTTAGGAAGAAGTGTCACAGTGGGAGACAACAGTGAAAGGAAATACCATTTTATCAAGTTGGCCTATTATTACTATTAGTAATAATAGCACTATTAGTACTATTATTAATCAAAAATTAAATATTCATCGTCATTGTAGGCATAGGAGTCACTGCCATTACCATGTACTATCCCTGCCATCCATAAAAAATATCAATCAATGAAATGTTAAAGAACAAAATAACCTAACATATGTTTGAGAATATGTATTTATATACAACTAATAGTACTTTATTTTTTTTTCCTTTTTTGCCATATAAACTTAAGGGATCTTTTCAACTGGTCATCATTGGTCCAGAAAACATGGCATTCATTCATACTGATTTCACCCAGGTGTGAAAATGAATTTCTCTTGTGACTCTGAGCTCTATGGTTTCCTCATGTTGAAGCATTGTGCTCTACATTTGTTATAGAAACCAACACGGCTTCTTTGGAAATCGATTACATAGTGTGACTTGTACACTCCCCTAAAATAAAAAAAAAAATAAGGTTAAACACAATGTATTAAGGCTGCACACAGAAGTGAAATACACAACTTCCCCAGAGATGAAGGAAAACAATAAATGCCAATGGACCTGGTGCTGGTAGAATGGAAACGTGCTTCTTTAGTTACCTACTGCAGAAGAGTAAAGGGAGAGGTGGCACCCTAGACCACCTAAACATTAAAACATTAAAAAATCTCTGCTTTTCTCCACATCTAAAGCTACAGTGTTAAACAGTCATTTTTTTATGGATTTCTATATATAACATTTCTTATTGCTTCTTTGGTCTTATTTACAAAAAAGTAAACAGTTTGCCAACATTTACAGAAAACAGATATCAACTTTAACAAAAAAAATAAAATAAAATAAAATCTAGGAGCTTTAAAGTAATAGAAAGAATGCACATGGGAAAACACAACTATATTGGCAATTCCAAATTGAACCATGAAAGAGAAAATGTCAAATAATTTGATCGCCAGTTCAGCCAACTCAGGACAAAGTGCACTGTGGATGGAGGATGTCTGGGGGAGGCCACAGCTGTTATTAACACAACACCCACATTTCAGAACACTAGCACAGCTGAAAGATAACAGCCTCCTGAAACGGAAGACCTCCTCCATATTTTGTCTACTCTGACAACCTTCAGCTCTGCTCAAACACATACTCATTCAGAGAAGTTGAAACAGCGCATCTGTGCTTCCCTCAGTTTCCTTTACCAAACTCATTAACAATGCATATTTTGTAGTTTTTGGTTATTGTGTGAATGTTCATGTCTGGTATTTCTGTTCCAAGAAGGTAACAACTGGACAGAATACAGCTAGCTATATTTGACTCTGCAATTCCACAGTCAAAAGAATTAACAGTGCCACTGTGCAAATTCTATTTAGGCCTCTTCATGGTTCTATAGGTAAAAGGAGAGTAAAGGGATGGAGAGATAGATGTCACAGACACTAAAATGTGTGCACTCAAGCAAGAAGACCTGAGTTCAGATAGCAATGCCCACATAAAAGCAAGGCAGCAACGTGAGTCTACAATGTAGTGCTGGGGGTGGATTGTAGAAATTTACTGGAGTATCCACCACACAAGCATGAGCAGCTACATGGTCATGTGCACACACACATGAACACATGGACTAAGAAAAAGAAAAGTAAATGTTTGAACTACCCAATATTGTTGGGTCATTGAAACAGTGCCAAATAAATGCCTTTGAACCTCCAACTCTCTACATTAAAGTATACCAGACTACTTATTTCATTGACAATCTGAGCTACTATGATCTGGAAATACTCATCAAGAGTATGTGGTGAACTCTCCCCCTGAACATATGTATGCATTCTTTTCAACATACTGTTGACATATGATATTACTTCTTTTTCATATATATAAAACCAAGAGCTCCTACATAAGACAAGTATAGCTGAGTAAATCTGTATACTCATCAATAATACAGGATAATTTCATATTTCTTGGGTAAGCCTAGAAGTTATAACACAGACATGGACGTTCGTAATATTAACCACATCATCTAATTTAGTAAGTATTTGTTGGGTATATGTAGACAAGTCAGAGATATTAGACCTTGGAGAAGCAAAGATGTCCATGTTGTTAAAGGGATTAAATCATCATAACGATAAGGCACCTTTCTAAAACCTCAGTATAACAAACATCATGGGTGGTGTTTGAGCAACAGACTCCATGACTACACTGCCTGTGAGAGTCCAGTGTCTTGTCATACAGTGCAGTTTTCTGAGGGCCAAAAGCACATACACTTGGAAATAAAGAGTAGCATAGACTCTTACATACTAGAACACTGAATATTTCTAGCTCAGAATTCACGAGGTGGTAGGTGGAAATTCCTGTTAGAGTATATAGAGAAACACAACAATGCGACGTTGAGAAAGATCCCTCATAATGTCTTGCAAAGACATCAGTGAGAAGCCCTGCTGAGCAGTGAATAGCCACAAGTGCTTGTCTTGGAACAGAACGTTTCAAAGATTTGGATCTCCACAGTTCCAAAGAAAAATAAATGTCTCTTGGTCAAAAAAAAAAAAAAAAAAAAAAAAAACAAAACAGGGTGTCCTTGCATTTCACATAAAATTCTTTTATTGTGAGACCCACATAGTAAAAATGGTGTGTGTGCTTTAGAAAGCCATGTACAAAACCAGACCCAGGTGGCACTGTGATCTCACAGTGTGAGCCAAGAACATGAGAGGGGACTGCAGAGTGAGGAACCCACCTACCGTATAATTAGACCGTTGGCCTCCTGAGACTTCACTGGTGTAGCTAGCTGGTTGGTTTTTACAGAGTTTAGTTTCATTTCTTTTTCCTTTGCTCATGACCCCAATCGTTGAGAAATGAGACGATAATTGAATTCTCAAACACTCATTTGGGAATGTGGATGATGAATGAGGGGAGGCCACTCCTCCTCCACACAGCTTGTCCTGTTCTTTTCCTCTCTTTCTTCTGTACTTGTTCTGCTTTCCCTTCCTGTAGCTCCAAGAAATTTATTTGATATCAAAACAACGCAGCTCGCCCTAATGACCTGATCTGTCTTAATTTTTCTCCTTTCCTTGGCTATGCTTTCACCCTAAAACCTCTCCCATGACTATTTGCATGGCAACTTAGTATTTCTGCATAACAGAGAACAGCCTGAAATAGTTGTAGCGTGTGTCAGTCAGCATTGCAAAAGCCTCATCTTCCTTTTCTTCACATCTCAGGCACCTAACGAGCATAATAGTGCTTGCTATTGAAAAATATCATCTTTCTATTGGTTGACAGTTTTCAAATTTTTGATACAGTGAGTTCATGAGAGGAAAAAGAAAAGTAAAAATGTACACTTGTTGAGTCATTTCAGTCAGTCCAATATGCACACCTAAAATAATTATTCAGACAGTCAAAATTTACTGCTGCTGCTGCTGCTGTACTGGTATTAATGCTGGAATCATATGAGGAAAAAAACACCCTAATCTTACATAGACATCAGGCCTTTATTAACGTAAATGTGCCTGATAAAAGTTACTTAGTATACTAATAATTATTATTTTTGTTTTTTGCAAATGAGCAAAAGAAGATATTTAGGGCAACATCTTCATTCCAGGCAACATTAGGGCTTCTTTCAGTAGCACAGGGAGAGATTAGAAGCCTCCACCTTTGGAACCAGAGTAGGGTCTTAGTCTATAAAACTTTGTTGTACCTGCACGACAGGATCAGGGAACCCTTCACTCACATAAGTCCCGCAACAGTCTCTGCTGCACTCCAATTCCTCTTGTGGGTCAGAGACTCAATAGAAAATGTGAACGAGCAAACAACCAAAATAGGGCCTTCTTTCAGGTAAGAATTACATTTCCATTCATGACCTTGCCCCTAAAACAATGATTCTCAACTTTCCTAAAGGCTGTGATCCTTTAATACAGTTCCTCATGTTGTGGTGACCAACAAACAAAAAAATTATTTTGTTGCTAATTATAAATGTGATCTTGCTGCTGTTTTGAATCATAATGTAAAGATCTCATATGAATGATATGATATTCAACTTGTGTGAAAGGACCGTTCCATTCAAAGGGGTCTTGACCCACAGGTTGAGAAACATTACCCTAGAAGGTTGTAACTATCACAGTAAAGCATTCCTTTAGAGTATTCACAAATCCTTCTTATGTACTCCTTAAATACTGCTTCATCCCCTAGAAGTACAGTCAGTACTCATGCCAGAAGAAAAATATAATCTTATGAAAGACTAAATTGTGGAATGAGTATTTAATACACTTAATGACGGCAAAACTGCAACTATGCAGAAAGCTTAGACAGTAAACTATCCTTTTAACTTTGCTTTCTGGTGCTAAGAGGTACTTGACCTTTAAGTGCCTTGACCCTTGGCTCTGAACCTTCTTACAAAAAAATCTTCTAAATGAACTAGTGCATTTTTCCCCTTGAGGAAGGTATGGCCTTTAATCTTTTCTGATGATTCAGCATCTGTTGGTATCTTAGTTAGAGCAAATATATAAGGTAACAATTCTTTCTTTCAGTTGTAAGCTTAAAACTAAAAAATGTTTTAATAAACTAAATGTACGAGCATTATTGTGCATAATAAAGCATTCATTCATTAGTCAATCATTTTCTAAGTACTTGTGGAATTCCTATCAAGTGTATCAAGGACTGTAACAGGCTTTAAGGTAAAAAGTCAACTGATAATAAAAGTGTAAAGGACAATTATAGGCTAAATACTCTCTTATCTTCTTCCATGAGACTTCTTAACTCTCTTCACCTTCCATTCTAGTGTCCCCAACCATCTCAATCTGCAGGGTGTTTGACCAAACAACTTCAATGACGATGTACACCAGGAAATGGACTGTGAGCTGGCCCAGCGGATAAAGTGCTTGTGAAACACTGAGTTTGTGTTCTTCAAATTTATGTAAAAGCTCAGTTCAGAGATATACAATATAATTTTAGACAAGCAGGTGTGCGGATAAGCCTATGTTTTGGTACACAGATGTCAGCCAATCTACCTAAAAGGCATGCCAAGGTCAGAGAGAAACGTTAGATTAAAAACAATACAGGTGAGAAGTGATATAAAAGGACATCAGACATCCTCCACACTATACACCCATGGACAAGAGGACTGTCTTAGGGTTACCATTGCTGTGAATGAACACCATGACCAAGGTAAGTTAAAGAAAGCGTTAATTGGGGGCTTATTTACAATTTGAGAGGGTAACTTCATGACCACCATGATGGGGAACACAGCAGCATGCAGGCAGGCATGTTGCTGTATCAGTAGCTTAGAGCTCACACATAGAGATACAACCAGGAAGCAGAGAGAGAATGATCTAAGTGGAAATAGCATGGGTGTTTAAATCTGAAAGCCTTCCTCCAGTAGCACATCTCTAACAAGACCATACCTCCTAGTCCTTCCCAAACAGTTCCACCAGCAGCACAAGCGTTCAAACATATGAACCAATGAGGGCCATTTAGGGGGGCTTCCAATGCCCCCTGGAGACTGCCATGGAGTTTCTAGAAACCCATGGATACCTCTCTAAGAATCTCTATATTATGTACAGTTGAGCAAATTCTTTTATGCCTATGTACTGAGAAATGTTTAGCACTTTATCTGGATAATATTGTGGCATGAGGAATTACCTGCGTGATGAGACACAGGGAAGATGGCTCAGTCAGAAAACTTAATTGCTGAAAAAGTTAATTTATAAGGACCCGAGTTCAGATATTTGTATTCATGTACAAAGTTAGGTGCAGGGACTTCTTTCTCTATAACCCCAGGTCTGGGACCTTTTCCTCTATAACCCCTGGATTTGCTGGCAGGCCAGTGTAGCCAAAACTTTGAATCTTTAATAGAATTTGTCCTTTAAAAAGAAAGCGAAGATGTGATATTGGAGGGTAATATGTTAGGGGCTCTTGGATTAACTTTTAGGGGGCAAATGTGAGTGTGATAATAAAACATTATATGCATGTATGAGCTTTTCAAATAATATATTAAAATATTTTAAAAAATAAAATTTAAAGGTAGAGAGTTCTAGGGAGAGACTCTAGACATGCTCCTCTGTCCTTTACATGTACAGACACATGCAAGTATACACATATCATACACACAGAAAGAAAGAAGAAAAAGAAATGAGTCTGATACTTTGAATTTCTACTGTTTCTAATTTGTCTTTGCTTCTGAGGTTCTCAACTGTTTGTTGCTTTGTTTGTTTGTTTGTTTGATTGATTGCTTGCCTGCTTATATTTTCCATCAAAGGTCACTATTGGATGCCCTGAAGTATACTTGGATGTAAAGAAATGGGTTTGGGGGTTGCTTCTGACATCTAGAGCAGACCTCATGGTGTTAAGTTTCTTGAAATACAGAAGACTGCCCCACACTAAACAATTTTATGATCAAAATGTCAGGAGCGTCAAGGTTGAGAAGCCCTTATCTAGACGCACCAAGTGGTTGATATAATTTCTATAAGGAACATCTGGTCACATTCACAATCGATTTTTACAGAGGCAGAAAAGGGACAGAGATACATCATTTTGATAAAAGTAAGTCCTGCTCTCCTTTTTCTTGAAAGATAAGTAGGAAGAATCTTATAGACATTAGTTTTATATTTACAGTATATTTGCGGTTATCCTTCAAGGGAAAATCAGATTTGGGAACATAAAATAAGGACATAAAAATATGAACTAATGTTATCTGTAAGGCCTTACTTTTGCCCTGCTTTTGATCTAAAGTAGGTCAGAGATATCACGTCACAAAGACAGGGTTATCTCCTTTGTGCAAAGACACTAGTCTGATCGGTCCATCCACCCTGTGGTGCTCACCTACAGCAGTTGCTATAGCAAATATCTGAGTCTTATGAATATCACTGAGTAACTGAAGCAGTCAAACAATGAAAGCAGATTTGATTAAATGCACACTAAGTGACCTTTAAAATTATTTTGTTGTCTCTGGGTAGTGTTTTGGATCACTGTAGACAAATATCCACTCTATCCACTCGGTGTGCATTTGTGGCACCTGAGACAGCTTCTACAGCAGAGCACAGCCAGAGAGTCATTGGCTCAGCATGCAGGACAGCTGCTCTGAGTGCTTAGAAATGCACCGGTGACCATCAGGAAGCACAGCTGGCGGGCTTATTGTGCTGGGTCTCGGATATACTAACCTATTGACCTTCTCAAATCAGTTTTCTTACTCTAGACTTGAGGGCTCATGATATCTAAAAAGAAAAGTCCTATGGAAACATCTAGTCTAAACTGAAAGTATATCATTACCCCATAAAACTACAGAGAGATGAGGTCTGTATTTAAAATCATCTTTAACTTCACTCCTCTCTCCCTAGGCTCCTGCAGAAGCTACCTTGCATCTGTACCTATCTACAAATCTGTTGCAAACCACAAGCTTTTGTTTCTTACCCTCTCATACTCAAAATCCATGCCACTTTAATGTTCTGGGCGCAAATAAACTATAAACTGAGCAAATTAACTTGGATTAAGGTTGATGGTTGCTTTAATGCGCTAAAACGTCAAAAACAGTTTATAATTTAAAATAAAAGGGTGGCTCTTTAATTAATAAACACCTGCCAGGGAATATCAAAGTTTTTCTTGAATCACAGCACATAAGGAATTTCTAAACAGGATCAATAAAACTGAACTTATCTCACAAAGTTCTACAAATCTCACTTCCAACAAGAAACAGCATTTTATTCAGCACAGCAGTGAAACAGTACCAAACAGTGGCCTCCTGAAGGCAGGATAAAGAGAATAAAGACCTGCTGAGTAGCTCTCTTGCTTCCAGAACTTTCTCAGGCATCTGTTTACATAATAATAACTTGGTCCTCTTGCTAGTCTTCTGAGGTAGAACGCATTGTCCTGGTTTTAGAGAACACTGAAGTGTTTAGAGATTAGATCACTTGTTCCAAAACACAAGTTACTAAGAAGAAAAGCAACAACGAGGCTACTGAGGGTAGAGAAGTTGAAGGGGACAGTGGGATGCTGAAGTACAGGGGGAGAAGAGATCCAACAAAGACCAATTTTGTTTGAAAATGCCACACGGGCAAACCTAACACCTTGTCTGCTAATTTGCAAAAACAAATAAAATAAGTAAATCCACAAAAATAAAATGTTCTGCTGTCAATAAAAATGCCAATTGGCTATTACAAATAAAGCTGCTACAAACATGGTTGAGCAAATGTCCTTTTTGTGTACTTGAGTCTCTTTTGGGTATATGCCTAGGAGTGCTATGGCTGGATCTTGAGGAAGCGCTATTCCTAGTTGTCTGAGAAAGCGCCAGATTGATTTCCAGAGTGGTTGTACAAGTTTACACTCCCACCAGCAGTGGAGAAGGGTTCCCCTTTCTCCATAACCTCTCCAGCATGTGTTGTCACTTGAGTTTTTGATCTTGACCATTCTGATGGGTATAAGGTGAAATCTCAGGGTTGTTTTGATTTGTATTTCCCTAATGGCTAATAAGGTTGAGCATTTCTGGAAACAGCCCAGATGCCCCTCAACTGAAGAATGGATGCAGAAACTGTGGCACATCTATATAATGGAATATTACTCAGCAATGAAAAATAAGAAAATCATGAAATTTGCAGGTAAATGGTGGGACCTGGAAAGGATCATCCTGAGTGAGTTGTTCCAGAAGCAGAAAGACACACATGGTACATACTCACTCATATAGACATACAACATAGGACAAACCCACTAAAATCTGTGCATCTAAAGAAACTAAGCAAAAGAGAGGACCCTAACTAAAAATGCTCAATCCCCATCCTGAAAGGCAAAGAGGATGGACATAAGAAGAAAAAGAAAACAGGAAACAACCTAGAAACCTGCTACAGAAGGCCTCTGAAAGCCTCTGCCAAGCAGACTGTGAAAGCAGATGCTGAGCCTGATGGCCAACTGACAGGCAGAGTGAATGGAATTTTATGTAAGAAGTGAGGAACAGTAAGAGCTGGAGAGGACAGGAACTCCACAAGGAGAGCAACAGAACAAGAAAATTTGAACACAGGGAACTTCCCAGAGACTCATACTCCAACCAAGGACTATTCATGGAGATAACCTAGAACCCTGACAATGCAGCCACTTCTGATGAGAACTGATAGACTAAGATCAGAAAGAAGGAGAGGAGGACTCCCCAATCAGTGGACATGGGGAGGGGCATGCATGCAGAAAGGAGGGGGGAGGGTGGGACCGGGAGGGGAGGAGGGAGGGGCTTATGGGGGGATACAAAATGAATAAAGTGTAATTAATAAAAGTTAAATAAAAAAAAAAGAACAAAAAAAATGCCAATTGGCTCCCGCTTTACTTTGTCTGGACAGCAGGAAACTGGCTGAGTGAATGCCTCATAGGCTTTAAGCACTTTGTGGTTGAAGAAACTTGGTAGCTTTTATTGTCTTCATGGTGTTCACAAGCGGAGCAGGGCACTGCCATGCCCACATTTACACAAGGAAATTAATTTCAGGGGCTGGGGCCAAATGCAAGTCATTCTAGATCTGGTATCTAATTACAAGTTCTTCCTGATTTCTGTACCATGTATTCTATTGTCTTTCACGTAAAGCAAATGACAATAAACAGATACACAATAGTCAGTATTTTGAATAGAATTTTCTTTAAACCACAGGAGGCCTGCCCATCACTGCCCTTTCATTACTGCAGTGTTCACTCCAAAATAATAGCAGGTATGCCTTTCATTCTGTTCTACATCTGTATTTTAAGCCGGTTTTGTGAATACTCATATGCTTTTATCACAGGAATTTGTCCTTATTGGTGTTTGTGTAGCATTTTAAAATTTGGAAGGAGATCTACAGGGAAGAAAAAAAAATATGTCACTTAAATCCTTTGACAAAGGAGCTGAATTAATAAGACACCCAAACTGTAAAAAGAAGGAAGAAATTAAAAAGTAAAAAGAAAAAGAAAAAGGTGCAAAGGACGAGCATTAAGAAGTTTCAGCTCTGCTATGCAAAAATAATGGCATTGTTGGAAAACAACTTGTTCCTGAATTGGCTTTTTTTTTTCCTCAGAAATTTGACTTCATGTAAAAATAAACAGAATGACTTGGGTTCCCAGGCTTTGGAGAGATGTCTGTCAGTAACTTTCCATAGATGGACACACCTAACTGGGACCGCGCTTAAAGTGCACAAACACCCGTGCTTAATATTGCCATAGCTGGCAGCTACAATCACATTTTCATGCAGAAGGGTTCTGAAAGGGTCAGCGGGCACCAAATGTTCACTGGCTGGTGGAGGTGGTTATCACACACGGGGATCAAACCAAGAGGAAATCTGTGTTCTCCACATATAATGCTGCAGTAAAATTTATCCGTAAGTGCTATCAGTCCTGTTCTATTCTAATGACTCAGAAAACATTTTTCTCACATAGACAGTCAAAATCATACACCTTACATCCCTGGATGCAAATTATCTGACTGGGGCTGTAATTATAACTCTCTAAGCTGAATTACTGGGCTGAATTGTTTGAATACCTAACTCATGACCATGGTAATAATATAGTAACAGAAGCAATCCTGTCTCACAGTAAGACTGTCAGGACCAAGGAAGGGTGGGTATTTAAGTCAGTGCGCAGTGGTCCTAGTTCTTTCCCAAAATTTGAAAACAAAATTCCCAGCGATACCGCTTTGCTGGAATCCAGCGTGAAGGTCATAATTGTACACAAAGATATCAGATGGGAGGCTTTGAACTGCATTCTGCAAATGTGGAATGAAAATGCACAGACACTATTTTCTTAGCTTCAAACACTCATAAACAAACAAAAATAACTCGATCTTTTCGAGAACATAGAATCTTTGATTCTTATTTGGGGAAAAAAAAGGGGGAGGGACATTCCTTAATAAAATAAAAATTGCAGAATCCATATTTGTATGAGCGTATGCACACGTGTGCATATGTGTGAGTGTGTATAGATATGTGAGCGTATATGTGTGTGTCAGTGTGTGGGTGACTGTGTATGTATATGTGAGGGTGCCTGTTAAATATTAATCTAGAAGATAGATTATTGGAGAAGAAAACAACCAGCATGAGGGGGATGAGAAAAAGAAAGGGTAACAGCATGGAAAGGTTAGGAAAATGCGTGATAAATGCGTATGAAAATGTTGTAATGAAAGCCATTAGTTTATATAGGTAGCCTACATTAATAAAATACTGCTAGCTGTAATACTCTTGTAGGAGATGAACAAAATGCTTCATTATTAACATAAGTGCTTAAAAGTCTCTAAAACATAGTAAGAGATAAAAATAGTTTGTATTGAAGAAATATAAATATCTATACAATTTTTTAAATGTTCTCATGACTCTGCATTAAAAAAAAACACAATCCAAATATTCTGAGAGGAAAAGATTATGAAGGAAGCTAAGCCATTTACTAAGTATTAAGAATTATTATTTCTTTCTTAAACTTGTATTTTAACATTTGTGCATTCATTAATTTACTTCTTTTTCATCTTTTTTTTTTTTTTGGAGGCAAATCTCTTAGTTAAAAATAGCGTGAAGACAAAGGATTGTAGTATTGAGGTCAGCCATACTTTGCTGATTCATGTGCAGGAGTGAACTGTTTTTGGGTAGATTGAAGATGTATAGCTTCAGTAGCAAACACTTCTATCAGTGGAAATATTTAACACTTGCTGAAATTGAGATGTGAATATCATGTAAAAAAACTGAGGAAACACAGGAGAGGTACAGTTCTCTCATCTACAAATTTTGTGTGGTTTTAGTTTAGGTGTGTAGGGAATGGCTGGCCGATCCTGCACCCTCCTTGGTAACTACAACAAGCTAGATTTCCCTGCAGACCTCTAAGAGACAGTGTGATCTCAGGGCCAGCCTTATCAGGCTCTGGCACACCAAGAGCCAGTCATCTCCACACCCACTGAATTGGAGTCTGCTGTGCCCAACTCCTCAGGTGGGTCAGATGCCCATGTATTTTTGAGAAACATCATTGTGAAAACTCAAACGTCCTAACGTCCCATTTCTTTCAAGGATCTTCACACCTACATAGCCTGTGTGGGCTAAGCCTTGTATTAAGAGCACTGCGTGCCCATCATGTAGTGGGTCTTAACTTAGGCCACAGACATCAGTTATCTGCAGACGTTTCAAAATAATGTGCTAGGCTTGATTTCAGTTCTAAAACTCAATAATAAGAAATTGAGTCTGGAAAAAAAAAGACCCTGTAAATGAAGTTCACCTAATAAATGAGATGTGAAAATGTATTATCACCATTCTTACGTGAACACACTGAGATGAACATACATTACAAAGGGATTTCCACATGCTTACCAAACATTTGTTTGGTCGAGTTTTTTCTTAGACTTTTGTTGTTGTTGAGAGCTTTCATGTCATCGAAGGGTTCTCAACTTCCTCCTATGTGACTATTTCAGCATTCAGCAGTTTGTAAGAAAGCCCAGAGGACCAGGACAAAATGGAGGGACTGGAGGACCTGACAGAACCGCACAGCTTGGGTGGAAAGATAAAGCCCTGAGATAACGTTCACTCCGAGGACAGATAGCCCTGTCCTGAACACCTGGTTGTAGGTGTTCTGCAGGCGAACACTTGAACCACAGAGGGAGCTGCCACACTGTGATGAAGAAGCAGCACACACTTGAAACACCCTGGCCATGGCTCCTTGACTAGGTGACAGGGTCTCCTCCCCTCTTCTGTCATCGTTGGTACGTCACCAGCCAGGCCACCATACTTTTTAGCAAGAGATAGTCTGAAATCTTATTATCCCCAAACAGGGGGACCAACGAGAGGCCCAGGTGTGCTGTGTTCCCACGGAGTTAGGGAGGAAGTGAGTCATGCTTGCTGACGCCCATTCAAGTAAAGCGTGTGTAATGTTTTAAAGGATTTGCCATCAACCAATTTCTCCGTCGCCATCTGCTCATTTTGGGTACAGAAAACATGACAAGGCCATTCTTAGACTGCCAGTTAACAGCTTTAAAAACATGTACCTTTTGTGATGTGTGCAAACAAGTGAAGGAAATGGGCATTTTTTCCCTTTGCAGGCTATACTCAGAATATCATTAAGTCGCTCTCTTAGACCGTGGACCCAATTGCTAGTATAATCCTAAAATGTGGATGCTGCATTTGAAAGCCCAATTTAACCCACAGATGATCGATAATGGCCTACTGCGGAATGGGCAGTGACAGTGGTGCTCACCTCTCTGTTTGCTTCTGGGAAAAAGATCTTTCTGAACTAGGTGTGGTGCATATGCCGTTAGTCCCCCACTTGGGACACAGAGGTAAGTAGATCTATGTGAGTTTGAGGCCAACCTGGTCTACAGAGCAAGTTCCAGGACAGATAGGAAAAAAAAAAAATCAAAAAACCCATCTCAAAAAATACCAGAATTGTACAGATTTAAAAGTCAGCCTTCTGAAAAAGGCTGTTGTGTGTGCATACCTTGATTCTGTAGAATAAGAGCAAACTCATCTTTAAGTGGCAAGTGTTCTTTCTACTTTAGAATTATGGGTATATCAACATCAAACCAAAGAAGTTAAGATTAAAAAAATAAAAGTGATTTTAAAAATCCCAATAGTGATAAATGTTCAAGTGAATGGTTTGATTTATTTTTAAATAACTGTGTTGCCTCCCAACTTCTGAGTTCATTCAGTGTCATATTAATATAAAGCCACAATATTGTAAATAGTAAACTAAGAAAACAACTTAGTATGCACACCTTGAGTGTTCTTTGGGTAAACTGCCTGCCTGAATTTGAAATTCTGAAAAATCTGCTGATTGTGTATCAGTGATGAACCGTCTCTGTGTATAGATTCATGGACCGCTGTTTTGGGGGATCCTTGAGGCGTTAATGTCACTTGCAAACCACCTAGAAAGAACTAAGACTTCCTCAACTAGAAGCAGCAGCATCGGCTGACTATTCGGAGGCATTCTGCCCCCTGGTGGACTTCCCAGGGTGGGTTTTGAAGCAAAGAACCTTCATTCCCTTCCCACACCCTTCCCTTCTGAAAACCCAAGGAAGTGCTCCAGTTAAAGCTTTTGCCTCCTCCATATATATGCATTTGAAGCAACAATTTCCTTTTATATAATGTAAAACTTCTTGGCTTCCAAATAAGTCCTTCAGAGCTAAAATAAAATTATACATATCATCGTTGGTTATGACTAAAGAGGAAAATGAGGTGATGAAAAAAGGGTGTGAATATGGCCAGAGAATGTAGATTGGAGAAGGTGGCCATACATCTCCAGAAGAGGAGAATGTAGGCTTAAATGTAGATTTAAAAAAATAAGTCATGGAAAACTAAATATTTCTCATTGACCATTTATAGCTACTGCAAACCATCTCTTGTGTTCCCTTTTGCCTTTTGGACCAGCCAAGAGAGGTAGTTGTGGAAAACTGCTAATCTCAATCACTTCTGTTTAGCCAGGATCAAACCATTCCAGCTAACTGAAACTTCCTCACTATACTCTCTTGGATAACTGATTTTCTACGCTGCAAGTAAAGTGTGTCCCTGTAAAGAAAGCACCTGGAAATAAGCCTAACAGAAGGTACAATTTCTGAATCCCTCTCCACTTCTGAAGTCAATCCTCTTATTTAATGCATATAGTCTTTAAATCTTTGCTACAATTTAAGGCTAGCTGGTATAATGGAAAGAGAACCACATACTCTACCATCTACATTTATCATTGAAACCTAGGACATTCTGGATCTAGAAGTTATCTTTCTGGTTATTTCATGGGTCTTTAGATGACTCAACCTACCCTTCAGGTAATATCGAGTCTATTTTCACTCTCCTTGTTCTTTCTCTCCTTTTGTATTTTAATCACTGCACAGGACCTCAGTCTTCAGATTCCAGAACAACCAGGAACGTCTCCTTTAAAAATGCTGATCTAGAGAACATTTTTGATAGTGGGTGTTACTTTCCCTCTTTACAGAGTAGAAAATTCATTTCAAACTCTTCCTACACACATCAACTGAACTCCCCAAACCACGGCAGCACACATCCATCTATCACACCAACAACTGTCATCACAGAGGCTCCAACTTCAAAGCACAGCCCCAGAACCAAGTGACCCGGTCTTTGCATAATAATAAAACTACGACTAAACACTTCTCAGAACACAAAAAAAGGACTTTTATTTCAGCATTTTCCTAAATTTTATTTCCAATTACACATTTGCTGAGAGGTGGGATACCAAAGGCAATTTCAGACACAGAACTCCATCGAATACACACAGTCTGAGACGTTACTGCTTGGGTGAGTTATAGTCTTCTCAATGCTTCCTGCTTAAAGAAGATGAAACTTAGATAATAGAGAGGAAAAGTGAACAATATTGTTCTATATGAAATTTGTTGAACTCTTTAAACATTCATTCCATGGGTGCAGTGTCCATTTTTTTTTTACAAAGGAAACTCTAAAGTTCCTACAAACACAAGACAATATTGGTAATTTTAGATGAGTATACATTCATATACTTGTGTGAAAATTTGTGCAATTAAACAATATGGAAAATGGTATTCATTACCATAGTCAATGAAAACATATTTTCATTTCTATGTAAGTTAAACATTTCCATCTCCCATTTTATGTTCTGCAAAGAAGCCATGTGCCTAGCTTATGAAACAAACTATGCTTATATGCAGTAGTAACTGAAAAGGAGCTTAACAGTCCTAACTGCATCCCCCTGGGATGAATATACACCTTGCATAATTGTGAGCAATGTTAGATGATGATCCTAGATCTCTTATCACTACAAAGGTTTGCAAGCTTCTATTTGATACACGATGCCCCAAATTCAGTCAGTTCAGCCAAATACTCAAGCAATAATTAAGGTGGGTGATCTACAAAATGGCAAACAACCCATTTGACTAAATTGACCATGTTTTGTTTACATGATGACACGACCATTGTAGGTGCCCTATAAAGAAATCACTTGTAAGTGGCTATTGGTTTCCATTAATTTTCCCCTAAGGCTCTTAGAAGTTGACTCAGTTGCCTCTTAGGCCCCAAGAAAACACAGCTACACAAACAGACAACCAACATATTAATAATATAAAAAACAAATACCATGCTCCCTGCGCATCCCTCCATAGGAGAAATATCACAAAGCACAAACAAAGAAAGGAGGGATCCAGCAGAAGAAACTGCAGATCCCAGTCAATAGGATTATCCAATGCCTAAGATTTCATCTTACTCCAGTATCAGGTATAACGTTGGTTGAAATTCCCTTTTTTTTTTTAAACCTACAGTACATGTGAACTTTTGAATAGCATCTTTTCAAGAGTCATTACCCCATGTGAAGGTCTGCACAGTGAGCAAGCAACAGCTATTGTCTGATGATCTGGATTGTGCAGCTTCACACAGGGAATGGATCCGTTTTATAAAGACAACTTCCTTCTGCAGACAAAAGGTCTCCAGTACAGACAGCCTCTGAAGCAAGGACTGTGAATCTTCTTTGGCATATTAAACATTCCACACACGCACACATTTGTTCTTACAGATGACCCTTCGGGACTGCTTTTTTTTATTGAAAAGTGCATTTTTTTTAAAAAAAATCTTCTAGTATGTGATTTTACTCTATTGTGTACCCCTCAGAGTGAATTCAAAAGAACTAAGTGTTATTGAAACTTAGAAGGAGAGAAACCCTTAAATTATTTTAGATGTTAGTCACTGAAGAGGCAGGTCAGTAACTCTTTTCCAAGGCTAGAAGGTTTGCTAGTTTCCAGGTTGTTTGGTGAGCCTGAGGTTTGGTTCTATAAGTTACAAGAAAAATAGGTTCAATTTCAGGCTCTTTCAGCTTTTCTAAATTTCTAATGTGTAATTTTCCTAGTTGTTCCTACCCAAACTTCAATAGCAAGGATAAAACAAAGTGGAGTCTCAGCCTCTCTCTCTCTCTCTCTCTCTCTCTCTCTCTCTCTCTATCTATCTATCTTTTTCTCTCTCTCTCTGTCTCTGTGTCTCTCTTTCTCTTACACACACACTTTAATATACTTCCTGGGGACTCTGGCTGCATTTTGAAGATTTCTGGACAGGGAAACCAGTTCTCTTGGTTACTTTATAAAATTTGCACACAAAGGAATCACAAATGGGAGAGAGTGCAAATGATTATCAAAAATTGTCTCATGCAATTTAAGATTTTTTTTACAAGTCAAAAAATATACATCCTCCTATTCCCCCCTTCATTCCTTAGTTACATAAGAAATCACTTCTGTTTCATCAATCTCCTCCGCCTATCACAGAATTGGATAAGGAATAAAGATACTTTCCTGTTAAGGAACTGTATATAACTGTAATCCACTTGTCAAACACCTCTGGCAGCAGCAGGCTGGGTTTAGTCACCCAGCATATCCTCCATTGGTGGGGTTTTAAGTGTGTAAAATGACCGGTACATGAGATTAGGAAACAAAGCAGCCTGTAGACTTTGGCACAAGCACACATCATGTTTTGTTTGAGTTGTTAAAGAGTTGTGGTTTGACGCTCACTAAACAGGATATTTAAAAAAAAAATTAGAAATCTGAAGAAAACAAACAATCTTAGGTGTTGATTCTTAGAGTAACACTCCCCTTCTCCCATTCCCACCCACCGCCCCATATATTTTTCGATTGTAATAAAAATAGAGATCTTAGCATCAGAAGTTTGCCGTGTTAACTCTTCAAGGTTGCTTTGTGCCATCCAAGCCACATTTAGCATTTGAAGCACCAAATCCACAAGTTTCTCCAACCAAATTTAAATAAACAAATGAAGACGGAAGGATGCCAAAGTAAGTGTTCTAAAATTAAGCTGTAACACAAAGTTCTCCCCAAAGCACAGGGTATTAATGGTCTAGTTCAAGTACTGCCAGGCTGTATGTAGATCTGTCTCAGACGGGCTTCAGACAGACACCTACAAGTGCCACTGGCTTAGAGGGCAACCATGTCCATGATACCAAAGGGGAGGGATTCCCCCGTCCATCATCAACCTTAAAAAGTCGCAACCTTTCCTGTGATTGGCTGCCGGAGGATCTGTGCTGAGCCCAGACTTTGAGGGGAGGAGGCTTACCTCCTCGTTATGGAAGCTTTACAGTAGTTTGAGCAGTTCACCTTTCAGAGTGCTCTCTCGGAGCTGCCCGGCTTCTGAGGATCCATCGCCCTTGCCCGGGAGAGAGAGCCTTGCTTCCACCCAGTAACAGGGAAAGAAGATTTGACCTACCTGTGGAAAGACCCAACTTGGTCCCCAAAGGTCGCTTAGGCGACCCCACTGCCACTGACAAGTCACCCTGTGCACTTAAAGCGTATCAGTTTATGGAATGCTTGTTTGAAGTCCTCATTGGACATCGTGTAGATGATGGGGTTGATGAGAGAGTTAAGATAGCCTAGCCAATTGAAGAAGTCAAAGATGGCCATGTGAAACCAGCAGGCATCCTTGCAGATGGGCATAACCAGGGAGATGATGAAGAAGGGCAGCCAGCACACAATAAACGCCCCTAAAATGATCCCGAGGGTCTTGGTGGCTTTGCGCTCCCTAGCGGCCATGAGTTTCTTCTTCTCCAGCAGGGCGTCTGAGACTCGCACTTTGACTTGGTTCACGTACACGGGAGACCCGGACTCGCTGGCCGCGTCGGGAGCCCGGGAGTTAATGGAGGTGACCGAGGACGTGGACCCTGGGGAGTCTGTTATTAGCTGGGCTCGGGTCAAGCGCTTGCCGGCCTTGTTGGGCGTCTGTTTCAAAATCCGAGAGCGGGCTTCCACGTAGATGCGGCCATAGAGGGCGATGAGGAGCAAGGTGGGTAAGTAGAAGGCGCCCACCGTGGAGTAGACCGTGTAGAGGACGTGGTCGGTGTTCACGAGGCAGTCCAGCACCTCCTCCTCCGCTTTGGCCTGACGCCAGAAGAAGGGCGGAAGCGAAATAGAGATGGAGAAGACCCACACCAGCGCGATCATGATGGCAGCCCTTCTGGGGGTCCTTTTAGCGGAATACTCCACTGCATCAGTGATGGCCCAGTAGCGGTCCAGGGCGATAACGCAGAGATGCATGATGGAAGCAGTGCAACAGGTTATATCCGACGACAGCCAGAAGTCGCAGACTACCTGGCCTAGGGTCCAGCGTCCGGTGACCGTGTACATGGTGCTGATAGGCATCACTAGGATGGACACGAGAAGGTCAGTGACCGCCAGAGAGGCGATTAAGTAGTTAGCCGGGGTGTGCAGCTTCCGGGTCCGATACACCGTAGCGATCACAAAGGCGTTGGAGAACGTGGTGGCCAAGGTGATGAGCGCCAGCAATGCAACCAGCAGGACTTTCCAGGGCAGGGCGATGGAGTCCTGGTAAATGTAGCCGTCGGCGCTGCAGTTGTGGGAGAGGTTGGAGAGAGGTGCTCCTGTCTGGGAGGCGGCGGGAGGCGGCGGGGCGCACTGGACACCCTGCTGCTCCATGGCTCTGCTCGCCCTGGCTGCGGAGCGCGGCTCTTGAGCATGGAGCGGACGAGAGAGAAAACAGAGGACGGGAGGATCATGGAGGCCACAGGCTTGTCTCTTTTGGCCAGCCAGTTCCGTGGACTCCTCAGTAACTCCTCCGCCTGTGTTCTCGGCCCGAGTGAGAGGTCACAGGCGCAGCCACCGAGCTCGCGGGCGCGTCCCCTGCACTTCCAGTGCGCCCGGCGTTGTCGCCGAGTCTGCTAGCTCCTCTCCACGCCCCGTCTTCCCCCAGGTGATTAAAGCACCGGCCCACCCAGTCCGGCTCCGCTCAGGCTCCCTGGAGGCAAACAGTGGAGAAGGGCGAAGATTGGCTTGAGAAGGGGTCTCGGGTCGAGGGAGACCTCCTACCCCAATTGCCTAGGTCTTAGCGTCTCCTAACCCGGGCGCTCGGGAATCTGCAGACTCCGCCCGCAGGAGTTCGCTGGCTGCGCACACCGAAGCTTGCAGGCCAGTGCAGAGTCCGGGGCTTGCATCCCCGCCCCGCGCCCCCGCCCGGAGCCGGGCCACTTTCTGCAGCTGCCTCCTGACTTGGGGTTTGTCAAGTGTGAGATCCGCGCCGCGCCTGGCGCCGGAGCTCCACGCTCCCTCCCTTTTTTTTTACGCTCTGACCACAGCGGCGAGCTGCCCCGCGGAGACGAGGCCACCAGAGGGGAGACTCTGGGGCCCCGGCTGCCGCAGCTGGAGCCGCCCTGCAGTTGTCACCACCTCCAGGGTTCCAGCAGCGCCGCTGGGAGCCATGCCGAGGGGCGCACGGGGCCGGGGCACCTGGAGCCGCACACCAGAAGGGGGCAGGTGTCTGGAGGAGCGGCTGGGACCCGGTGAGCGCCAGCCCGGGTGCTGGATGGGAGTCTCAGAGCCGGCGGGGTTCCTTTTATACTAGCTGGGTCCAGCCTGGGCCAGCCATTCAACTAGTGCAGTGCGGCTGGTGCAGACGCCAGCTGCAAAGCACCTTCCCTTTTGCTCTCTCCCTCCCTCTCTCCCTCCCGCCCAGTTCCCTTCCCTGCCACAGACTCTCCCGCAGGGTCCTACCGCCCTCTCTCGCAGCTTTCTTCACCTTGTCCCTCCTCCAGACCCTGACCCCTCAGAGTCGCCTTTCAAGCGGGGAGTGGGGAACGGGACGTCCTGTTCTTGCCTCTGAGGACTTTGAGTCTTTGAGCTCCGCAGTCAACCCACGCCCTTAGTCGCTGCCACAGACTTAGTGCGGGCGTCCAGGTCTAGGCTTCCGCCTACCCTCTTTCCCGGAGGTTGGTGGGTAGGTGGAGCAAGCCCCAATATCTGAACTCTTCTTTCTGGAATCTAACCCCACACCGAGGGCCACACCCAGGTTAGAAGGAGGCGCCAGCGATGCTTCCTTAGAAGGAAGCTTCCAATGTGTGCATTTTATGCTTCAGGCTTGGGGCTTTGAGACATCTTTAACTCTTGGTACGTTAACAACACAATTTTCCCATCCACGTTTAGAAATTTGTGCTTGTCATTCAGTCCTCCCATGTAACTTTGTGAGTCAACGGGGAGGAGCTGTCTACAAAGATGTAAAGCAGCTATCCCAAAAGAGAAGCCTGCTGTATGCGATATTTAACCTTCCGCTCCAACCTCCCGCTCCGGTGGCTCCTCCTCAGCTCGGCGTCCGAGTGTGCATGGAAGCACTTTCACATTGCCCACCCAAGAGAGGGAAAATAAAGGCGCCTCTGGGCCGTCAGAACTACAGTCACCAGACTGTCTCCTTTGCCCTCGACAAAAGGATCGCGGCGATTCTGCCCTAGGGGGCCACTGAGCCTAGCAGCTGGGTCTCCAAACCCCAAGCAGATTCTTTATCCTTGGTTCTTCCTCTGATCTGAACAGTAAGAAATACAAGGTCCACACACAAATCCGAAGTTTAAAGTAAAGGGCAATGTTTTCTCCATAAGGACTATGTGGCCCCACTAGCCTAAGTTTGTTTGGTATGTCGGATGGATCTAATGAGAGCCACGGGATAGCTGGATTCATCAGGTTCTTTGCAGATGTGTGTGGGGTTTTTTTTTGTTTTTTTTTTTTTTTTTTTTTTTTTTTTTTTTTACTCAAATCATTCCATCTCAGAGCTCAGCCTAGGATCCAGGGATCATCTGCTCCATCTTCCATCCGGTTTGAGGGTGGAGCAAATTCAGACCTATTTAAGAGACTTTACTGAGGGTGACATGGCCACAAACCAAGTTTCCTGCGTTCTTGGCCCTCTAAGCCAGGCAGGCAGACAAAATTAGAATGCATAACTGAGGCTGGGTATTTTCCTCCGCACAAGGAATATGGAGACGAACAGGGCAAATTCAGACCCAGTTTTACAGCTCTTACATTCTAGGAGAGGCAAAGACAGTGGATGAAGGTCAACTAAATTACTACACTTTCACTTGTTATGAAAAATAAATGCAATTCTTCCAAGCTCTGAGAAGGCGCTCCTTTAGCTAAGGGGTTTAAGGTGGGCTGCAGTAGATGCTTCGAAGATAAACAAACAAACAAAAAACAATAACAACTTTTTTCTCTGTTCCTTTTTTTTTCCTCTGTTCCTTTCCCCAAGACCAGAGACTTCAGTATATTAAAGGGTTTTTTGTTTTGTTTGTTTGTTTTGTATTTTTTTTTCTCCACCACGTTTTAAGCTGGCCCCATCCTCTAATCCATTCACCTACACCAGGCACCTTCATTATCTTACTAACACGCCACTCAGTTGAAAGCCACTGGAAGGGAAGAGAAGTTGGCTAGTTTAAACCACTAGGTGGGGGCGTTGACCAGGATGGAGCAAGCCTGTGGTTGAGGGGAAGGAAGGCTGGGACGCGAGGAAACGATTTTCCTGCTATTGTAGCCTCTTAGGCAAGCTAGGGAAGATTGAGGAAACTGTTCTAGAGACAGGAGAAGAATATTAACCACCACGGGCAGCCTTCTTAATTCTGTTTCAGAAGCAGGAGACTGAGAAAGCAACTCTTTGGTGCTGGGGAGAGAAGCAGACACTTGTGGCGTTCGCATGGACTTCTCTGATTTGCAGAGCCCCAAGCCCTGAGCAGACTTGCGGGCTGATTTTGATTTCACCTTCCGGTTTGAAGCTGTGTGAATGCCAGGCTGCAGCGCAGAGGGGATTTCGGCAGAGCTCGGTGAAGTGCCACCGTTCATGAAGCTAGTTTCTGAATTTCACTCATTCCTTTCCGGACTTAAAGCATATAAAAAGCAGCTGTTTGCACCGCAGTGAGTATTTGTGAAATGAGAAACTCCGCCTGTGGCCGCTGGGCACCATTCCTGGCCTTTTGTTGCTGTTGTTCCAAAGTTCCAGATGGTTTAGAGGCATCTTCTTTCAAGACAGTGGTGAATCCAGAGCTTCAGAGAACAGTAGAAGTTCACCGGGTAGAAAAAGCTCTTATTGAATGTCAGGGAAAAACCAGGTAGTGAGTGAGCCATTCCTGGTGGGGCCTGAATCACCCTCAAGGAGGCTTTCCTACACCAGGGGGCTGTGCTTCTCATACAGGGAAATTCCGGGTACAATCTGAGAGGTTTAGGTTTTGGTCTTATCCATAGGAGACACTACAGAGACTCTCCCTCTCCTGGCAACCACAAGGAGCATGTCAGAAAACTCGGAATTTGCTGTCCAGCACAGTACCTAACCTCCGCTGAAAATCTTAACTGAAAAACATTCAAGGGACAGGTCCTACTCACAGAATGTAGGAACTGAACAAACACTTCCTTCGAGTATTTCTTTCTTAAGTGTAAGGCCAATGTCTGATGTTTTCACTGCTGTTGTTTTAAATTCCCGCAGGGGAAATAATCAGCAAGGACTTCAGCAGTGAACAACCTTTTCCTATGCAGTGATAGATAGCACATAGGCAGACTGCTCCCAATCATCCTCAATATCTCTGAAAGTTGATTGATATCACTGAAAATACAAAAGCTTCCCAAGGGCCTTGATTCTAGTTTTGTGTCTTCCTTAAGGAAAATATGGGGGTGTTTGGGTAAGCCAACACATGAAGTTTTTACAAGTTCTGGGTGCTTCAGGATCCTTTTCCACATTCATTAGCTTCCAGAGTAGGCTTGTGATTTGATATTTGTGTCATAGTTCTTCTATGCGGTCTACTTTCTTAAGGATTTTTAAGTAAGATTAAATTACTTAAGATTTACTAAGGAAGAAGGTCTGTTCTTCCTAGAAGGAGCCACTCTGCTATGTTTCTATATATGGTGAACAAGACATACTTATATGTTGAAAGGAACAATGACAAAATTTATATATACACACATATTTCATAGTCGAAGACCCATCTTTTTAATAGTAGATACTGTGTTAGTGTTCTTTTACTGTTAAGAGACTCCATGGCCATAGCCACTGTTATAAAAAGAAGGCATTTGATTGGGGCTTGCTTACTATTTCAGAAGTTTACTCCATCATCATCATGGTGAAGAGCATGATAACATACATGCAGACATGGTAGGTTAGAATTCTAGAGCCAGATTCTAAAGCAGCAGGAACAGAGAGAGGCACTAGGCCTGGCGCTTGGACTCTTGAAACTTCAAAGCCCACCTCAGTGATGCCCTCCAACAAGACCACACCCTCTCCAGCAAGGCCGTACTCTTAATCCTTTCAAATGATACCACTCCCTGGTGACTGAGCACTTGACTATAGGAGCCTATGAGGGCCATTCTCATTCAAGCCAACAAGGACCCTTTAAACAGATACCTGCGACAAATGTATTAATCCTGGTTCAAAGCTAACTCAGTTCAAACTGAGGAGTTCCCAACGAAGACAAAAATCAGACACCATGGCTGAAGATCTAAACACTAGTACAAATTGCCTGGATGAGGAGCTCCACCCAGCAGCCCATCTTTCTCCTTGGGAACAGTAGGCTGTGTCTGTAACAAAAACTTCTGGGATGAGAAAGCAATCTCAAGTAGGTCTACTAAAGGTAAAAACAGCTTTTAAGTGAGCAGAACCATTACGAAGCTCTGTTTGGGACAAATTCTGTCTAAACGAAAACTAAATCAGAGCATTTGATGATGAAATTGACCACCAAGCCCGAAGAAAACAGCAATACAAATGCTTCCTTCTATATTCAAAATAAGGAATGTTTTCTTCCCAGAAAAAGAAAATTGCATCACTGTGTACTTTAAGTTTGTAAAGAAAACAAGCCAAGCTGTGCTTTACTGCTTCTCTACCTGTAATTCATGGCTAATAATCATTATCCTTTACTGAGCACTGTGCTCCAAGCCATATGCTCTGTGTCCTACACACATCCCTCATTTAATTGTAGCAACACTCAGAATTGTCATTATCATTCTCAATTTCTGGGTGAGGAAATTGAGATTTAGAGAATTTAAGGAACTCCGCTAATAACAGACAGCTGGTAATGTGAAACAGTCCAAACTCGAGTCTCTAGTACTTCCTGTTTAATCCCTTTCCCGGTGTTCTGCATTAAACCAGTCCTGCACTAGTCAGCGCTGGCAGCCATTTTAACCTGCCTGCCACTTCTAACTTTTCTTTTTCTTTTTCTTTTTTTTCTCTTTCTCTTTCTTTCTTTCTTTTTCCTTTCAGGACACGACTGCAAAACTTCGTAGCTGATTTTCCAGAATAATCTCATAGATTCTTTCCAATTCTGAAAGGAAAGAAGAGTAATGGAATCAATTACGGTTTTAAACTTGAGATATAGAACCAATTTACTATGATTACATGTGGATGGCTAGTTGTTATAAGCAGTATTGACTGGTGAGTAGTGCTTGGTTTTATATCCAACACTCACATGAAAACCACCCTAAATCCTTACCTATGGATATTTTTACATAATTATTGTCACAGGGCAGGGGTCCTTTCACTTTTTTCATTCTTCACATTTCACCTAGCCCTTGCTTCTGAACACAGATATATAAGCTGATTTTAAAAGTCATCAGTTAGAGTTTATTTGAATCATGAAGAGGAGGTATGCTAAATACTGTGACATTTCCCCTCTCTAAAATTTGCCATACTACTTTGACTATAATAATAATTACAAGAAATTCAATTGCTTTTCTTTTGACTTGTGTATTGAATTTAACTGCTTCTCTTCTATACCTGGGGCCAAATAACACATCAGAGAAAAAAAAAAAAAGAGGCAAAAAGATTCTTCCTAAGGGTCATTTAGTATTCAAATAAAGTTATTCAAAAGGTAGGTTTAATCAAGCCAGGCATAGTGGTGCATGCTTTTAATCCCAGAACTCTCAAAGCAGAGCCAAATGGATCTCTCTGATTTTGAGGCCAGCCTGGTCTACAAAGTGAGGTTCAGGACATCCAGAACTATATAGTGACATCCTGTGGGGGAGGGAGAGAGAAAGAGAGAGAGAGAGAGAGAGAGACTTAATCAACTATAAATTAACATTGTAAGGGTTTTCATCTACTAAAACCAATGCAAAACCCAGGAATGTATACAAAATTGAATCTAGATGCCAAATACTAAAATTTTTATGTTACATGTAAAATATGTGATATTGTGGCTTTCAGTGTTAGAAATGATCATTAGAAATGATGAGAAACTGCCAGATAATGGATTGGATGTACCAAGAATCCCAATATTTTATAAGTACTGTGAAGCAGAGAAGAAATTAAAGACAAACATTCAAGATAGAAATCCTAAAAGAATGACAATAATAACATTACTTATATAAATATATTTAATGATGTAACTAAAAGTTTCTATGCCAAGTGATGGTTGACCAACTTAATTCTATGTGCAAATAAAAGAGAGAGTTTGCTTCCAGTAAAATCAAGAGAGGAGCTGCATTAGCACGCTTTGCAACTGAGCTTCTGGAAATGTTGAGAAATTTCAGGGCAGTCCTACTCCTGAAACAATAGTCCTGCTGTTCAGTCTTGAGTGCTGACATAGATATTAGTCACTATTCTTGGCATAAGATAACACTGATAATCCTGTATGTAGAAGTGTTGATTATTTTTTTGTTTGTTTGTTAGTTTTGTTTTTAACCAACATGACTCCCCATGGAATACCTATCTTACTGTTTTTTTTTTTTTTTTTTTAGTCACATATCAGCAACCAATTCAAACCAGTTCCAAGTTCACAACATTTGAGGAAAATAGATTTTGCTTTTGAATAAAACATAGGAAATCACAAAAAAATTGGACACACCCCTGGCCCCTAAGTAATAACTTAAAAAGACACATTTTTTTTTCAAGTTTGAAGAATTGTACAAGCAAGAAGAATTGGGCAAATTAAAATTCCAGGGACAGAGAAGAATTTCCCATATGTAATCTTTTGAGGTGTTTTTCTGATTCTGTTCTCAGGATACCAGTCAGAGGTTCCCCTGGGGAAAGGGAAGCAAGCCCGGGTTAGTAACATGGGAAGATTTGCTGCATGTTGCAGCAAAACAGAACAGGGGAGAGGTAAGAAAGCTCTAACCCGGGATCAAATCCACAGGTCTTTGAAAGCTCAGAAGAGTAATGCCCCCTGAAGAGAAGAGGCTTACTATAAATCTACCCGTTGTTTTCCCTTCAATCAACCAATGAGAGTTTGCAGCTCAGTTGGGGGTGAAAGCAAGAAGCAGAAGGCAGAACAGAATCTGGTGTTGATCTGGGGCCTGAAGAGACAGACCCTGAAGAGACTCATCTAAAAGCAAGGGCACAGAGACAGAATGATTCAGAGATGGACCAAGAGTCTAATTGCAAATTACTGTTGACTCAGTTCAATCTTTAGGCCACTGTTAATTCAGGTCCTCATGCATTCTCTCTGACCCTGAGAAGGACAAGCCCTACCTGCAAATCGGTGTCTCCACAGACCTTTTCAGTGCAATACCCCTGTCAATTCTGTGTACATATACCATCACTGGATACTTTTACAATGCACAATATCTGTTTATCTTATGAAACACGGGGTCTGCAGTGTGCTCAGAAGAATGGGACTAATAATGAAAGCCCAGACAACAGAAATAGTTCTATACAAACCCAAGATATTAGAGTTAGCAGGAAAACTAATATGATAATGATAGTGATTAGGAGAACTAATCGCTAATGTGATAAGGAAAACCAGAGTAATAGATTCGTTTTAGAGGTAGCATATTTAAACCAAAAGTAAGACTGTTAAAAACAAAGTAATGCAGGCTTCCTGGAAATTGGATGGATGTATTAAATCTATTAGTACATCAGTCTTAGCAGAAACCAGGAGTCGCACAAAGTTAAGAAGAAAGTATCTAAACAGAAACATGAAGAGAAGCAAGGTAGAAAGAAAAAAAAAACAAAAACACATGATTGAGGTCAAGTCACATGATTTAAAGTACATATGCAGCCAGGTGTGCTGGCACACACCTTTAGTCCTACCACTCGGATGCAGAGGCAGGTAGATCTCTGTGAGTTTGAAGCCAGCCTGGTCTATATATGATCCTTCATATCAGCCAGAGCTACGTAGTTAAAACCTGTCTCAAAACACACAAAACAAACTGTTCATATACATATACAGAAGGAAAGAGACCGATGGATGGGGCTGTAGTGCTTAAAGACATAATTCCTAAAATTTTTTTAGAAATACTGAAATCATCATACAAACACTTCATAGAAAGCTCAAAGAACTTCATCAAAAGTTAATAGCAGTATAAAAATAATTGAACAGTATACTTAAGTTTTAAGCAAACCACATAGAAAACATTCCTGTTAGTTTCAAAGCAATACCCCTTAAAGACCTCAAGTAGCGTTCACAAATGAAGGATCCATGCCAGGCACAAGCAAGTCTAAAGCAAATGAAAGCAACAATTGTTCAAAGAAGATGATTAAGCAAACAGCTGCAATCAAATGAAATAACTTCACCATGAACCATCAGGAAAAGGCAAAGCAAATCACAGTGAGATGCCAATGCATAGCCATTAGAGAGCTTAAGTCAGACGCTAGCAATGTTCAGTGCGGGCACAGATGAACAGGATTTGGAAGCATTGGGTTTTTATTTGTTTATGGTTTGTTTTGTTGGATTTATTTTCTTCTTGTTTGTGTGTGTGTGTGTGGTGTGCATGGATCTATGTATGAATACCCACATGTGTGCAAATGTATGTGCCCTTGCATGTGCATATGTAAAGGACCAAGGTTGACTACCAGTTTCTTTCCCAATCTTACTCCATTGCTTGTTGAGGAAGGGTCACTTGCTGAAACCAGAGTTCATCATTTTGGCTACTTTAGTGTCTTCATTTGCTTTCTATGAATATGGTAAACCATGTTTTATGTGACATGTCCATATGCATCTGGAGAAGAAAAGAGTTTATTTGGCTTACACTTCTGTGTTCAGCTCATCATCTAGGGAAGCCAATGCAGGAAATCAAAAAAGGAACCTGGAAGGCAGGAACTGAAGCAGAGGCTATGAAGGAATGCTGCTGTTAGCTTACTCCTCACGGATCTCTTTCAGCTAACTTTCTTATACCTCTCAGGACTGCCTGGCCAGGGGTAGCACCGCCCATAGGGGGCTGGGCTCCCCACATGATTCATTAATCATGACAGTCAAGAAAATGTCCTACTGACTTGCCTACAGGCAATCTGAAGATGTGCTTTCTCAGTTGAGGTTCCTCTTTCCAGACAAGATGACAAACACTGACAAGGGCATCTATCTAAACAGCTTCCATCAAGGATTCTCTGTCTTCACCTCTTGCTCACAAATGGGATTAGATTTAGGCTGCACACCTGGGGATCAAAAAAGGCAAATCCTTTTTCCATTCATCCAGCTTTCCAACCTGTAACTGGAACTCTTATTAGGTGTGATATAACAAAATAACACAACGACTTTGAAAATCAGTTAAGTATTTTATATTAATTCAGTGTATGTATGTATATATATATATATATATATTTGTTTTGTTTTTCTTTTTCTTTTTCAGTTGTTTTATGTGTTTTGTTCTGTTTTCCTTCTATCAATGTTTTATCTAGGAATTTTCCATTCCAAAATCTTTCTCTAAGCAAAATAAAATCTATGTCCATAGAGAAAATTAGATATGAATGCTTAAGAAGGTATATTCATAATTGAAAAACTTTACAAACAACACAGTACAGCCATATAATAGGAAACTACTCACCAATAAGACAGAATAAACTAAGGCTTCCTATAACTTGAAACTTAGTTGCATTTTACTCAGTGAAAGAATGCAAGTTAAAGCATGTATGGTCCATCTATATGACACTGGATGGCACCATTCCCTGGGCAAGGAATTTTGAGCTGTGTAAGTTGGGGAATATAAGCTGAATGCTAGAATTCATGACTGCATTCACTGCTCCCTTCTGACAGCAGACATAATGTGAGCCAGTGTTACAAGCTCCTGCTGCCTGCATTTCATTGCCATGATGGACTATTCCTTGAACCCTGCCCTAAAACAAGCTCCTTCTTTCATTAAGTTGCTTTTGTCAGACTATTTTATCACAGCAGCAGAAGAGAGACTAGGGCAGCTATCAAGTTGTATTCCGTGGATTTGCCAGCACGTAAATCTAATGTAACCTTCCCAAATACAGAGATGGGTTCCATCTTGTCCTTATCAAATTGTCCCTGTCTTCCCGTCATCTAATTCAAAAGGCTGACGGCTGACACAGTGGCTACAAAGTATTTTACTACCTCTTATTGATCAGTTATCCATTCAGGAAGGCTTATTGCTTTGGATGTTAAGTGACAATATTTTTTCTCTGCGCATTAAATGATGCTGATGTCTTCTCTTGTTAGAAAGTCTTACTTTCCTGCCAAATAATTAGACTATGCTTTTATCATGTTTTTAGCTCTGCTCTAACTTGAAAATAGCAGACTACTTAGGAGAATTGGTCCTGAGGGTGGCACTTTTTGAGGTTAAAACTTGGTGAGTTCTCAGCTCACTGAGGGTTTGCTTCCAAATGAACTTTGAGACCCACGTTCTTCCTTCCCCCTCTTTCTACTTCTTAGTCATCAGGTAAAGCAGTTTACTATGCACCCCCCACCATGGTCATCTGACATTCTTATCAGAAGTCCAAAGATGGGCTGGCCAAATCTTAGAATTTTCAGTCTAAAAGCATGAGCCAAAACAAAGCTTTCTCATCTTTAGAAATTAACTGATTAACATCTGAGTTGTTGTCACAGTCACAATCACAGGAAGCTGACTAACCAAGTCCCTTCCTGTCCTGAGAGAGGGGATATCCTGTTTTTTATTCATTGTTTTTTTTTTTTTTTGTGGTGGTATTTTTGTTGTTATTGTTGCATTAGCATTTTAAGTGTGACTATGCATAGTAAATTGGTCATTTAATTGAATACGATATACAAATTAAAAATTGGTGAGTATTTTTGACCCTTGAAAGTGGGCTGTCATTTGTTTTGTTCTGTTTTTCAGTTGTTTTATGTGTTTTGTTCTGTTTTCCTTCTATCAATGTTTTATTGTTAAAAACATGTGAATACACTATTTTGTACAGCATTGTCCTTCAATAATTATAGAATACATGTACATATATCTGCAGTTAGTACCACATGGGAACCCACTTATTTTATAAAATCATAATTAAATTATATGTATCTCAAAAATTTAAGATTAAAGATAAAAACATCATTATTTAATCCCATTAGTGCTAGAATGAAGGATAAAAATTAAGACAATTTGGTTGTAATTTCAAACATAGTTTGTTAATATAATTATGGTAATCAAATTTGATATGAATGAATGTGGGAAATGTAAATTAAAACTCTTAATATGTTACAAGTTGAAAATAAAACTGTTATAAAAATAGCTTTAGAAATATATAGGAGGATTTTTCATAATAAAAAGAGAAATTGTAAGGATTTCTGGTACATGAAAGGTTGAAAAAGGAAATCATAGATGAAATAGGAAGAGACAAAAATGGCAGACCTCTTTAGAGAAAGATACCAGAAGCTATTCAATAAATGATATTAATGAAAAACTGTTCCTTTAGTTGTTGAAAATATGTTTTCTGGTTAAAAGTGCTCATAGTTCTAGCCCAGTTAATAAGGAAAGTCATGCCCACAAAGTGACCTATATTGTTTCATTGTTAAATATATTTTTTGCACATTTTTTAAGAATTACGGAAAAGGCCAATATATAGTAATAAGGATAACTGTTGGTATAATGTTCTTATGGAATGTATACAATTTACCCTTGTTCACTCAAATGCTGATTTCTCTACCCCTCTATCTGGTTTCAATCAGGACACCGCATTGTGATGTTTACTCTAAGCATTACCTGTCTCAAGTTTGTGTAAACCTGCCACCATTTGTTCTATGTATTGTCAGTAAAACAACCAGCCATTGCTGAGCAATGGAGAGAATAGGGTGGGACATGGTGGTCTGGAGGGGAGAAGAAAGGAAGTGAGTGGGAGGAGTTGGGGAAGAGAGATCAGCAGGAGAGGACTTGGAACCATGAGGAGAGATGAACCAGACTTAAGATGTGATTAAAAGCAAGTATAATATAGGAAATCTAAATGGGAGGAAACTATGTGGGCTTGGAAGTTTAGGATGGAGTAACTATTGCCCAGCATTGTGTTCTAGGTTAATTAAATATACCCTACAGCTAGTTTAGGAATAACCACTGCTTAACTAAAAGATAAATCAATAATAAATATTAATAATCAACACAGGTAACAATTTCTCCACAGGAAGCAGTAGAGAAAAAGATGTCAAGCTACGAAAATCTAGAACAGTGGTTCTCAACTTTTCTAATGCCATGAGCCTTTAATACAGTTCCTTGTACTGTGGTGACTCCAAACCACAATTTATCTTCATTGGTACTTCATAACTGTAATTTTGCTACTGTTGTGAATCATAATATAAATATCTGATATACAGGATGGTCTTAGGCGATCTCTGTGAAAGGGCCATTTGACCCCTAAACAGGTCTCGACCAACAGGTTGCTAGAACTAGACTGAACTAGACTCTATCCTAAAGAAAGAAAATAAAAAGAAAGAAAAGAATGAGAACTAAAAAGTACAGATGAACATAGATGAGAAGCACTGAAAGGAGGAAAGATAACCCAAATGCAGATTCCAAGAGATGAGAAGAAAGCAGATAACTCATCTAAAATAAATTCATATCTCCTGTCTAGTATTGAAGATTGAGCCTTCAAAAGTAAACTAGGAAACAATCCCAAATAATGCCAGAAGAGATGTCTTTAAAAAATAGATAAACATATCATAAGCCAAAAATACAAGGTACATTAAAAAACAAAAAGATCATAACTCTTCAACTATGCTGTCAAAGATAGTAAGATTGGTAAAGTGCACGATGGTATCAAAATTACTACCGAAAGCTGCCAGTGGCTTCAACAATAAGTAGATGAATAAAATAAGGAAATTAACCCAGTACCCCTGGACAGAAAAAAACAAACAAACAAACAAACAAAAAAAAAAAAAACATGAGGGGAAATGTCAGGAAAAAAAAAAGCAGAAATGTAAATTTTAAAAGCCAGAAAAAAAATGGAACACATCAGAAAGAAATTGAGATTTTATAAAAATAAAATATTGGAAGAGAAAAATTCAGTGGATCAAATTAAAACACAATGGAAAGCATCGCCAATTCAAGCAATTAGAAGAAAGATAAAAGAGATGGAGGAGAAGGCTGAGAAAACTTTACATTCAAACATCAATAAGGGGTGAAAATGACCTGAAACACACAGCCAAGAACTCTACCAAGAGACCAAACCTAAAAAATGGATGTGGCAGAAGAAGCATCTGATTGAAAACTAAAGGCACAGAGGAAACACCCAGTGAAATTTTTTTTCTAAAACTTTTCCTGAATCTAGAAAGGAATGGCCATCTAAGAACATCACTCCCCAATGAGAAGCATTCAAATCTAGGAGCCTGGGAGGGGACAAGGGTGGGGGTGAGGGGAACATTCTTATTCAAAGTACCACAGACACACAGCCTAAAATCAAAGATTGAAAGTGAAGCTAAGAAACTATAAGTAAAAAACAATATGCTATAGCTATTCTAATAACTGATAATGTAGATTCCAACCAGAACAGAAAGAGAAGGCCAATATATATTAACATGGGCAACAATTACTTAAGTAAAAGACCTTCAAGTATATATTCACTAAAATTTAAGGCTCTCAATTTCATAAAACAAATACTTAATGGATGTAAAGGATCAGAAAGGTCCTGATAACGGTGGATAACTTTCATACTCTATGGACATCTAGAGATAGGTAATCTAAAACAAAGGAACAACATAGAAATTTTAGAATTAAACTACATTATGGACTCAATGGAGTTAACAGATACCTATAAAATATTACATCTAGTAAATACAAATTATACATGCTTCTCAGAAGCACACTAACGCTCCTCCAAAACCGATAGCAAGAGAGGTCACAAAACATCTTATAAACATCATAAAAATTTAATTGTATTTACCTCACACAAGGGACACAAATGCTCCTCTAAAAAGCCACAGATTGCCAAATAAAATGCCCAATTCCAGATGTGAGATACCCCCTTGAGTTGTTTATTGGGGGTGTCCCAGAGTCTGCAAAGTAAACATGTTGTTGCTGTTGTTCTTGGCTGCTCGCAAGAATTTCATTGTAAGATCCTGTTGCTGGAAAATGTACTACTACAGTACGTGGATACAGTTGGTACTGACAAGGAAACGTCATCTCTGCTGGATAGCTCTCAGAGAACTGGAAGGGACAAGGGGAGTCAACAGTCTTACCCAGCTGTGACCCTACAAGTTATGATAATGTCCACAAGGCAAGACTGACCCATGGTTATTGGCAGCATAAATGATATGGGGTAAAAAAGCATTTTCTGGGACCATTCCACTGAATGCACACAATCATACAAAGCCAGAGACTGTTCTATCCATGAACCAGAGGTTGCAGAGATCGCGGGACTCAAAGGTGCACCTACTCTTACTTTGCTAAATGAAAATAGTATCAGTTTGTTGTCTACTATCTCTCTACACATAATTTAGTACAACACTCAGACCACATCAGAAAAGTTTCTTTTGCAACTAGTACAAAACCTTATAACTGGTCAAAGTGTAGAGAAGCTAAGTGGAGGAGAAGAGCTAAGACAAAAATAGGCCATGTACAATCTCATCACTCCCCAAAGCCCTGAGACCCTTTTGAAAGATGAAATGGAAAGATTGTATGAGCTGTAGGTAGTGGAGGACAGCACTGGAATTCTCTCTGCCTACAAAAAAAGATCTCTGATCTTATGAACTCGTAGCAATGGGGGTTGCATGCACACAGCCTGTGTAATATCAAGTCAGTTAATGTTCCAGCAATTAAGAAAAGTCTGAAGGCTTCCCCCAATAATGAGGAGCTAGTGACAGTTAGTGGCCTCTGGAGGAGAAAGGGAGTTTTCTTCAGGGATGTGGCCCCTGGTGGGTTGATGGTGTTCCAGTGGAGGGCATCACATTCACATTGTATGACATATTGCATAAGCAATACAAATTGGAATCCGTGGGCAATGAATAAAAGGCATGGGCACAGAGTTAGGAAGGGGGGTAAAAGTAAAGGGAGTTAGGGGAAGGAATGGGATGTGACTATGACCGAAATACACGCATCGGTGAAATTCACAAAAATAATAAAATTTATTTCTAATGCAAGGGAATAAAAATAATTTCTTACATATTATCATATAAAAATACTTAGAAAATGGGGTCAACATCCTTAGCCATTGTGGAAATGCAAATTGAAACTGTCATGACAGTCTATCCCACTCTAGTCAGAATGACTCATCAAAAAAAAAAACAAATGATAACAAATAATAGAGAGAGTTTGGGGAAAGAAAAAAACTCTTGCATGTTACCAGCAAGACTGCAGGCACTTATGTAGAGATTGTGGAAACTAGTATGGAAGTTCTTCAAAAGATTAGAAATGAGGAATTAGGGACATTAGATAAAATCTCCCTATAGAGATATTAGAATATTCCTTTTTATTGATACTGTGTTCATAATAGCAAGACATGGAATGGGCACAAATTGTCATTCACAAGTAAGCAGATAAACACAAAACAAAACTAGATGTAAAGAAAAAGCATGAAATAGTGACATTGTAAGGAAGATGGGTACAATTAGAGATATTTATGCTAAATGAAATGAACAATACTCAGAAGGACAAGCATTAGAGTTTCTCATGTGCTAAAGAGCATGGAGGAAGAAGACAAAAAGAGATGAAGAATAGGGCCGAAAAGGAAGTGGTAAATGAGTGATGGTAATGGAATAAACGTATCCTGAGTGAGAATTGAGGACACTTTGGAGTAGGGGAGGCCACAGTCAAAAAGGGATGAGGGAAAGAGGAGGCTGGGGGAGTGAAAAACAAGACAAAGGTGCAAAGATGTAAAAAAGTACCCTAGCCAACCCTATTTCTTTGTATGATACACAAATAAAATGGTTAGAAATAAAGATGAAAGAGAAATCTTACCTTACCCATCAGCTGAAGAGAAGCACTTGACTTGCAAAGCCCCCAAATTGTTTCAAGATGATTTCTCCAGATATGATGCTATGTGTCAGTTTCCATCCAATTGAAACGTTTCATCTTGGAGGGAAGCTTCCAAGACTCAGGAATCAAACGACAAAAAAAGTCAAGCATCAGCAAGTTCCTGAAACAGGATTCCCAAGGCCCCTTCCCTAAAGTTGTAAGGAATATTAGAAAGAGATGAACTTCTCCAGCTGGTCATGTTGTCACTAAGTCCTGCAGAGAGCAGCAGAGATGCCTCTTTCATGAACAGTCACCAAGGCTGAGGTTTAGAAAATGTCACTGACTCTGAGACATCCCTGCTTGTAACAGCACCCACATTAAACTAACTGGTTCCCAAACCTAGTTGTGAAGGGTCCTTTGGTCAGGTAGAACTTGGTGGACATGGCTCTGGCAGGCCTTGCCTTTCTCTCCCATCCCCCTGCCTTGCTAATAACCTGTTAGATTGCATTCCTAAAGTTAGCCCCCAAAGTGTATGCTCTTTTGTGGCTGCTTGCTCTCTCTGAGGCTGACTACCAAGGTCCAGCTATCAAAGCACTGAAGTCTAGCAATCAAAAGCCCCCTTTGGATCACCTAACTAACATGTCCAATTAAAATTAAGCAGCTCATCCTAACAGGGTGTTTCCATTTTCTTATGGGCATCATCTGTCTCCTCTCTATCCAGCCTTTGTCTCCTTTAGGACAAATACCCCCACTCCCTCTCCTTTATTTCCTTTCCTTTCTCTCTTGCTTTATATCTCCTGTCTTTGTCCCTTATTCCCTGCCCTCTGTCCCTCTTTGGCAAATAAATCTCATTTGTTCTGAGAACTTGGTCCTTGGGGTCCTGAGCCAACACTTTTCCTAACAGATTGGAATTGTTTCTTTGTTTGCTAGTCAGTGCCCTATGTCAGGTGAATAAAAAGTTCATGTCTCCTCAGGAACAGAACATGGCTATATCAAAATGGGTTACACCCGCAAATTTAGAAAACATACCAACATATACTTCAGTCTTAACAGCAATTTTGTTATTTTAAAATGCTTGTAAGCATGTTTTGAATGTGAAAATCTTTGGTGGCTTTCTTTGTTCATCTATGGCTTTCTGACTCCTGTTTTGAAGAATTGTGTTTAGCACCTGGGAATGGTGGTATATAAGTTTAATCCCAGCTGCGAGGAGTCAGATTCAGACATTTCTCTGTGAGTTTGAGACTAGACTCATCTACAGAGCAAGTTCCAGGCCAGCCAAGGCTACACAGTGAGCCTGTCTTAACAAAATTTGTGTTTAGTAACATATTTTAGAGTTCCTAGTCACATTTCTCCTATGTTTTACCACATATAGCATAGAAAATGTTTCTAGACAGAGTGGAGCAATGTAAACACTACAAATTTGACTAAAATTTCATTTTCATTTCAAGCATAAACTTAAGAGAAACATTTCACATGTCACAGCAGAAACTAATACATTTTAAAGTAACAGCTTCTGAATTTCTAATTTGCTGAACTGTTAAAAAAGTACTTTATCTCTCATTGCTTAACAAAAATGTCTCATACTTTCTGTTTCAAATCTGAAAAATATTCTTTACATAAAGCCATTTCCTTTAGGTAATAGCCTGGGTTGGTTAGTTTTATTATTTTAGTAAACAGAAACATATTGTTCAATAGCTGAATATTAATATTTACTATCAAACCAGAAACTCCAGTTCTCTACATCCTTGAAGAAATGGGGTCATGTTTGTCCACACTTACACAATAGCTTCAGGGCCAAGCATTATGCTGCTCCCACATTAAGCAACTGAATAAATATTTGTGTTAGGAATAAAAAATAGCTGTTTCAAAATGTATCCTGGTACACAAAATACATGATTGCTATTTTGAAGATCTTCCTGGAGGGGCGTTAGAATGTAGTGTGAAACACTTCCCATTGTCATTATAATTTTGTTGCTGTGTCATTGTTTCTGAGGCTGGAGAGATGGCTCAAAGGTTAAGAGCACTGACTGCTCTTCTAGAGGACCTAGGTTCAATTGCAAGCAACCACATGGCAGCTCACAACTGTCTGTAACTCCAAGATCTGACACTCTCACATTGACATACAAGCAGTCAAAACACCAATGCATATAAAAAATAAATAATTTTCTTTAAAAAAAAAAAATCAATGTTTTTCCATTTTTGTAAAATATTTTTAATGCTTCCATTTGGTTTTAAAACCCAGCACAGTTCATTGAGTTACATTTGGTCTTATTTAAGACCTCACTAAATTAGTTGTCTAGTTTTAATCAAAATATTTCATTTGAAGATCTAGGTAATAATGCATATTTATTATTTTGGAGGGGGATGATACCAGGAAGGAAACAGAAACTAATATATTTGGGCTATATTTGTTTATAGGTGACTACAATTCAGAAGTTCTGATCTGTTGCTACTATACACCCTCATTAAAAGAAAGCCTGAGGATGAAGTTCTTTCAATACATTTTCTCATCTTTTATGGGAAATATAATGATATCCATGGAGCCGCTCCTGGGCAGAGCTATGAGAAACCCTGATTTGTAGTTCAGGTAGCCACTTGAAGCTTTCTGAACCCAGTGAGCAGTGGGGGTACTGAGTAAGGAGGACCCCCACTAGAATGCTGAACCACAGTGGCAGAGGAGCACAGATTCCAGCTGATCCTGAGAAACATCTCTCTGAAGCCTGAATTTAACTGTTAACTCCAGATTCTGTTGGTATAATGCTCTTTTGAAATGTATACACTTTACCCTTGTTTATTCAAATGCTGATTTCTCCTCCCCACTCCCCATCCTACCCCACCAACTCTCTGGTTTCAATCCAGATATTGCATTGTGATACTTACTCTGAGCATCCTGTCTCAATTCTGTGTAAACAGGCCAAAATAAAACAACTAGCCACAATGTTATGCAAAGGGAAGAGCCAGAGGACAGAAAAGAGGGGAGGAGCCAGAGGACAGGAAAGAGGGGAGGAGCCAGAGGGCAGGAAATGAGTGGGAGGAGAAGGTGCAAGAGGAGAGCTTAGAGAGAGAGCTGGAGGAGAGATTTTGGAGGATGTGGAGCATGAACCAGACCTAAGATTTCACAAAAAAGCGAGTATAATGTGGGGAACCTAAATGTTAGGAAACTATGAAGGCTTGGAGGTTTAGGATGGAGTAACTATTGCCCATCATTGTGTTCTAAGTTAACTAAATCAACCCAGTGTCTGTGTGGTGATTTGGGTATACAGCTGTTTAGGACTAACAGCAGCATTACCAGAAGATAAATCAATAGTAAATATTAATACAATTGTAGTCACCTATTTTGTTACATACAACAAGATTCCATCAATTTTGTTAGGCTCCCTGTTATTTTCAGATTCCAAATGTGCAGCCAGAGCCAATTCCTAAAAGCACTTAAGATGGTCTTTACCTTGGTGCATCAAATATAGTTATACTTTAGTTGCCAAATGTTCTAGTTCTTCCTTTGAAAACATTAGTCAGGAAACTGATTTCATAACAGTTGCTTGGGACGTCTCTGACTACACATTTTCTTCATCCTACAAATAATTTTCTGAGCAGTCTTGCACAGTGAAATAAGTACCATTAAGTACTTAAGCACCAGTAACTACTTAATATCCTAGAATTGGCCCCTTTCAAAATGTATGCTTAAATTTTACCAGCATTATCTGTCTCTAGTCATGTAAAGGTATTTTGTATGATACCTTTAGTTTGGAGAAAGTTGCAAGACTAATTCAGAAGAGACACTCCTCCTGATTTTCATTAAACGATTAAGAGATGTAAGACCTGAGTGCTGGAGAGTTGGCCCAGTAGCTGAGAGCACTTGTTGCTCTCATAGGAAATCTGGGTTAGATTACCAGAAACCACGTGCAGGCTTATAACCACATATAGTTTCAAGGGATCTAACTCCATGGGTACCAGGTGTACATGCAGCATGTAAGCAAACGTTCATACAGATAATTTTTTTTTTAGTTTTTAAAAAGATTCAAAATTTGATGTTATGTATCTGCAAGATGATTAAGTAGGGAATACACTTAAACTTACAGACACAGAAAAAAATCTTTCTCTGAGGCAAGTAATAAGACCAATGTTTGACAAGTGGGATTTCATACAACTAAAATGCCTCTGTACAACATGGGGTACTGAAAGGGTTAGACTAACTTTGTAACCTGTATGTCTTCTAAAGCCTATAGTTTTGAGTTTTAGGTTCAGGTTAAGCTAAAGCCTCTTAGTACCTTTCCAGAGAATGGAGAAATGTGACCCTATCTGTGAGGACAGATTAAAAAAAAAAAAAAAAACAAAAACGAGCAAGCAATGACCTTCACTCAGCAAAATGAAGGACCAGACCCTTGTCTTTGAGATAGTGTTTCTTAGCAACCAACCCAGACTTCTTCTGAGTAGCTCTTGACCTCCAGCCAAAGGATGAGCTAACCACCCCCACCTTCAATTGCAGCTGCATCCACACATGGCAAGATTGGCCAAGCTTGAGCACCTATGATTAACCAATTATCTTACTTTATAGCTTCCTCATCCAATCCTAAATTGCCAAAACTGCAACTTCAAATTTCCCACAATTTTTCTTTTAAAAACCTAAAGACTTTGTCTCCCGGTGCCACTCTTTGCTGACTGGCAGGGGTGACCCCATTGTGCAATGGTTAATAAACCTCTTGCTTTTGCAATGAGTCGTGGTCTGTGGGGATTTCTGGGAAGAGCACGATCTTGAACTCCTGAGCTGTGAGACCACAGGTCTTACGGTATCATAGTGCTAGGGAAGAGGGAGCCTACATATCAGGGAAAATACTGGATAGATATACATTTGACATAGAATTTAAAACACTAAGCATCAAGAAAACAAGCAACTTTAGTTGAAATTAGGACATAGAACTTAACAGAGTGTTCAAAAGATGAAATACAAATAGCCCAAAATAACTTTAAAATAATTGTTCATTATCCTTAGCTTGCAGAAAAATAAAATTAAGTCTACTTTGAAATTTTATCTTATGCTACTGTGGATGTAAAAAAAAAAAAAAAGGAAAGCCCTTACTCAGTGTTGGTTGGAGTGCAAACTGGTGCCACCACTACGGGAATCAGTGTGAAATTTCCTCAATAAGCTAAAGGTAAATCTACCGTATGATGAATCTACACCAATTCTAGCCATATTACCAAAGGACTCATTTCTACTGCAGGATACTTCTTCATCCATGTTTATTCTTGCTATATTCACAGTAGTCAAAAATGAAAATAACCTAGAAGCCCAACAACTGATGAATTGATAATGAAAATGTGGTACATAGACACAATGGAATTCTGTTTAGCTATCAATGAAAATGAATTTCCCAGGTAGACGAATAGAGATGGAAATAATCATTCTGACTGACGAAACTGAGACCCAGAAAGACAAATGCTGTATGCGGATATTACTTTTGAATCTTTAGATATGTGTATTTGAATTAAGGTACCAATAGAAGGCAGGAAGCTAGTAAGGGGCCATAGTAGGTGGATTTCAGGGAAAAAGATATAGAATACAAGTGGAAAGAAGGGTAAATAAGAATGATGGATCAGAAAGAGATAAATGGGCTTGGGGAGTTGGTAGAAACAGAGTATAGAAATCTTTGAAAATGCTGTATGAAAACTAATTACTGCAGAAGTTTCAAGAAATGCACATATAAACACAATAAAGAAGGGTTACATGGAGATACCCTATAACAGGAGAAGAATTACTCATTTTCTATCAAAACAAAAAGCTCAAGGACAACTATGGGTTACTTCTTTAGGAACTGTTGGTCAGTGAGTTTCCATAGACTCTCACACATTATTTATCTTCTGTAGAGGTTTGAATGAGAATGGCCCTCACAGGCTTATATCTTTGAAAGCTTGGAGTACAGTTAGCAGAACTATTAGGAAAGGTTCAGGAGGTGTGGCCTTGTTGGGGTAGTTGTAGTCTTGTTGGATAACTGGGGGTGAGCTAGGAAGTTGCAAATGCCCACAGCAGGCCTTGTTTCTCCCTGCCTGCTGCCTTTGAATCAGAAAGAAAACCCTCAGCTACCTCTCCAGCCCCATGCTTGCTGCCTGCCTGCCTTCCACCACAAGTCCAGCCATGGTAATAATAGACTAACACACTGAAACTATTAATAAGTTTCCCATTAAATGCTTTCTTGTATAAGTTGCCTTGGTCATGGCATCTCTTCACAGCTACAGAACAATAACTAAGACACCTTTAAAAAAAGCACTTGGTAGGATCCTATTGCTAAAGATGCTTCATATCTGAGTAACTAGACATGGAGAAATCAAGCTAATACCAACTGGAAACCTCTTCCCTTGTTGCTAGCTTTTATAGTCCTAGAATTTTTTTTATATATGTTATCAGGGGCAGAAAAGTCACTATAAGTCCTACCCAGCTTTGAATCTTTATAGTTACAGTAATGACCTGCCTGGCAAAGGAATTCTGTTGTTGCTATAGTGACATGAACATTGTAGGAGTAACCAAATACTTTCTTGTTGGATTTGGTGCAAGCTCTGTAAGATGTGTCCTATGTCTGGTCCAGTAACTGAGCCTCAACTCATGACCAGCCATGTCATATTCCCCAGGGAATGTCTAATACTATTTTAATGTTGAATGTCTATAGTAATGAAGTACCTCTACATTCTTATATTTACACTCATAAATGAGCGCATCTCTCAACCATCATTTGAGAAGCTTCTTTTTTTGTTGGATTAGAAAGCAATTAATACAAAGACCAAAGAATGATCAATGTACAGAGAGTAAGAGAGTATAGAGTACTCAGCTCTAAATGGGTCCTACATATCACAGCCCTTTCCCTGAGTCTTAAGAATCATCATGAATGAGAAGGCAGAAGGATTGTCAGAGCCAGAAGGAGCAGATGGTTGTGGTATGCAGTATTTTCCAGACATGACAACACAATTACACATATGAACTCACAGCATCTGTGACAACATACATAAGTCCTGCACAAGATCAAGCCCAAGTCCTAGCATGGATCAGGGAGATGCTCATGAAGCCCTCCCATTACCTGAGGATCTATTGGTAGTGGGTAGCTACTGGGAGAGGGACAGTCAGCTTTCTTGACGGACTTGTGTTCTACTCATGCTCTAAATGGATTCAACAGCAGCACTAAATGGACTTGATAGGTATTTAATTTTCAAAGACAGGGAGAACACAAATCAGCAAAGGAAAAGTTGGGGATAAAAGAGGAATTAAGAGGAACGAGATGGGTGTGGATTTGTACCAGACACATTAAATATGGTTAATGTAGTCAGTAAGCCAATAAGACGTGAATACTTAAGCTTCATAAAGCTGACTGGTACAGTAATTGCATGATGCTAATTAATCAGGGTAGCTCCAACAGAAAATGATAGGATGTAAAGATACCCAGACATACTTCTCCTTAAAGAAGTTTGCTACAATGGACAGAAAATAAAGAAGTGATAGTTACAGAGAAACAAGCACATTGGAAGGGCCTGATGTGTATGAAACTCTTTAACTATGTTTTAATTTAGTTTTCTAAAGCAATTTCCCCCCCAAGAGGCATCATTATAAACTCTATCCATTACTTCTACCGGGAAAATGTGAAAGACTGTAACCTGAGCTGAAATCTTGGAAGTCAGTGCAGGAGACAGCCATCGCATTATTTATCGCTGGAAGTAGTTTGTCAGGCATTCTCTCTGCTGGGATTATCCTCTTGTGACTGCATAAATAATGTGAACTTCCTCATGCTTCACACCTTATTCCTTCAATTCAAGGCCTTTCCTGGAATTCAATCCATTAAAAATGGAATAAAAATTCTTTGTAATAAGAAGGTAAGAATCGCTTACTCTCACATCTTATAAGGTATAAGGAACAAACTAAAAAAAATTGGCCTAAAATAAAAAAAGAACATTTCTTTCTGGTACATCCAAAAACGCAAACCAATGTGTTCACCGAGTTCTTTGCCTTCCTTTGTTTTAAAATGCAGTTCAAAAGTAACATGCGCATAAATGTTTTAAACTTCTAAAATTTTCAACACGACTTGATAATGTTAAATCAGCTTTGAAAAGGTATTAGTTGGCTGCATTCTTATAAAAGACCTCTTTGTCTAGGTGTGGTACCCATCCTTCAAAGAAAACTTAATAGCAATGTCAGTAAGCTTTATACTGTCTTGAGAATGCAGAGCACCGCGAAAAGTCTGGATGCACTTGGTCCCTGGGAAATCTGTGGTGCTCTGGGCTTTTGTTGGTGGTGTTATTGTTATTGAGGTTTTGGATTTTAGACAGTGCATCTCTCTGTAAACTTAGGCTGACTTTGAAATTTTTAGGTTGCTCAAACTAGCCCCACACTTGCAACAATCTTTAATCAGCCTCCTGCATGCTGAGATTACACTCCAGTGTCTACCTAAAGAATCAGAAATGTTATTTTTAGTTTCAGTGCTTGAATTTTATCTAGAGTCTTAAATACACTAACCTCATGCTCCACTCCTGAGCTTTACCTTCAGTCATGTAGTGCAGGAGAGTGGCTTTTCAAAATCACTCTCTGCTTTCCTTTTTACCTAATACTGTTTTTTTCCCCAAAGAATAAACTAAAATGTACATCTGATCAACCAACTAACGTGCATTTAGACAATATATTTTAATAAGAAATAATACTCAGAAAATGTTTGTTCTCCCTTTGATCAACAATATTCTTTCATCTAATGAATTTTTTTTTCAGCCATAGGTTCTGAGCTTCACAAAAATAAGATAAAGGCATTAAATTATATGGGCTTCACATTAAAAAATGGCCATTGTATTTGATTATCATGGTTTTTCTAGATACTGAGTAAAGCAGCTAAGTAGAATATTATAGGATGAGTATTTGTACACATGCATGCAGGGTCCACGGAGGCCAGAGGACTGGTACGTGGGCGTTGGTAATTGAACTGAGTTACCTAGTAAGTAGCAAGTGCTCCTAATTATTGAGCTCCACTCCATAAAATATCTGTTTATTTGTCACACAAATATCTTTTCTCTGTGTGTCTGATCATCTCTTCTTAGAAAGAAATCAGTCTCGGTATATATATATACCATCTTCATTTAGTACGTCTTCTTGTTTAGTAGCTTCAAGGATTCCTTAAATGAAGTAGCATTTGAACCTTCTGCAAAGACATGATTTCAGGGAGATACTGATGAACCCATCACTCTCATCATCAACAACTCGTTTCCACTCAGAATATGTGGCAATTCTGAATAAATATTTGTTTCATAGAGGAATGTGTTACTGGAAGAACAAAATGAATAAAAGACTTATGAGATCATGCTTGACAAATACTGAGTCCATTCCAAACCCCTTCAACCAAGGCTATCAGGGGGATGGAACTTTCAAACTAATATTTTTAAGTCTAGAGAAAATTAAAAAATAAAGGGAAGTAATGGGGCTTGAAAAAAAAAAAACAGTATTAGGAAAGTTATCAGGTTTTGGACAGAATGTACAATGGCCCTACTGTAAAGAAAATAAAGTAATGCAATCAATTGCAACGAGGTAAGGCCTTAGCCATGGAGCCATATACACTGTTCTGGTAGAGATGACACTAATTCACTCTGGATTCCATGCTATTCTATTAACATTTTTGTAGCCACAAATGTTCAAATTTTAAATCCCAAGACTAGACTCAGCAGAATTCACTGATGACTCCTAACCAACATTTAGAATAACTAATACCAATTCTCTTTAAGTTGTTTTAAGAAACTAGAAAAAATATTAAGCCAAGCAGATTTTGCAAGGCCACAATTGCATTATGCCAAGAGCAGGAAAAAGATGCAACTAATAAAAAGAGAAAAAAGGTGAAGAAAGGAGAGAAGAGACATAGAAAATAAAATAGGAGCCAGCCAAATTCAAAAGCATATTCCTATGATCATCTGGATTCATCCTAAGGATACAAGGATGTTCCAATATATACAAATCAATTAACATGATGATAATAATGTCAACACAATGAACAATAACTATATGGTCATGTCCATCAGTGCAAAATGTGCATTCAATGAAAATCAATTTTTCCTCACAATAAAAACTGAATGATTGGAACACTCAATGAACATATCTCAACATAATTTATTATAAGCCAATAACAACATAATATATAATGAGGAAAATTGGAAAGCTCTGGCTCTAGAAATCAAGAATCAGGACAAGATAAGAATGCTTACTGTAAGGTAACATTTATTCTTCTGAGGTAACTGTTGTCTAGGAGGCTTACTGTTTCCATCTGCTAACCTAGGTCTAAGCCTGGACTCTTCTCTCCTCCATACAATTTAATCTACGCCTAGAATGCTGTTGGCCTCTGATACTTATTGCTAAATAAGTTCAACTTTTCTAGTTTTTTTTTTTTTTCCTGAACTCTGGCTGGCTTTTCCAACTCAGTTGTTCAAGCTCAAACTCCTCTCCTAGCTGACTGATTCTCTTAGCTTCTGACTGAATTTTCTGCCTGGCCTCAAACTAACTCTAGCAGTCTGTCCTAATCTTCTGGCTCTTTCTCATTCTCTGGTTCATTCTGTCTTTACCTGTGCCCAGCTGTTTTTCTCTTCAACCGTCTCTGAAACACTCTCCTAGTAACACTGCCTCTGAATTCCATAAACTAAAACTGCCACAAACTCAACTCCACTGCATTGCCTCTCAACTCACTGACTCAACTGAACTGACCAGAAAATTAAGTCTTCATGTTTCTGTCTCTTGAGTGCTGGTGCTGGTACCACCAGGCCTGCACCTAAGCTTTCTTTTACCTGAAATTTGCTCAATACCAGGCTGGGCTTGAATTCCGAGGTCTGCTTGACTCTGTCTCCTGGGATTAAAGGCACGTCTGTATTCCAGCCAGGTTACACAGACATAGAAAGTTTTGAATGTGATTTCTTTCCAGAGCAGCCATGTTCTGAATTAAAATTCCTCTACAGCTTACTTCCACAACTTCTTTGCAGCAAATTTCTGGGAGTTCTATCCAAATCATTTAGGTAAGATAAATATAAAAATGCATCTAAAACAAAAAAAGGCCAAACTGTCACTGTGTGTAAAATGTGATTTTATGTATAAGAAACTCACAATAATTTACCAAAAAAATTATAACTAATACATTATTTCATTAAATAAATAAACTCATCAATGTTTCAAGATGAAAAATCAACATTCAAAATAAGGACTATTGCTTTGTACCAATAGAATAATCTAAAAACAGGAAACAAAAAAGTAGATTCCATTTATTAGCTATTATTTTGGCTCTATATTTATAGCTAATTACTTTAACTTCCAAGAACAAATTGGCTAAGGAAAAGAAATATGTCCACAACGAAATGTTAAAATACTGAAGGATAAAACTGAAGACTGAACAATGAGGAAAAGACCTCTAAGATATGTATGGAATGATACAAAGATAAAACTTTGAATAATCAAAAACATTTTGAGCAAAAAGAACAGTGAAGGATAATTTGTACAACTTCCCTTCAAAATATACTACAAAAGTGTCATAAACACTTTTGTATTGACATAGGAGAAGACATCTGCATCAGTGAAACAGAATATATAGCCTGAAACCAACCATGTACACAGTAAATGAACACATCTGTAAACAACCAATTTGTTTTTTCAGATAGGTTTTCTCTGTGTAGCTCTGGCTGTCCTGGAACTTGCTCTGTAGACCAGGCTGACCTTAAACTCAGAGATTTCCCTACTTTGCCTCCCAAGTGACTGGGATTAAAGGCTTGTGCCACCATCACCAGGCTGACAACTGACTTTTTACAACAAGGTTAAGAATGTGTATAGGCAGCGGTCTTCACAGAGACTCATACTCCAACCAACTACCATGCATGGAGATAACCTAGAACCTCTGCACAGATGTAGCCCATGGCAGTTTAGTGTCCAAGTGGGTTACATAGTAATGGGAAGAGGGACTGTCTCTGACATAATCTGATTGGCCTGCTCTTTGATCATCTCCCCCTGAGGGGGGGAGCAGCCTTACCAGGCCACAGAAGATGACAGTGCAGCCACTCCTGAGACAAAGATCAGAAGGAAGGAGAGGAGAACCTCCCCTATCAGTGGACTTGGAGAGGGGCATATGTGAAGAAGGTGGAGGTGGGTTGGGTCTGGGAGGGGAGGAGGGAGAGGCTTATGGGGGGATACAAAGGGAATAAAGTGTAATTAATAAAAATAAAAAATAAAATAAAATAAATAAATAAATTTAAAAAAGGAATGTGTATTGGAAGGAAGACAATAATCACAGTGTTGGGTTCTGAGAAAATTGTACTTGCACATTCAATAATTGAAAATTAGACATCTCTCTCACCACTTATAAAGATCAACTCAAAAAGATAATGATTTAAAATTTTAGCCTTATACTATGAAGTTATAGAAAAAATTCAGGGGGGAATTTTCAGACATTGAAGTGGACAAGAACTTTCCTAACAGTACCTCGCAACATGAGAAACAAAAGCAAACATAGACAAGTGGAATCACCTCAAACTGAAAGAAAACCTTTCATGCAGCAGTGGATATACCAGGCAGAGCACAGAGCCATATACAGAATGGGAGGAAACATTTGAAAAGCACTGATCTAGCAGGGGATTGTGATATCAAGAACACATAAGAAAGTCAAGAACTCATTAACCAAAAAGCAAATAACCCAACTGAAAAATAGGAAACAGAGTTAAACAAGCATTTCCCCAAAGGAGATATATTTAGGCAGCAGTATCACCAAAATAACTGACATTACTAATCACCAGAAAACTGCAAATCAAAACCATAAGGTTTTGTCACATCACTCCAATATCAATGGCTAATATCAAAAGATTAGTAGACTAAAGGTAAAAAGTGTCAGGAGAAACATGCTGAAAAAGATCTGTTTGAACACCCAGTTTTCATTTCATAGGAAGATATGTTAATAAAGTAATATGGAGATCTTTAAAATGTTTAAGCTATAACTACTGCTTTATTTAAGCAATTCCACTAGTAGAGATATAATCCTTTCAGAAATTGAACTAGTGCATTAATGGCATCTGCACTTCTGTTTTTGCTATACTATTTATATTTATATTTATATTTATATTTATATTTATATTTATATTTATATTTATATTTATAATAGCCAACAAATAGAAACAACCCAAGTGTTTATAAGATAGAGACTGAGTAATACTGAAGGGAATACTAGTTAAGTACAACTCACATATAACACTGGATGGAGCAGGAGATCATTGTATTAAGTTAATAAAAGTCAGTAGAACAAAGCAGTTGTACATGATCTCACGCATATGTAGAATTTGAACTTGGAAGCTGAGAGTAAGGTATTTACAAGGAGCCAAAGACTGAGGGCAGTGTCGTGGCTCAGATGTAAACCTTTTCCTAGGAGACGGTACATGAGCAGTTGGTTGCTGTGTTGGAAAGTTGTAAGACCTTTAGGAGGTGGCACTAGTTAGAGGAAATGGGTCACTGGGAGGCGACCCTTGAGGATTTCAGCTCAACCTCAATATCTGTCTATTTTCTGCTTGCCCCTACAACTGTGCTATTATCACAGCCCTGGGCATATCTTGTTAAATTGCAGCTCAGAAGGTTCATTGATGGGCAAGATTATTGATGACCGACCACCACAAACTATCAAAAAAAAATGAACAATCTCTTTAAAATTGTTTTAATAACAGAACAGAGCATTTATAATGCTTTAAAAGTTGGCTTGTGGTTTTTAGCAGGGTTATTTTAATGCTTGTTTATTTGTGTCATAAATGTAGACACATCATTTCTTTGGCTATTGAGCTTAGGAAGATTTTTAAAGAACACTGGAGATGTAAATATCTCACTTCTGTGTGAAAAATATCTTAATATTGTGTTAATTTATATAAAGCTATTTACTATAATTGGTATCTATAAATTCATCACAGTTATATAAAATGTGTTACTATAAAAAATAATATAATAATAAATGGCCATCTTGAAGTATAATTTAAATTCTCTTCTTTCCCGTCCTACTAAATAAGTGTTTCCATTAATTTCAAATTTCACAAACCTCTCACAGTGGTCTGAGACGGCACCTTTCATTTCTTTCTTCAGTATATCCAGTTGGCAATAACTTCATGCATAAGGTCGATTTCAAACCTTGGCTTAGAGTGATCTTACAGAATTGCTTAGTATTTCTGGCCCCTTTTCCTTATAAGAAAGCAGTGATGTTAATAAGTGTAACTGCCATTTCAGACTCCTGCTGAGGACATCAAACAAGGTGAAAATCACCTTCCTTAGCACAGAGAACACGTGGTTTAGTCTTTGTGTTTCCCATTCAGGCCTGTCATTTTGGCAGTTTATGCAATAAGCTCATGGCTGGTGGTCTTTTAATCCTTTTGAATTATTCTTCCTCTCTTTTACACTCCACTAGTTGGTGATTAGAAAATGAGCATTGATCCTTTTCCAGTATTTTCATCTTCTCAGCAATAAAATATTAGTTTTCATTAAGTTTGCATTACATGCGCCATGTGTCAACATTATGTGAAGTCCTTCCTCGTTTTCTCCTTCCGTCCTCACACGGTGTGCCATCTACTCCAGCCCATTTGTCTGGCTTCTTCTCACAGGTGGTTCCTCCACCTTCCTTCGCAGTAAGTTAGTGAGGGTTGACGGTGTCCCTAAGGTGGAGGGCTGTTCTGGAAGTCTCTGGCTGTGCACATTTCTCTGGTCTTTCAGTCAGAAAAGTTTTTATATTAAGGCAAATAGTCTAACCAGGAAAAAAAAAAATTCTTAACCACATTTTGTGGAGCTATTTTTCTTTGTTTCTTTTTATTTTTCTTGTTTTTAAGATTCTTGGATGTTTTTTTTTTTTTTTCCCATCTTAACTATGAAGATATGTACCTTCTGGATTACACACTTAAGCAGTGGATTATAAATCATAAAGCAACTTACTTGCTATTATGTAGTGAGGGTTTGGGCAGCATGGTGTCAGCATTCTGCTTTTCATTTGTTTGTCATCCACTACTGTTGGTCTTCACCTCTACTATTAAGAAAGCCCATGGCGGGGCTGTGGAGATGACTCAGTGGCCAAAGTGTTTGCTGGGATGAGGACGTGAGTTCCCATGCCAGAAGCCACGTAAAACTGAACACAGCAGTGCAAAACTCTATTCCTGTGCTCCTAAGGGGAGGTGGAAGGCAGAACAAGAGAATCCCCTCAAACACATGAGCCTGATAGCTTAAAATATGGAGGCTAATAGCAAAAGAGAAAGACATACACACACACACACACACACACACACACACACACACACACACGCACGCACACACAGATCCACCTCATGCAAGATGAGGCTCAACATCTGAAACTGTCCTTTGACATCAGACATTCACTGTCACATTTGCATTTCCCCACACATACATACACCACACATCTCTCTCACACACTCATGCACACACATATACACATCACACAGACACACACACACACACACACACACACACACATTAAAGAAAAGGACCATGCCAATGGGAGACGTTATTAAAACCTACCAAATTCTTGTCAGGTTTGACAAACTAACAAAACCATTGCCTTTTGTGTGCAGGCTTTATCTTGGCCCTCCACCAGACCTTTCATTTACTGATAACGGATAGGTGTTTTTGTGCTAGAGTCGCAGCGTTGAGTAGGTATGACTAAAGGCAAAGCCTGAAGTTTTTATTACCTAGAACTTAAAAAGAGTTTGTTGACACCTAATCTACACAATATGATTGCAGATTGTTTTTATCTTAAGTGCCCAGTGATAGAGCAGACCTAAGCTCTCCTATGGTGCTCTCCTAGAAGCAAACGTCACTGGGTGTTTCACTCTCTAGGGTGTAGTAGTAATGACTGGCCTGGAGATGGGACCAAGTCACTCAGTCCTTCAGCAGTATTCCACTCATGAGCAATCAGTAAATATAACTTTTCACCATAAAGAAGCTTTGTGTTAAAAAACAAATATGTCTGGGCTGGGATATCTCAGTAAATGTTTAGTAGGCAAAGATGAAGCCCTGACTTTGGATAGATAGCAAGCAAGTTAAGTGGAAGAGGAGGAAGAAGGGGAGGAAAAAGGTAAAGAGGAGGAGGGGAATGAGGAGGAGGAGGGGAAGGTAGAGGGGGAGAGGAAGGAAGGAGAGATGGAAGAGGAGGGTAAGGAGGAGGAGGGGAGAAGGAGGAAATGAAGACTATACTTGTAATCCGATACTTGTAATCACCTGGAAGGCACAGCCAGGCTAATTAATACTTGTGACTGATTGGCCAGCCAGCCTAGTTGAACTGGAGACCTTTATGGTCAGTGAGAGACTCAGTATCAAAATATAAGGTGGTGAAAGATCAAAAGAGCATTATGTTATTGACCTCTGGCCTTCACATATATATGTGCATGCATACAGGTGTGCACATATATAAATACCACATACATACATGCATACATACATAAATAAGTACATGCATACACATGATTTCTGTTGATATGTATTTAAGGTGTTAAAGGTAGCTCTTTCAGTGTTTGACATAAGATCCACCAAATAGTAAGGCTCACTTTAGATATGTTCATTTCGTAAGATTAACCAGTGTTCACACAGCTACTCAGCATCTACCTTTCTGGTGGTGTTCCAGCTAAATTTCAGTTTTTAGTTGCCTATCTCCAAATAATCCTCTGTGGAGGACTTTATCTTAAAACAGTTCTACTTCCTAGTGCCTTTATTTCGTGTTTTCGTAGCAGGTTTTTCAATCTGCATGTGAAACAGCCTCCATCTTACAATGCTATAGCACTTGCCCCTGGAATTCTGATTTTTGTCCCTAACGTTGTTATTGTTTTCATCTGAAAGCAAAGCAGATGAACAATACATAAATAAATAGGTTGTAACCCAAAAGATCTGAATTTCATGGTTTCCCTTTTCTAAAATAAATGCGCTTGAGAAGTACTGAGGTTTCAGGTTTGTTGCCTAAATGAAACAAGGTTTTGTTGCATTCATCTTGCGAAACAGACTTCTGTGCTGCATTTGGGAACAATATCTAAAAGCCCAGATCCAACCAAGTGTCTCTATTGTTCTAGTTGATTAATAAAATTGTAACAAAATCAGGGACTTTTTGCAAGTCCCTAAATATAAAATCTATTAGTTAGAAAAGAATGACCTATTTGTTTTTGTTTTCTCCTAGCGTAAAGATGAATGAGCCAGAACAGAGTGAATACCCTTAGCCCACATTCTGGATGAAGGTCGCAGTCTCGTTCCAGCAGAGTCCTGCACCTCAGGGGATGTGCCTGAGCCATTTCTAATCTTATTGATGAATGCTGCTACAGTTCACGTTTCAGAATCAGTCGGGGAAAAATTTGAAGTGGGGCTTCTCATGAAGAAGTGGCAGGTCTGTTCTAGACTGGCGTGCAGTAAATCAGAGTTTTCACATTTCATTGCCTGGAACTGACTCAAACTGTCAGAATGTGGCTAGGTTTAAATCATGCAGTTAAGGAGGAGGGTGGACAGCCTGGGCTTTGGTGCCTAACACTGAAGTTATGCAAAAATCAGGCTCTTTGGGAAATAATCAACCTAGAAAAGTCAGTATTGTGATGCCAAGTACACAGCTTACAGTGCTGAAGTAGTCAAATAGCCATTAACCTGTATAAACAGTAATAATAGAATGAATTTCATTTCATTTATAGTTTAGTTTAAAGAAAGATGCTTGATATGTGGTTACCAAGGATTGCATTTAGATTAGACAACAGTAAACTCTCTATATAAATATGAAATGACCTGAATGTCCATTGTTCTTTATTTTTATTTACCAAACAGTAAATTATCTTCTCATCCAACCAATACTTAGTGTGCAAATTACAGGAGGATCTACATTTATGGGTTTTGTTTGGCGGGGGGGGGGGGGGGGAATTCACCCAGGGTAAAAAAACACACACGCGTTTGTCTATTTCACCTACCTCACGCTAAAGTTTCTCAACAAAAGTGACACAATTTAGGGCAATGATGGTCTTAGGACTAATCTACTTCATGTTGTTCACCTTCAGTATGATAGAGCTGATCTATCATATCTAATATTTAATGGCTTACTGGGTAGGCAACTCATGGATTAAATCCATAGAGGTATGAAGCACAAGTTCAACTTTATTAATTTCTCAGTACCTGAGTTTCTTCTTCTGTCTGTATAAAGACAATTATATTTTTATCCTGCATGGGAGAGCTTATGCCTTTATTCCAACATCAAGATACTTTATTCCAATGTAAGCCTTGAAATTTCTGTTTACTCCATATTTGAATCTACTTATCCGGTTAGGACTCTTGGTCAATGGAATACATTCTTAGCTTTTTACTCCAGGTCTACATATCAAACTAGAGAGATGAGTAACTGGAAAGCTGGTGATGCACCTGAAAAGTGTTTCCACACTCTTCCACAGCCTGTCTTTATACAGAATTGTAAATTAAAACAAAGAGATCTTTAGATATGTTTAAAGGGTCAGATATTTGAAGGACTTCTTTTCTTGTTTCCTCTGAACTGAAGCAGTAAATGAAGTTGCTCTCATCTCTCTAGCCGTATTGGTGATAGCAGTGAGGTAGGGCCGGAGGTGGGGTCATGTGAAGACTCATCAGCTTCCTCAGATCACCCACAGGACTTGAAGATAATGATTACACAATTCCAATGCACTTCAGAGAAAACTGAGGGTCTGAAAAAGAGCTATGTATATGTCAGTAAAATAAAAGGAACTAAATGTGAAGAATCAGACCTAACAGCTACCTACTTATGTGATGTTCTAGACAGACAGGCTACCCAGGACACTTCTGTAGACAGAACAAGAAGAGGCGTGGTGTTAAAAATAATTATTACTCTACCATTGCTATTCTTTTGAAAAGTCCAGTGGTGACAAAATTAGTCATATACTTCTTGTCAATGCTTAGTGGCGTCTCTTAGTCATTCTCTCATAGGTTAGGTTAACAGTAGACGCCGTGGTTTGCAATGTCTAGAGCAAATGTAAATGCTTGGAAAATTACTAAATCTGGTTACTTTTATCAGAAACTGACTAGCTTATAATTATTTTTGTCTGATTTAGTAGGAGTTTTAACTCACAAATTAAACTGGTGAAAGTTAGGTCCAAAACAATTCCCTCAAAATGGCAGCTCTGGTTACAATGTGCCAAACAGGACTTTGTAAACAGGAAAGGTATACAGAAGGATTATTATTGAGTAAACAGGCCTTTAGGCGTGGTTCCTGTTTACTAGGTTCCTGTTTACCTTTACCTTTCACTACACCTTCACTTACTCTATGTAATGGAATCATGTCAATATTTCCAAAGAAAATGGACATACATATTAACTTCCTAATACAGTGTTAATAATTAAGCTAGTTTAGTAGCTTAAACATAAATATTTATTTTTCCTGTAGTTCTGAAGCTCAGAAGTCCAGACTGGGTTTCATGGCTCATACCAGAGTTAAAAGGCTGTGCTTTTTCTAGAAACTCTAGAGAGACATTGCTAGAGGCTACTGCAATGCTACAGTGCACCCTTTCTCGTTTCAGAGAGAACAGTATAATGACATGAAGCTAATATGACCTTTCACCTGTCATGTCTACCTTAAAACTACTCTTGCAACCACTTTTAACCTACTGGGATAACCTCTCTGAAGATCCTTAATTATGCATGCAATTTTCCTTTTTTTAATGGAAGATAATACATTCACAGGTTTGGGATTAAGTTATGAATGGAGAATATGGATGGCATTCTGATTTCCCTCCTGGTTCATGTTTTAAATGCTTGTGGCACTCTGTTAAAGGTGTTACCATGTAGAAAATGAAGCTTGGGTAGTGGAAGTAGGTTTCCAAAGATGAGCCTTTGAGGGTCATTGTCTAGTTCTCTTTCTAGGTCAGTCTCTACCTTTGCTTTGCCACACCATGAGGAGCCTCTGTTATAGTGCTCCCACCACCATGAACTGCATATATCATCTTGTGTCAGTTCAAAATGAATAGGCACCCACCACTGTATTAGAGGAAAAAAAAATAATTATGGTCTGTACCAGATCGACTTCTAGTAAACTTTTACATACAATGGGATATATGTTGAAGTAGAAGACTGAAAAACATAATCACTGGCATTAAAGAGATGTAAGGGCCAGAGCTACACAACTACCCCATGGTACTGACTTCTATTGTTCAACCTATTCTTTGGAATCCTGTTTTATTTGCTAGAACAAAATAGCCTCCCTTAATCAAGTCATGAAACCATGTAAAAGACTCCAAAAATGTTGGCAGTAAAATGATTTAGATGATTTTTTGAGGGCATGATTCATAAGAATTTTGCCAGTTTCCAGAGACTAGTTCTCCAGTTCTCTGTGCAGGAGAAGACTATGAAGGAATAGCCAGGATCCATGGGAAAAATATAGTGAAGCGTGACTGTGTTGATAGAGAATGGCAGCTCATAGGTTTAGCTGATACTTCTAGGCAGGATCGATCCCTTGCATTTTGGATGCATTCACTTACGGCCACTCAATTCTCAACACTCACCATGACCTCTTTGCCTGCAACCATGGTGGTTCCAAAAACCATGAGGCACTATATCTTTAATCTATTATATGGAAGTCTTAGATAACTTCTTTTCTCATCTACATCTGGGAGTTTACATCTGTTTCCAAACTAGGAATTCTAACCTAGGATGAACAACTATAATATGTTAATAGACACTATTCTAAAGTACCTTGTATACATATCAACAACCTTGAAAGAATAACTTCATAATTTTAAATATATTTTTCTTAGATTCTTATATGAAATATTTTGGCTTTTTAATTCATAGCTATCTCTGTGGATTTCAACAACATATTCCCATAGTAGTTAGTTTTGAAGTAAGTGCTAATTGGTATTTTAACATTCATTTTGTTATGCTCCCAAATTCTCTTTCTTTGAATTGTCTTTACTTACAAAGAATATTAACCTCTGTGCCTTGCTGTATGGTTTTCCAGACGTTACGCATGGTTATGTCATGATGCCATCCCACAGAAGTACAGCCTTCATGGTAGTTGAAATGGTTCCTGTGGACAACTTGCTTCTCTAGAAAAATATTTTCTATTTTTTGATTAATGGAAAAGGCTGAACACATTGTGGGCAGGGAAACCCTGAGCCTGGAAGTCCTGAGTTCTGTAAGAAAGCAGGCAGAGCAAGACACAGGCAACAAGCCAGTAAGCAGCACGCCTCCGCGGCCTCTGCATCAGCTCCTGTCTCCAGGTTTCTGCTCTGCTTGAGTTCCTGTCCTGACTTTCTTCAATGGTAATCAGTTATATGGAAATATGCCAATAAATCCATTCCTCCCTAAGTTGCTCTTGGTCACGGTGCCTCATTAAGACAATAGTAATCCTAACTAAGACAGCTATGTGTTCACTCTAATGACAAAAGTATCTTTAAATACAATGAAGGACTCCAACAAGTCAGTTGGAGTCAGTTGGTAAGTCAAAAAAATTACCTTGGTTTATGTGATATAAGAAAATAGAAAAGAACAAAGCAGAAGAAATCACTAGTTAGTAGAAAATAATATTTTTATTGATCTCATTAATATATTTCAAGTTTAAACATGATGAAATAAGTATGTTTAATTTATTGACAACTAAATTTTGAACATAGACATGGGAGAAATGATCATGACTGTCACCATAGAAGATTCCTGAACACAAAGATTATATAACCAGTTCATATATGTTATTTCTTAGTTCACTGGCACAGAGTAGAAAAAGCACTAATTAGTAATACTGTACTTTCCTGGGAGGCAATATGTCGAGGTCAATGATTAATTACATTTGGGAACAAATTACAAAACACTTCATTGCTTTCATTTTTATCAACTATTGGATATTGAAAAGACGGTACATCAATGTCCATTTAAAACTACTAAATATACAGAAAATAAATCCATGTGAAAAATATTAGTATAAACTATTGATTAAGACCATAATGAACTGAACTAAAATAGAAGGACAAGACAATAGAACGTATATATAGCGGATTTGAATGAATAAAATGGCTAATGAGTGCTGAGATTCATATTCACAAAGAACAGCTTTCAGAGTTCATTACATTAACTAGAAAATTGCCACTTTGGACAAGTGAATTGTGTTCTTGGATGTAACCTTATGTAGGAGTGGTTTACTGCTGGATTCTAAAATACCTGCAAATCTAAAGGAAAATGTGGGTCCTTAGCGGTTCCCCAGACTTTTCCCCTTTCTTGTTCCCAACTGCTCTATATATGTATGTCATAAAAAGTAACAGTTTCAACATCACTCATACTTCTCAAGTCCTGTTTATCTTAGACAAAAGGCAAAGAAGTATGTTTTGTCACTAAAATGGAATTTAGCAAATCTGTGCACATCCCACTCTTAGATTTAAAGAGTCAAGCTCCCAATCTGAAAAACTCATTTACAGACCCAGACAGTATCATCAGCAACCAGTGGCAGAGGGATGGGAAAGGGAAAGGCAACATACTTTGACAGGAGAGTTTTGCCACTGACATACCCAAAGTTGTTGATGTGTAGCACCCTTGAGTGAGCATCCTGACTTTCAGTTGGTTTTGGAATCATAGCTATGTTCTTTTCAGCTACTGAAGTTTGTTATGATCTGCCCTCAGACTGGAAAGCTGCACTGCTTCCCTTCCATCCCATCCCCATGGCTTGCCAATATCCACATCCACGTGCCTGAAGCAGCACTCTTACTTTAAATGTAAACAGCATTTGTGTCAGGAAGCAAAGGGAAAACAAAGTTAATATACATCTTATTCTAGAGATCATTCCTGTTTGGTAATGGAAGCTTGATTCCATTCACCTCCTAAGCTGTGTACAGAAAGCCTCTCAGAACTGTCCAACCAAATAATGAGAGGCACACCATTTATCCACCAGCTTCTACACTTTTGCTAGAGGCTTGCTGAAGCAGAATCATAGACGAGTTAAATAGACGTTTTGTTTTTTTTTTTTCTTTCCCGTCCTGATTTTATTAGTAAAATTCAATAATTGTTACAGTGGTCGTAGTGGCCCCCCTTTTTTCTAGATTTCTGCTAAATTCCATAGGTCAAGAGGATTATATGTCACTTTGATTCACTTGAATTCATAATGTCTAGCTAGTGGTTCCATGGTGCTTTTTCAAATGCACCTACATTGAATTTTCAAGATAATACCGCAGTTCTTTTTATTGTCGTTACCACCCTTATTCATAGTTTTGAAATGAGAACTGCCCACTTGAAATCAACATAAGTAATCATCTTTATAGTAAGGGTCTAAGTTCATTTCCTATGGTTTTTCTCTATTATCTGTACTTTCCTCCTTAGAAGAAGTAAGACACATGGTACCTACTGATAGATCTCCCACTTAACATGCTTATACTTTCTTTACTTTGAAAAAAAGTTGGGTAGTATTGATTTGGACATTAATTAGAAAAACAAGAATGACAAGATAAAACGTGATGATGACATGAGCTTGATTCATGTCTAAATTTTTCAAATTGCTCAGTTCACTCTGGTCTGTACAGTTTTCTGAAGGGCATGGTTTTAGTCAGTTTCCAAGCCAGCATTGTCAAACACACTGTTCAGCTTTCCATTATTATCTTCACTTTAAAGATGTCACCTACAATGTGTTCAGCATGCTGAAACTGTACCATGGATTATTCTCAAGATAAGGAGCTGAAGCCTATGGTCTGCATGTGACGAAGACAGTCCTGAATGAATCTTCTCTGTCCAGTGACATCAGGCTCATACGAGAGACCTTATCCCATAAGCTCCTGGGAGAACAATGTTTGGTTTCCTGACATATGAAGAGAGTGTGAAATAGTAAATATGCATTATTCATTTAAGTTGCTAAGTTTTCAATTAGTTTGTTATGCAGTGATTGATAGAGTAATGAGGAAATGGTAGCTAGGCACTAGGTCTCCTCTGTTTGGGCCACTCAACTGTTCTGTGTGCTTAAAGCTGGCAAAAGATAATAATAATAAGAGTCATAATGTTTCCATCTGGGATTCAGCTATGAAATGCATATGAAAATGTCAAATGATATATTTATTATTATAATAATTATAATAATCTTTCTTGTAGTACAAAGTCTATGTGCTCAAGATAAGTCCCAGTCATTTACATTCTACAGCATAACTGTTTCTACACAAGGTGTAACTGAAGCTGATGTTGTTCCAGGGTGATTTTACCAAAGCAAAAGGACCAGATTTTTCAGTCTACAAAAAGTCATCTGAAGATATATAGATACACATTATACTATGGAAAAATTGGGTTAAAATCATTTTACATTTTATAGAAATAACAGAAGAAACACCTGTGTAGGGGTTCTAGGTTATCTCCATGCCTGGTACTTGGTTGGAGTATGGGTATCTGGGAAGACCCCTCTGTTCAAATTTTCTGGTTCTGTTGCTCTCCTTGTGGAGTTCCTGTCCTCTCCAGATCTTACTATTTCCCACTTCTTTCATGAGATTCCATGCACTCTGCCCAAAGATCTGATAGACTAAGATCAGAAGGAAGGAGAGGGGGACCTCCCCTATTAGTGGACTTGGGGAAGGGCATGTGTAAAGAAGGGGGAGGAAAGGTGGGATTAGGAGGGGAGGAGGAGGGGGTTTATGGGGGGATACAAAGTGAATAAAGTGTAATTAATAAAAGTTAAAAAATAAAAAGAAGAAGAAACACTTTATGTTTAATATTTTATTATTGATGTATATGGTGTGTGGACATGTTAGTGTCTGTATGCACGTGTGTGTGTGTGTGTGTGTGTGTGTGTGTGTGTGTGTGTGTGTGTGTACATGACCACATGCCATGGCATGGGAATGGGTAATTATAGGCAATTTTCTATAAGGGTATAAGTGGCTTCTACCCTTTCATCGTGTGTGTCTAGGGATCAAATTCATGTCACCAGGCTTGGCAGCAACTGGCTTTCCATGCTAAGCCATCTCACCAAACCCAAAGAAACATTTCTTTTAAAAATATATATGTAGTATTTTATTTTCTTCTTGAATCCAAATCATGTTCTCAATTATTTTTTATGTTCTCTTCTTTTTTAATTATTATTTTTATTTTTTTTAACTTTATTATGTTGTATTTGCTTTGTTTCCCAGCTGTAACCCCTCCTTCATTCTCTCCCAATCCCACCCTCCCTCCCTCATCTCCCATGTCCCTCTCCAAGTTCAGAGATAGGTCCTCCTCCCCTTCCATCTGACCCTAGCTTATCAGGTCTCATCAGGACTAGCTGCAATGGCCTCCTTTGTGGCCTGGGAAGGCTGCTCTTCCCTCAGGGGTGGGTGTTCAAAGAACCAGCCACTGAGTTTATGTCAGAGACAGTCCCTGTTCCCCTTACTAGGGTACCTACTTGGATACTTAGCTGCCATGGGCTACATCTGAGCAGGGATTCTGGATTATATCCATGAATGGACCTTGGTTGGAGTGTCACTCAGAAAAGATCCCTGGGCTCTGATATTTTGGTTTTGTTGCTCTCCTTGTGGAGTTCCTGTCCTCTCCAGGTCTTACTAACTGCCCCTTCTTTCATATGATTCCCTGCACTCTGCCCAAAGTTTGGTTATGAGTCTCAGTATCTGCTTTGATACACTGCTAGGTAGAGTCTTTCAGAGGCCCTCTATGGTAGGCTCCTGTCCTGTTTCCTGTTTTTTCCTTCTTCCAATGTCCATCCTGTCTGCCTTTCTAAATAAGGATAGATAATCTTACCCAGGGTCCCTTTTCTTGCTTAGCTTCTTTAGGTGTACAGATTATAGTATGTTTATCCTGTCTTATAGGTCTGTATCCACTTATAAGTGAGCATATACCGTGTGTCTCTTTCTGCTTCTGCGATACCTAACTCAGGATGATCTTTTCTAGATCCCACTATTTGCCTGCAAATTTCATGAATTACTTGTTTTTAATTGCTGAGTAGTATTCCATTGTGTAAATGTACCACAATTTCTGTACCCATTCCTCTGCTGATGGACATCAGGGTTGTTTCCAGGTTCTGGCTATTATGAATAAAGCTGCTACAAACATGGTTGAGCAAATGTCCTTTTTGTGTTTTTGAGCATATTTTAGATATATGACTAGGAGTGGTATAGCTGGATCTCAAGGAAGCACTAGTCCTAATTGTCTGAGAAAGTGCCAGATTGATTTCCAAAGTGGTTGTACAAGTTTACATTCCCACCAGCAATGCAGGAGGGTTCCCCTTTCTCCACATCCTCTCCAGCATGTATTGTCACTTGAGGTTTTTACCAAAAACATTTTAATATCAAGCAATTATAAAAATGTTGAAAATATTTCTAATAAATAAAATATTAACAAAATGATAAAGATAGTTGGAACATGACATGAACATAAAACTTTTGGAAAGCCATTAGCTGTTGTGCAAGACTTTTCCTAGGGAAACACAGCATGAACATCTATCTTCCTGGATAGATAATATATGACTGGTGAACATAATAAACCAATGAGTTTTTCATGGTTATTTATAGGAGTCTGTTTAGAGGTCACTAATAGTGGTGAGGACAAGTGAAGGCAAGTACATCACCAAATAATCCACCCTGATACTGATGACAATTCCTAAAACTCTGCTAGCTTGGAACTTTCTGCAAGACTCTTAGACAATTTAACTGGTCAGAGAGTCAACAAATAGCTCAAGCTGTGGGAGAGCCTCTTCTCCTGCAGTGGTTCCTGGTCCTAGATCCCTGTGAACTTTCAGTTTCCTCAAGCTCAAAACATGAGGGAAGAATGGAAAGAAAAACAAAAGGAAGGAAAAGAAGGACATATGGATGAAAGAATGGAAAGAGAATGGAAAGAGGGAGAGAGGGAAGAAGAGAGAAGAAGGGAGAGAGACAAGAAAGCAGGCAAGCAAGGACTATGATCTGGTCCCTCTTTGGTACCTTGTCATAGCTTCTCCCCCGCCTCCAAACAAAACATTTTTTTTCTCCTTGTTCTTACAACTAATCAGACTATGTCTGCTCTAAGATCTTTGCCTTCTCTTTGGCTTCTTTTTCAATATCTCTTCTCTCCTTTGTCTGCCTGCCTCACTCTAACCTTTTCTGTTTTTGTTTTTGTTTTTTTCTGAAATGCTTTGTCTCTTAGTGAGGAGTTTATGACTCTGACATTTTGATTTGGGAAATAATGATTGCGTTGCTTGGTCCTCTTATATATCTCTGTTTGACATTTTAAATAATTTTAATTTATTTATTGATATTTTATATATGAATAGTGCATTTACATCATTATACCCCTCCCTTGAATTCATCATATATCCCTTCTACTTCTTAAATTTATAGCCTCTTATTCTTTAATAATTGTTACACACATACACACTCAGGTTGTCAAAATTCTCCCACTCACATTGGCATGCCATTTGGTGTTGTCATTGTTCAGGTCAGTTTAATCAGTCATATTTTTTTTATATTTTCTGGGTGCCACCCCCATTTCTTGTGTAGAAGATACTATCTTATGACAGTTAGTCTGTCTTAGTCCTCCTGTACTTACAATCTTTCTACTCCCATTGTATGGAATGTTCCCTGAGCCTTGGGTATAGGGATTGTGTTGTAAATGTATCATAGGGGCTGAATATCCCACAGTCAGATGTTCATTGCAATTTGATAAGTTATTGTTGTTGTTGTTACATTTTTATATTCCTTATCTCTGAAACAGTGAGTAGACTGCTTGGCAGTTTTCAATAGATTGTAAGGTCTGTGAAAGCAGAAAAGAAAAGCTTTCATGGTTTGTTTGTAAGTGTTGCCCTTTTACTTTAATTGGTGATTAGTACACAGTAAACTTTCCTTAAACTACTAAATGAGTTGGATGTTATTAACTGATTCAATTAATCATTTAATTAGATCAGAAAGGTCCAATGGTCAGTCTTGTCCAGGGATGGCTATGTCCCAGTTCCACAACCCACCTTCTTTTAAAGATACACTGGCGAGGAAGAAAAAGCATAACTTTTGGAATTAGGCAGAGCTGGGTCCAAGTAAAGATTTGGATTTTTTTTTCTGTATAACCTGAAGCTAAATCTAACTTTACTTTTCTTACCCAATAATATGAGATTAATAGTAAAACCTGCCTCACTGAGTTGCTGAAAAAATCAAATTAGCTGGAGTTAGTCAATCGGTAATTACATTCAGTACAGATATGAAAAATAAAGTTTATTTTCTCACATAGTAAAGGGGCTTGACTCAGCTGTTTAGAGTTATCTCAATTTCCTAAGAAACTAAAATAATATGGCTCTAGAGTTTGTCATTAAATTAAAACATAAACAAATATTCAGATCTTCCTATGTATTAAACAGTTATGTAAAGAGTAAGAAAGACTGAAGTTCTCAAGGAAAGTAAAACTTGGTTGTATATAATGTGAAATATCTTTATATGGTGATTTGAATGAGGACGACTCCATATGTTTGAACAGTTGGAACTGTTTGGGAAGGACTAGGAGTTGTAGCCTTGTTGGAGGAGCTACATCACTGCGGACTGGGCTTTGAGGTGTCAGGAGGCCACACAATTGTTCTCTTTCTTTCTCTCTCTCTCTCTCTCTCTCTCTCTTTTTCTCTCTCTCTCTCTCTCTGTCCGTGCTTATGTATCAAAATGTGAGCTCTCTGCTAATGTTCCAACATGTCTGTCTACCTCTTCTGTGATCTTCACCATAATAGTCACAGAACCATGAACCTCAAATTAAATGTTTCGTAAGTTACCTTGGTCATGGTGTTTTATCACAACAATAGAAAATTCAGACACCTTCCTACAAACTCAATTTTTAAAACTGACTTCATCATCTAATGTGTTATGGGCACTACCACATTTTGCTTCCCAAATGGGTGAATTAAGCATCTTCCAAAATTTCTAAGACTAGGATCCTGAAGCAGGTTAGTCTCCTCACTGCTTTGACATCAGTGCTTCACCAGTTCAGTCATTCCAGTAAAAATCAAACAATTATGATATTATCGTCTATAGTGCTCCTTTCTTTCCAGATAGTCATGGGGGATCTTGTCAAATAAATACATTGTTAAAATTCTGATACTGAATTTCTCTGGTACAAACTCTTAGTACCAAGCTAAAGATTATTCTAGATCTAGAGATATTGTTCTTTCTGTTTTTTTTCTCTAGTTAATTCACCTGTTTGTTGACCCAAGCAGTTAATTTACATTTATCAAAGATATAACTAAATGTTGGTTTCACAAATTAAACAAACTCTACTAGTGTTTGTAAAGCCCTCTTGCCTTCTATAAGTTTTCAATTGCAACAGTAACTGTAGACTTGGAAAATATTTGCCATGCTAAGGTTGTGGCCATGTGAAAATTACTGAAAATATACCCCAGCCCACATCTTGTCTTTTCCTTGGATTGTTGTATCTATTTCGGCCATGTTACTTGCTGAAGATATGTTGCTTGCTTGCTTTGGCCAGTTTCAAGCACCAGTTGCATTGACACATAAATCATATTTTAACTAGCCCATAGTCTAGTTTTTTTCCATATGCTTTTATCAGGAATGTCCCAAACACCTGTCTCAGCCCAAATAGCAAGGTACTTCGTACTTCTTAGCCTGATTTGATGATGTCAACTGATTTTAGATTCACTTCATCATGGCACAACTCCTCCTACTCTATTCTCCCCCAAAAGGATTAAAACAATGCTCTCTGTCATCCCTCAGCAGGTTGAAGCTTTACTTTAGCCTTGGAAATTCTACTGGCACTAGAACATCACTCACTCCATGAAGGGCGATTCCGCTTGATGTCCTTTTTGAACTTGCCTCTCCATAAACTTAACGCCAGTCTCGTGCTGCCAATTGCCTGGTAAATATTTTCAATGAATCTCCTTTGACATGGCCACGCTCCAGTCCATCAGGACTCTTAGCTGCTCCCCACTCTCACCCCCACATTCATCTCAATCTAATTTGTGTGTTCATAACATAACTTCTCGTTAGCCTAGTCCAGTGAGCTTGCACAAATATCCCTTAAATGTTTATATTCAAAGGATTGCTCTAAACATCCCATAATTAATATTAATCTATTTCAATGACATGACATAAGAAAGAAAATTAGATAGTCATATGTGCATAAAAAGAATATTTGCAGACTTGTCTTTCCACATGTATGTATGCTGTAGGACTCCATAAAGCAAGCCAAGAGAATTCAGTAGAAAGATACATTGCCTTTTGCATTTATGGAGAAGTAAGAGCTCCAGGTATAGATCATATGTTTGTGTTTGAAACAGATACTCTCTCTTTCTCTCTTTCCCGCTCTCTGTCTGTCTGTCTATATGTCTGTCTGTCTGTATCTCTCTCTTTCTGTCTGTCTAACACACACTACATGATACATCTTGGGTATGGACAACAGTCAAAGGTTATGGGTACTTCTGTTTTGTTTTGTTTTTAATTTTAAGAAGGGAATCTAAATACTACCAGGTTCCCAGAAGCTAAAACTTATGAAAAAATGTGTATTTTTCTTACAATTGAACTTCAGACTCATCAAGAGTCTATAAACACCTTAAAACCCCTTACTGATGCACTCAATTAAGAATTTGTTTCTTGTAATGACTTACCTGGTGTTTATGAAAAGATCTCCAATTCAGTGTCATGGTGAGTGTTTCTATGCACCTATGGTTATTATGTATGTGCCCATCAATGGATCAAACGCTCTGAGATCAGAAAATAAAATGTCTTCATAATGTCTTTGGAGTTAGTCCACTTATTCCCATACATTCACAAGCCCTTTTGTCATTTGCTGTAATGTGATAAATTTGCATATATGTAAGGACTGAAGCAATAAAACTACTCAAAGAAGAATAAAATGCAAAGTATATTGTAAAATGCAGTTCTTCCATTATACATATGCAATTCCTAGTGGGATACAGGATTTTAGAGCATTCTGAAACTTCAATATGATAAGCTCTAATAAAACGCTTTTAAAAGGGAAGACACTCTGTGAAGGCAAGGTCACCACTGGGAAGGCAATGGCACATTTTCTCATTCCAGTGTCCTTGATAATGCTTTTAACATTTCTAACTCTATTAATCTACAATTTTATATGTATAACCTTTCATTGCTATGGTAGATTAGATACAAAGTAAATGCAGAAATGAGAATGTAGAAAATAGGTAGGTAAAAAAAGGAAAACAATAATAGAAGAGAGACTGAAAATGTGGACAGGGCTAGCAAGTGAAGAGAATGATGACTACAAAAAGATAACCTGAACACTCTCTCACCCCACACCTTTTACAAATTTATTTTTAACTTAGATATAATAACAAAATGTACATCACAATAGGACTACATTCAATGTTTGATACAAGTGAACATTGTATAATTTTATCCAAGGTTAAACAGATCTCTCTCCCTCAAACTTTTATTATATCGTTGGAGTTAAAATCTTTCAAATCCTCCCTTCTAGCCTCTTGAAAAGTACAGTACATTGCCATTTTGTGTAGTCACCCTATTGTGAAATAACATACTGAAATTGTTTGCTCTTATCTGACTATCATTTAGTTCTTCTTGAGCAACTTTCCCACACTGCCACATTCAATTGCCCTGGCCTCTGATAACCACTTTGTCTTAGGATCAACTTTATTTTTTGTGTTTTATGTTTGAGTGAGATGATGTGATACTTGTCTTAAATTGACTGGCTTATTTTAACTCAACATCATGAACTCCAACCCAATGGCTGAATAGTATTCCACACCGTATATGCTCCACAATTTCTTGCTCCTGTCCTGGTCAGTGGACAGTGATGTCTTTATTTATTGGCTATTAAAGATAAATGCTACAATTATAGTGACTGTACAAAAAATCATTTCAATATGCTTATATAATTTCCTTTCAGTGTATACTAAATAGTGGGTTTGTTTAGTTTTCTGCAATTATCATTTTTAATTTTTTAAGGCTCCTCAATACTGTATTCTCTATCTATGCTAATTTACATGCTCACCAACAGTGAATATATAGAAGTCACATTCTTATCAGCATTTGTTATTTTGAATCTACTTAATAACAGCCATGATTTCTAGAATAAGATAGTTTCTCATTGTGACTTTCACTTGCATTTTATACTAATTTTCCATAACTTCTTTTTGGAAATGTTCTTTTAGATTTATTGTTCCTTTTTAAATTGAGCTAGTTGGTGATTGAGTCCTTGTATTTCCGTATATATTCTGGGTATCACTCCCCTATTTAGGTATATGATTTACAAATATATTTACAACAATTTTTTATTCATTCTATAGGCTATTTCTGAACTCAGTTGATTATTTTCTCAGCTGCGCAGAAACTTTTCCGTATGACCTTAGCTCCATTTTTTAATTGCTTTTGTTTCTCATGCTTTGGAGATCATTATAAATAAAGTCATTGCCCATTCTGTAATGGACTCTGGAGCTAAGAGCTCCTGTCTAGAGGTCCTGGTCCTTTCTGTAGCTGAAGAAGGAGTTAGATGCCTTACAATCAACAAAGACAACTCAGAGAAACCAAAAGTAAGCATTTCTGAAGTAATCAGAAAGCACCCTGGAGAGAGGGTGGGTTCCCCTGTGGTCTATGGGCCAGACTTTTAAAGGGCTATTGGGCTCCATGCTCCTTCTCTAATATTAATTACATCAACTCCTCATCTGGATGGTCTTTGGCCCAGGGAAAAAGATGAATAGGCTCACATCCCAACTGTCTGAAGAGGTGTTATCTATGTTTGCAGACTAGCTGCTTTGTGTAAATGTAATCTCTTCACCAACTTCTTCCCTGTCTGCTTATTTCCTAGTATCTCCTCACAATCCCAGTGTCCTGATGTGGTTCATCTGTTTTCTTTTAGTAGTTTCATAGAATGAGTCTTACAATTAAGTCTTTTGTTGTTATTGTTGTTGTTCCTGTTTGAGTCAGGGTGCTACTCTGTAACCAAAGCTAGCCTGGAAATCACCATATAAACCAGGTTGGCCTCAACTTCCCATGGACTTAGATTACAGGTATAAGCCACTTCTTATTACGTTATATTTAATTAAGCTTGGGTGATTTTTGTCAGTGGTGATAACCAGAGATTAGATCTTTTTCTTTTGTGTGAGGTTTTGCAACTTTCCTAGAACCTACGGTTGAACAGACTGACCTGCCTCCAATGCATGTTCTCAACACTTGTATACAGAGGTTTGTCCTTGTACTGTCAACTCTATTCTCTTGGCTCTGTGTCTTTTATTATGAGAGCTGCCACGGTGTTATGATGATTGAATATTTTTACTATACTTTGAAGTCAGGTAGCACAAAGAGTCTAGCTTTGTTCATTTTGCATAAGCTGGTTTTGGCACTCAGGATTTTTAATATTTCTATATAAATTTTAGAATTGCTTTTCAAGCCTGTGAAGAATGCAGTCTGTAGTTGTATAGTAATTGCAGTTGGTCTGTAAATCATTTTAAGTGCTGTACACATTCTGACAGTACTGATTCTTCTAAGTGATAAACAAAGTATGTTCTAGCTTTTGAATCCTGTATAGTTTCTTTCATTAATATTTTTATTTTGTAGGATATATTACCATTTTGGCTTTTAAAAATTATTGGATATATTAATGTTTTTAGCAATTGTAAGAAAGATTGTTCTTTTTTTAAAACTCTATTTCCTATAATTACATACTGGCATATGGCCATGCTACTCTTTTGTATGCTGATGTTCTTTCAGTCTTGTTACATTCATTTTTACTGTAACACTTCTTCTCTGAAGTTTTGAGAAATTATATATATATAGTCATATACAAATAGTGACAATATGAATTATTCATTCTTAATTTGGATGCTCTTTATTTCATTCTCTTGTTTAATTGTTCTAGATAGATGTTCCTGGAACTTTGTTGACTAAAAGTGATCATAATTGATATCCTTGCTTTATGCCATACCTGAGACTGAAAACTTTTCATTTGCCAAGTTTATGAAAATGTTAGGTATTGGCTTATCATATGATCCCTTTGTTATACAGATGTGCTCTTTCTATATCTAAAAATCCATGTTTTTATCATAAAGGTGCTTTGAATTTTTATCAACTGTTTTTCTTCATCCATTGAAATGTTCGTGCAGCAATTTTTGTTTTTTGTCTCTCATGTTTACTGCATGTTTACTGGTTTGAGTATGGTGGGTTTTATTTTCAGGATGAATCTCCCTTGATCACTGAAAATACGTATTTTAGAGGTTTTTTTTTTTTTGGTGTTTTGTTTTTTTTACATCTGTGTTCATTAAGAATTGTGGCCTGTAATCCTGTTTATTGTTGTCCTATGTCTATTTCAGTGGCAGGGTCAGAATCATCTTTGTAAAGTGTTTGAAATGGTCTTCTTTCAGATTTCATTAGAATTATCAGCAAATTCTGGTGAATCTCATGTTGGGTCTTAATTAGATAAGGTATTTTTATATCGACTAAGTCTTGTCACTTATTTCTCTCTTTAGGATTACTGTTTTTTTTTTTTTTCAGTCTTGGCAAGTTATATGTGTCTCAGAATTTCTTCATCTTTTCTAAGTTATCAAAATCATTGGCAAAAAATTAATACTAGTCTCTAATTACTGTCTGCAGTTTTGTGGGCCTATCCGTATTCCTTAGCTATCTGTCCATGATATTACAGACTGACTAGGAAGTACTCAATGGTTTACAAGATCTCAGTGAGAAAACCTATATTGAATATGCCTGTCTATGACCTAGTACTTAGGAAGCTAAAGCAAGAGAACCTGAAGACTGAGGACAGCCTTGGCACAACAGGGAGTTCTTTCTATTGCAGTCTAGATTGCATAGAAAGATTTTGAAATAAAAATAAAAGTAAAGTATGGGAGAACATAAAAATGAAAATCTCAAGAAATTAAGGCATTAAAAAAAATTGAACACATCCTACCAAAGGTGACCTTTTTTCAAAGTCTACATCATGCCTAGGCCCAGGCAGAAGATACCAGCTGGGTAAATGGCTTCATATACAGATCCGTGGTGCTAGACAATAAGAAAAATAAAGGCAAAAATCTTCATAAATGATTTTTATGATAAGCATGATAAAATAAATTGATATGTTAATTTCAGTACTCATCATGAATTGTATTAAATGACATAACATCATCAATTTAGGTACCCAGAGCTGGTATAATGGTACTTCAAATTTACCAGTAACTGAAAGGTTACCTTGGTTGCTGCCTAAGTCTTCATTTACTGAACAGTTGGTTTTCTCATTGAAAAAAAATGTATATATGTGGTGTAAATGTTTGTATACGTCCATGTTATATGCACATATGTATGTGTGCGTATGCTTACCTGTGTGTGCATGTGTGGAGAACAGAGATTAACTTTGCTTATCTTCTTTAATAATTCTCCATCTTACTGTTTTGAAACAGGCTCTCTCAATAAACTTGAGGCTCTCCATTTTAGTAGACTGTCTGTCCTGAGAGAATGCCTGAGATCTGCCTGTCTCTGTCCCCAGTAATGTGATGTAGGTGCTCATTGTTATGTTTGGCTTTTATCATAACTGCTCATTGTCAAGCCCAGGTTATCATGCTTTCACAGCAAGGGCTTTTCACACTGACTCATTTCCCACCACCAATGGTAGGGCTTTTTTAACAAATAGTTAAAAATAATAAAAAGTGCCACAGCAATGGGTACCAACAGAACACTGCTGCAAAGAGAAGCATCATGATTTCTCAAAGGTAACTAGCAAAGGAAAAAGAATTTATTTAACCAACTTATGTTAAGCCTTATTTTCTCCTAAGAAACCTGGAAGCCTGCATGCACACAGAAAATGGTGTACCAGAGTCATTTAATAAATGTTTGAAAAAAAAAAAAAAAAAGGATTTTAGCCAGTTCAGTGCTCATCAGCAAATTGAAGTGAAACCCACTGCATCTTCTGCTGATCTTGTTATCACTTCTGTGGGACACTTTCTTCACACTGTTATTTGCCCTAAAGACAATCTCTTGACTTTTCAATCAGCTTCCCAATGGAAGGGAAAAAAATGATGCTAAGATAGTCCCCCAGTGCCACTTTTATCAAAATAAAGAGTACAGAACCACACATGCTGACCTATTATGCCTTTCTTCTAACTCCCTCAAATATTCCATTATACTGTTATAAAATCAAACACAAGCTCTCAAATGTCACAAAATTGAAATTACAGATTATGTTTAATCATGTGTTAATATCATCACCCTTGTTATTTTCTTCATGTTCATCTCCCTTCTCCCTACTGTTGCCCATAATCAACTTATTACTTACACTTTAAGTTCACACGTAATATGAACTTAAATATGACATAACAAATGCCACTAGAAACTATACTGACCATTAAGATATTAATCAGAAATGTGAGCCTTGTGAATTTCATGAGCTTTTGAACATTGTTAGGTTTCTAAGTCTTGCTAACATCATATGCCTTATAAGCCTATGCTTCCTGCATGAAGAAATATTTCAGTTGTCTGTACAATATTCCACTCCTTTCTCCAGCCCTATATTCTTCGTGTCCCTTCTATTATGATGTTTTCTGAACCTTAAAAAAGATGATATGGATACACTATTATTCTCTTATGTCTAATCATTAGGCTGCTATGCCACATCAATGATTCTTTATTCTCAGCAGTTCAAATGATCTGATGTATCCTTAAGAGCTGTTGTACACTGTAAAGAAAACAGCCATTGATTGGAGCTAGAGCAGAAGCAACTCATGGGCAGACACACAAAACTTTAGGAGGAAATTTCACACAAACATAACATCCATTTCATAAATCAACAATAGCAACTTCAATTTTAAGGACTAATATTTCCCCAGCCACAAATTTTGCCCTGGATCACAGTACCAAGTATAGGTTCTCTTTTATGGATAATGAATTAAAGCCAATGACAAACTAGTCAATTGTACATATAAGAATGGATAAAGAAGATTGGTACACAATGGAATACTACTCAACTATTAAAAACAAAGACATCATGCAATTTGCAGGCAAATGGATGGCGTTAAATCATCCTGAGTGAGGTAACCCAGACCCAGAAAGACATGCATGGTATGTACTCACTATTAGCCATAGACTACAGGATAGCCGTGCTATAATCCACAGACCCAAAGAAGCCAAAGAGGGACCGATAGAAGTTGCTTGAATCTCACTCGGGAGAGGAAATAGACTTCTGAATTAGATTGAGGCGGGGAAACTGAGTGGGTAAAGGGGTGAGGAAGGTAACTGGATAGACACGGGAAGCCATAGAAGAGAGGGAACAGGACTGGAGGCTACCACAGATGTCCTCTCAATGACTCCATCCAGCAGGGGATCAAAGCAGATGCAGAAACTCACAGCCAAACTTTGGACAGAGTTCAGGGCTTCTTATAGAAGAAGTGGGAGATAGAAGGACCAGGAGGGGATACGAGCTTTGTCTTATAGGCAAAGATACAGAAGAAAATACATAATCACTAGAGGTTAGAACATATGAGGAAGATACATATTACTCAAAAGCTCAAGCAAACTTGTAATAGTGACAGTTGCTAGTCCTCCCTGAAGAGGCATGTTTATACCTTCACCCTATTTTTATAATTCTCCATTAGGCGAATTGTTACGATGAGAGAAGGCAGAGAAAGTTCCCCTGGGTAACAGTTGTAGGATACCAAACATATAAAGAAGGATTAATGTTAATTATCCCTAACTTACTTCTAAATTGTAGGGAGTGCTTCCAAGCTCAGTATACAGGGCAAGAATGATACCAGGCCAATACTACTCATTGATGTTGACACAAGAACAGTGAAGAACATATTTACAAATCAAGTCCAACAAAAATATAAAAAAGGATTATTCACCATGATCAAAGGTATAAAAATGTTCTACATACAGAGATAAGAAAATATGACCCATCACATTAACAGAACGAAGGACAAAATATTGTCATCATAATTGATGCAGAAAAGGCATTTGATGAGTATCGCTTCCTGATGAAAGTGTCAAATGAATTAGGTTTAGAAGGGCACATCTCAATGCAATTCTGGTTATAAATGTTAAACACATAGAAGGTGAAACAAAACCAACATGGTAATTTTTACTTCCTTAATTTGGAATAGTATTGGAAGTCATAGATAAAAACAATTTGACAAGAAAAAGAGTGCTGGTTTCTAAACTGCAAAACTACATGTTCTTATGTATAGAAAACTTCATATTTTATAACAAACAAGCAAATAATAACAATAACATATGTTAGAGAATGAGGTGTAGAGATATAGTTCTGTGGTAAAATGCTTGCCTGGCATCGAAAATACCCTTGATACTCTCTAGAGTGATAAAAAGAATGATAAGGTTTCAAAATAAGAAAAACCCACTAGAAATAATAAGGTTATATTTAGGATATAAAATCAACAAAATAAGTAGAGCTTTTATATGTCATTATTAAACTATCTGGAAGAAAATCAAGATTATCTATCACATTTACAAAAGCTACTTTTCCACAACATAATATTTGTATTAATTATTTGGAAATTTCATACAATGTGCCCTTATCACACTTGTTATCCATTCCTTCCGGGTCCACCCTTGTGACACGCCCACAAAAGCTATTTTTTAACCCCTGAAAAAAATATGGTGAAGGAGATAAACATTGCTTTAATAAAAAACTACAAAACTCTGATGAAAGAAGAAAATGAAATGCTATTTTACAATGGGAATGTACCTTGTATTTGTTGCATTTATAGAAGGGAAAAATTAATGTTAAAATATCAATAATATTCAATGCAAGCTACAAATACAATGCAATTGCTGGCAGCTATTTCTTTGAATTGAAATATTCTCTTCTGGAGTAAAGAGGAGTACCCATAACAATCAGGTAGCTAAGGAAAATTAAAAGGTTCAAGAAACTCATGAAACTTAAGAGGCTCTAGAAACTCAGACTTACAAGATTCACAAAGCCCCTATTAGGTGTTATAAACACAGTAGCATTTGCTGGGCACAGAAGGTAGTCCTTGTGGAGATGCCTGTAAGTTGTACATGGAAGTCCAAAGTTACAATTTTCTTTCTTTTTTTTTTTAAGGGATATTCAAGGTATTAATATTTATTAAGGATGATGAATAAGAGAAAGATTTGACTGAGTTTCTGATAGGATGTACCCAATTCTTTGGAGACAGATAGGAAAGAGAAGCTACTTAAGAGCAGCACAGAAAGAGGACAGAGGAGTTCATGGAGACATCACAGTAGAGTTAAGGAATACTGTACAGTTCAGTAATGTTTGGTGTAGTTCAGTTTGTGCTGTTCAGAAGCAGTTTTTCCAAGCAGAATAATTCAGTAAGATGTGGAGAGAAACCAGTTTTAATCAGTCATCTTGGAGAGTAGTTTTGAGCCAGAAAAGCTGAGTTGAACCAGCTAGCTAGAGTTCAAAAAGAACTGGAAAGGGAGAGCATATTCAGCAGTAAGTCTTAGAGACTGAAAGTAGTTTAGTAGAAAAAGTACCTCTAGGCATCCATATAGGGATTGTTTTCGCTATGGTAATTAGGGTGTGAAGAATGACATGTTGTAGGCCTGGAAGCCTCTAGCCTCCATATAATATAATCTTCTGGATGAACAGACCTTGAAGGATTCAGCTTCCAGTCTCTGCTAACCTTGGCAAAGTTACAATTTTCATGAGTAGGGGGTAGGCTTTTTTGTGATAGATACCTTTTAGTTACCCATGCTCTTAATTTCACCAAGCTAGACTTGAATAGAACCATTGCCTTGTTCTGTCATTAGTTCCCTTTTTTGCAGTAAATATAAGCTTGTTTACATCACCCCCATACCTAGACTGCTGAGAAAAGTGACAAAAACAACAACTATGAAAACACCAATGACATTCTTCCCAAAGTGAAATGGAAGTTCTTGAAGTGTGGGGTAAAGCCATAACAAACCAAATAAAGACAATATTCACAAAAAGAATGAAAAAGGCAAGAAATGTCACACTACTGTACCTAAAATACACAACACCTACAGTAACCAAAGCAACTGGATTTTAGTATAAAAACAGACATTTGAACCAATAGAACAAAAGAGAATCCAAGAGCTAAACACACAGATTTACAGACAACTGATTTTTGATGGTCAAGATCATACACAAAGAAAAGATATTTCAGTCTTTTAGGAGAAACTAGGTACTTAAAATGAGAGGCATGATACTAAAAAATAGATTAAAATTAGAATTTAAAAACCACATTCATGAAATTTCTAGAAGAAATCACAAGAGAATTGCTTTGTGACAAGATTTATTTACTCTTATTTCATTTATTTATTTACTTTAACATAAATTTTCAAAACCAGACATTAAAAATGAAAAGACAAGTTGGATTAAATTACACTAAAAAGTTTCAGCAAAGGAAAAAATCAAATCTAAATTAATTTACCAAATAAGAGAAAATATTTGCAGATTATTACAATCTGATAATGGATTATTATTCAGAATATATAAAGTGCTCAATAGCCAAAAAAGCAATCTAGTTAAAAAATTGACATTAGCCCTAAGCAAATATTTTCTTTTATTTTCATTGTAATAACAATGAACGGTTTATTGCTTTAATATGTTTTTCCAGCATTCCTGTTGAGATTTGCTTTCTACTAAGTTAACTTGGGCTTCTTTGTGAGAATAGATATTCAGGCATTAAGATGAAGATCAAAAACTAGTTTGAAGACTTACATGTTAATACAGGCAATAGTTCATGATGTTTTCTTTTTTTAATTTTTTATTAATTACACTTTATTAATTTTGTATCCCCCCATAAGATCCTCCCTCCTCCCCTCCCGATCCCACCCTCCCTCCCACAGCAAGGTTCATGTTCAATGAAAGGCCAAAATATGCCTTATAATATGAGGCATGCATGCCACTCCCCAAGTCCACTGATAAGGGAGGTTCTCCTCTCCTTTCTGATCTTAGTCTATCAGTTCTCATCAAAAGTGGCTGCATTGTCTTCTACTGTGGCCTGGTAAGGCTGCTCCCCCCTCAGGGGGAGGTGATCAAAGAGCAGACCAATCAGATTATGTCAGAGGCAGTCCCTCTTCCCATTACTAGGTAACCCACTTGGACACTGAACTGCCATGGGCTACATCTGTGCAGGGGTTCTAGGTTATCTCCATGAATAGTCCTTGGTTGGAGTATGAGTCTCTGGGAAGTTCCCTGTGTTCAAATTATCTTGTTCTGTTGCTCTGCTTGTGGAGTTCCCGTCCCCTCCAGCTCTTACTATTTCCCACTTCTTACATAAAATTCCATTCACTCTGCCCATCAGTTGGCCATCAGGCTCAGCATCTGCTTTGACAGTCTATACTGCAGAGGCTTTCAGAGGCCCTCTGTGGCAGGTTTTGAGGTTGTTTCCTGTTTTCTTCTGGCTTTCAGAGGCCCTCTGTAGCAGGTTCCTAGGTTGTTTCCTATTTTCTTTTTCTTCTGATGTCCATCCAGCCTTTCAGGATGGGGATTGAACATTTTAGTTAGGGTCCTCTCTTTTGCTTAGTTTGTTTAGATGTACAGATTCTAGTGGGTTTATTCTATATTGTATGTTTATATGAGTGAGTATATACCATGTGTGTCTTTTTGCTTCTGGGACAACTCACTCAGGATGATCCTTTCCAGGTCCCACCATTTACCTGCAAATTTCATGATTTCCTTATTTTTCATTACTGAGTAATACTATAATTTGATAATGGATTATTTTTCAGAATATATAAAGTATATATAATAGCCAAAAAAGCAATCTAGTTAAAAAATTGACATTAGCCCTAAGCAAATATTTTCTAAAAGAAGACATAAAAACTGTGAATATTCCAATTGGAATATTGTATATGTGGTTTTGTGTGTGTGTGTGTGTGTGTGGTGGGGAGTTTTTAACTCCTTTGGGTGTGTATGTGAAGGCCAAAGTTCAATGTCAGACACTTTTCTCTATTGCATGTCACCTCATATTATAAGGCATATTTTGGCCTTTCATTGAACATGAACCTTGCTGTTAAAATGCTTAAAATGGTTGACCAACAAATCCCTGAGATCATGCTAGCTCTGCCTTGTAGAACTGGGATTACAGACATATATATCCTTGCAGATGTTTATATATGTATACATATATACTATATATATATATATATATATTCTAACAGAATGATGATATATAATTGTATTCAGCCATGAAAAGAAAAACAAGTTCTTTAATTAGCAGCAATATGATGAATCTAGGGAACATTATTTTACATCAAGTGAAACATGACACACTCAGACAGTTACACATAGTCTCGTGCATGTGTATTTTAAAAAATGATCTGAAAAATGTAGAATATAGAATAATGGCTATTAGAGGCTGAGAGGGTTACCAAGAGAGGAGGAAAGCGAGAAGAGATTAGTCAATGGACACAGACTTGTTTAGATAAGATGAACATGTTCTAGTGTTCCTTTGAACAACGAGATGGCTATAATTAACAATGTGCTTGAATGTTTAAAATAGCTACAAGAGAGGACTTGAATGTTCTCACCATAAGAAAATCTAAATATTTGATGTGATGAATATGACACCTCTAAGACATTCAAGAAGATATTAAATAATAGCTAGGCGAATGTAATGGCGAAAGGCTAAGTGAAGTCTTAGTTGGAAATAGGAATCCATGAGATAATTCCTGCCTCTGGTTTCTTTCAGAAGCAATACGTAAGCTCAGTAGACAGAGTCTAGGGTGGGAGAGCGTGCAGCCTTGCTCTCGCTCCTTTGTTCACTTGGCACAATTTTGCACTGGCTGACACAGGGAAAAATAGGTGTTTCCCTCATGCACCAGATGTCTTCTGCAGTAGACATTACTCAACAATGTCTCCCATAGCATAAAGGAGCAGCATTTGCTACCTTGTGGTCAGCCTTCAGCTTCCTCTGCTTGGTTAAGGAGAGTGCTCATTTCCCTTTTGTCTTGTGCTTTTCGAAATATAAGCACAGAATCATTGGTGGTGAACATCAAAGACATTTCCTGCTTTTCCTCTGTGTGATGACAACGTGACAGCCTGTTCTATTTTACCAGGAATCTTGAATAAGGATTTGAAACTGACATCACCTCTATAAAGAGAAACAGTAGATTTTCTAAAGATTTCTTGGAAACTGCACAAAGGAGAAACAAAAATCTCAAGTAGTTTTTTTTTTAAAAAAAAAACTTACTTATGATGTTTTTAAAACACAAATTGATGCAATTGTAAATAATAGGCAATAGAATTCCAGTATATTCTCCCTAAGCTGTAAAATCAGTTCATCTATCAAAAATTATCCGTGAATACAATACACACAGCACACACAATTCCTAAAATAAAAATTGTTTCTTTACAATATACATGTATCGAAGTCTCAGAATTTTTGATGAAGCAGAATATAACAGAAAAATGCAATTATTCATTAATATTTCAGTAAGAAGCCCTAAAAAATCTAGTCTTGCTGCATAGATAATGAGATGCTTGAATTTCTGGATGTTTTTCCTTTAACAACATCTTAAACAAAATAGAAAAAAAGTGACAGCAAACAGTAAAGTCAAGTTTGATAGAAGCGTACTAAGTACAATTTTAAAATGAAAACCAAATAGTTTTTTTTAAAAAAAAATATGAAAGAAAACTGTAGTACTTGTTTTAAAGACTCTATTTTATTTGGAGTATTTATGCCTCTATTGTTTCCACAACCCCCCAACCCAACCCCAGGTAGGAGAGAAAAGGTTAGTGGGGAGAGGGGGTGCAGACCCCTTTACTTCTCCCAGCTGTTTAGGGTCCATGGGTCTTTGGGGGATATACCAATCTCCATCAACAGCAAACGTAGTCAGCAGTCTCCTCCAAGCTGCTGTGCCCCTAACCTTTTCTCTTTGTCCACCTGCTCCAAAGCACTACACTGTTTCTACACTCTTCAAACTGCTACTCTTCAAACTGCTACACACCCACCACATGTCACACCTTCTCTTTCTTGGCTCTCAAATTTACACAACATAACTGAGTTTTTAAAGAAACCAAAACGTCCTTGGCAGAAAGCACAGTTGGCACTTAATGACATTTAAAACAGGTCCAGTCAGCAAGAGGACACGGCAGCCATTGGGAATTAATCTTTGTATTTTATTTACACCCTGAGTGTTTGAGATCTGGGTGAGGAAACTATCAGTCTTGTATTTTGATCAATCTTTAACACTATTAAGAATGAAAATCCTCCAGTTGTTAACACTCCTGGAAATCTGAAATTTAAGTGAAAAACACTGAAAGTAGGAAAGTCTCATGCTTAGACGACTGTCATATCTATGTAATCAGGATTTTTCTTTTTGGTAAAGATATTTGTAGTTTAACAACCAACACTTCCATAAGTGGTTCCTATTCTTTTTTTCTTAATTCATTAATTAATTATTAACTAATTCACTTTACATCCCAATCTTAGTCCTATCTTTCCTCTCCTCCTGATCATACTGTCCCTCCTTCTTCACCCTAACATCCCTTTCCTACTCTTCAGAAAAAAGGAGCCACCCCTCAACTAACTCCAGCACATCAAGTTGTATCAGGACTGAGTGCATCCTCTTCTCCTGTGGCCTGGTTACATAGCCCACCAGGGGGAAGTGATCAAAAAGAAGGCAACAGAGTCCATGTCACAGACAGACCCCATTCCCCTTACTAGGAGAACCGTACAAAGCCTGAGCTGCCCATCTGTTACATCTGTGTAGGGGGCTTAGGATTTTTCTTCTGATTTCTTGAGCTTAATTGCAACACTTAAAAAAAAAACTGTGCAAGAGTACTATAAAATCTGTTTCATTTTTCAAAACTAAGTTCATCTGCTGTAGTTCAAGATGCAGCAATAAATCACATAGTCATTATGGGTTTTGATATATTTCAAAAAATCAAGAAAATGCATCCCATTCATAATATATTATTTTGATGTTTCTACTGTTTAAAAGCAGTCCTCAGTCTTTTGGAAATGTTAAACTGAATTTATAAAAATAAGTAATTTTCAGTTATTGAAAATATGTTATATGAAATTGTGATTTTAAATCACAAATATTTTCTGATTAAAATCAAATATTAATTTCATTCTAAATTTACAAATAGTTTCCTCTATACATAAAATGAAAACTCCACTACTTCTGAAAAATCTTTCAGTAAAATTACTTTTATCCTGTTTTTAATACTGTAAGTTATGATCTGTCCAGTTTTTTTGGACTCTTCCTTCTGACAACAGAAATGCTTATTTTCTCTACTTTTAGGCTGTATTTCCTTGCTGTTGCTGTTATTTAATCTATTAAAACATGTCTTGGTGCTGAGATGTTGCTGAATGTGAGAATATAACCTTATCATCAATCCTTAATGCCAAAAAATGTGAAAATAAATGTTTCTTTTCTCAAAGTCTAACCAAATAAGTTTGCATATGAGAATACTTAAAATTATCACTCAGTGCCAAACACAAAATAGAGAGTATGCTCTCCAAATATCCAAATATCCTCTCTTTGCTGTAACACACAAATATTTCAGACTGATTTTATGAGGTTCTCAAGATACAACTGTCTCATGGGGCGTAGTCCACAAGTAAGACACTGATCCTTAAAAAAATCTGTATCACTAAAGCAGATAATAGTCACAATGAAAATCATAAGTAATGGTCAAATATTATAACATTTTATCATCAGTTTTTCCTGGGTGTGTTTTACTCAATTTGGGATAGAAACTGTATAATAACAGTGCTCTTTTTGATATCAGTAGTACTTCCAGGACTTTTTGGTGTTCAATTTGGAATAGAAGTCAGGAAAAGCCAACTAATCATTTGGGAAGGCAGTTTGACTGGGTTCTGTGTCCCACGCAACACAAGGAAGACATTATACATCAGAGCTCTCTGAGAATGAGAGGAACATGATGTTAACATGTCCTCAGAAGACTCATGTAGAAGAGCTTGGGTACAGTTGCTGGGGCTTTTTTGAAAGTAATGGGATGATGGGACTTCACCAATGTGTTAATTTGATGGTCTTGCATCAGAGATTTAGGAGGTAGAGTCTTGAAGGACATTGCCTGCCCCATAGCCTGCATTTCTACCTGCTTTCCAGTTAATTGGAGGTGAGCAGTTCTCAAGGCCATGCACTCCCTGCCATGGTGATCATTCATTTGAGGTTCAAGCAATAGAACCAAGTGACCATGGACTAAAACTGAAAATGAATCAAAACAAACCTCTCCTTCTTCTAACAGTTTTAAGCATTTGACACCAAGATGTAAAGTCAAATTCCAAGTGCAAAGCCTCTGTAGACACAAATCAACTGGCATTTACAGCTCTCTTATCATATCATGTTACTGCTTGGCTTTAAACAACTAGAGTCTGAGATCTACTCATCCCACTAGGCTCCTTTGCTGTAGCTCTTAGAAGATGGAAGAGGTGCTTGTTACTGCCCTTGCACATGGGGTCATTTCCAGCTACACTACTACTTCCATATAGGAAAGATCATACACTATGTAGTTCAGTCATACTGTGCATGCAAAAGAGATACAGAAGGCTTAAAGGAGGAAAGGCTCTGGACATTGATGGAAACTTCTTTTGATAGCACTTGTTTCAGGAAGGAAAATGAAGGATTGCCTTCTCAAATGGTTCAGAATCCTAAAGAGGGGTTCCTGGTGGAAAGTTTCTTACAAAAGTTACCATTTCCATGATAATCCAGTATTTGAATGATCCTATATGAGAATAAATGATTTTTTAAAGGTTAAGTAAACAAGGTCCTACAGATTTTCAACTAATGATGACTACTAAGAACTAAACAAACCTGAACAAAGGAATATCTGAACCAAGACACAATTTACTGCTTTCAGGATGGGTTTATCTCTTACAAAAAAAATGAAATGTTGACATAGAAACTTCTTCCGGGGACCTTCTATCCCCTACTCTTTCATAAGACTCACTGCATTTCAGCCAACATTTGGCTGTGAGTCTCAGCATCTGCTTAGATACTCTGCTGGGTGGAGTTTTTCAGAGGAAATTTATGGTAGAGTCCAGTCCTGTTCCCTCTGTTCAACCACTTCCAGTGTCTATTCTATTTGCCCTTCTGAATGAGAATTAAGCATCCTCCCTAGCTTTATTAATTAGCTTAATATTTAGTTTCTTTACGTCTGTGTGTTGTAGTATGGTTATCCTGTATTGTATGGCTAATATCCACTTATATGTGAGTATATACCATGCATGTCTTCCTGGGGTCTGGGCTACCTCACTCAGGATGATCTTTTCCAGATCCATCCATTTGTCTGAAAACTTTATCATGTCTTTGCTTGTATTAGCTCAATAGTTTTCCATTGTATAGATGTACCAATTATACATCTTTATCCATTTTTCTGTTGAGGGACATCTGAGTTGTTTCCAGCTTCTGGATGTTACAAGTAAAGCTGGTATGAACATAGTCGAACAAATAGGTAGGAGCTCCACAAGAAGACCAACAGAACCAACAAATCTGGGCCCTGGGGGGCCTGCAGAGACTGATGAACCACCCAAAGACCATGCATGGAGAGGCCTCCTGCTCATATGTAACAGATAGGCAGCTCAGATTCCATGTAGGTCACCTAGTAAGGGACCCAGGGGCTGTCTCTGACATGAACTCTGTTGCCTGTTCTTCAATTACTTCCCTCCAGCCAGGCTGCCTTTCCAGGCCATAGAGGAAAATAATGTAGGCAGGCCTGAAGATACTCGATAATCTGAGGTCACTCGGTAAGGGAGGAGCACTCCTCCTTTCTGAGAACTAGGAGACCAGGATGGGGAGAAGAGGGAGGAAGGGTCGGACTGGGTGGCGTTGAGGGGCTGTGCCACATTTGTTTGGATGATTTTAGAAGTTAGATTGCAATCCAGCGGTCATGTTTTCCTATCCCAACCCATATCAGGGCCATAGTATGTAACAAAAGAAAATGAATTGTCTATTTTTTTTGAGAGTTTCCAGGTCAATCATACTCCTACTTTCAGGATGCAGCCTGAGGGAGTATACAATGAGATGGCAGTCAGGAGGCCATGTATCCTAATCTTCCATCCCATAGTCAAGCAAAACAGTGGTAGAAAGAAATAGTAGACATTTTCATCTTCAAAGTTTGAGGATCAAAGGAGTCCCAATGTGCCAGGGTGTACTTGAAGTGAATCCTGAAGAAAGGTGGGAAACCATCTAAAAAGGCAAGATCTTCCATGTTGTCTCTTTATTCTCTGAACTTAGGACATTCCTCAACTTTTAGAGTTATAGGTGCACACATATCATCAAGGAGGACCAAGTTGACCCTTACCCTTTCTGTCAAATTTGTAATCTTCCTTGCACTTTCTCAAGTTTCCCAAGAGAAGCTGAGTTCAGACCTAAGGACTGGTCTTAGTTTCATCCAATTCATTGACTTGTCTGCTAGCATCTATTATGCCTTGCATTCTGTTATCCCCATAGTCAAGGTTTTCTTCTACCATACAGACTCTCACTCTTCATCTACCTGTGTTGTCTCCTGCTTCCCTTTTTGCCATCAACGCCCTAGCTTAACCCTAGACTTACACACCGTCTCTAAGTTTTAACCTCCACAAACATTTTGTAATTTACCACAACGTTTGCTTTCTAGTTTTGTCCTTATTCTTCTTGTTGTATCTTAGGATAAAATATCACTGTACAAAAATTCCCATCCTTCCCAGAAGCATCTTATAGATTTCTAATCACTTCCTTCTCCTGATCATTGGTTCCCTTTCACTTTCTTTGTGTGTGTCTATGTCTATGTGTGTATATACACATATATACATAGTTCTGTGAACGTGGAGACCACAGTTCAACTTTGAGTGTCTTCATTTATTCCTCTATCACCCTCTACCTTACTTCCTGAAACAGTGTCTCTCACTAACCGGGAGTTTATTTGGTGAGACTGATTGGCTGATTGGTTGATAGGATGCAAACTTGGAGAGAGGCAATAGACAATCTCCATCCTCCTGTACTATGTTACCAATGTCCATTGGACACCTGAAAAATTATACCCAAAAATGCTGTGGAGAACAGGATTACTAATGAGAGTGGATATAGCTGGGACAACTGGAAAGGCTGATTTTGAAACTAAGACACAAATGAGTTTTTTGCTAGAGGTGAGAGTCGATTCTTAGAGCAGATTGATTGATCCAGTGAGTCTGACTTTAATATACATTATATATATGTATATGATATATATATATATATATATATATATGGTTATAATTACTAATTTCCATTTTCTCTTCTCTTCTTCTAAACTGTCCTGTGTTCCCCCTTGGTCGTTTTAAATTTATGTCCTGTTGTCCTATTATTTGCTACTGTGGGGTGTGTGTGTGTGTGTGTGTGTGGGTGTATTCTGTGAATTGAACCTCAAGTCCTCAAGTTTGCATAGCAAATGTCTTCCCCACTCAATCATCTCCGCCGTCCCGGTTCATTTTCTTCACACTTACACAGTCCTCTCATCTATTATTCTCTTCCCCTTCCATGACAAAATTCTACAATCAAGCTAGTATTCTTTTCCATATTTTCTTCTACTCAATCTCTTCTATCCTATCAAAAGGGTTCCTTTAAGGAAATGATCTCATGCCATTGCTGTAGCCTCCAGTCCTCCTTTGTATGTACATCTTTCATTTATGTAACTTTTTTTTCTACCTCACTTTTCCCGTAGATTTGGAGGTAATCAACTCTTGAGGCTCAACTACCTGAGCCCCTGCAGCTGGTACCACATCTCTAAGTGGAGCCAGTAAGCACCATGATGGCAAAATTCTAGCCAGGAGCTGGTCTGCACAAAATACTGTGGAGAGCGGGTTATTGATGAGAGTGAAAATAGCTGGGAAGCCAAGGACGGTGGATTTTGTACCTGAGACACAAATGAGTTTCTTGCCAGAGGTGAGAGCAGCTTCTTAGAACAGGTTGATTGAACCAGTGAGTCTGACTTTAATGAGCAGGAACAAATCTTCTCTGTAAGAACTAGGCTCCCTCGAGTACTGGCCTGAGAGCTGGACTCTGGCCAAGCTCCAGAGAAACTCAATTAAAGATTTGCCCAGGGGTTTATATAGACCCATGTAGGCGCTGTTTGCTTGAGCATGTGCAAGTAGGGGTACGATTAACTACCAGTCAGCAGATAGTCTGCCAAACCCAAGCAAATTCTAGATCAGAACTTCTGTTTCATTCACTCCCCGCCTACCCACGTAGCATCAAAAGTAGGAGAAAGGAAAACAAGAAAGGTAAGGTAGGCCCCCCTCATAATTTTACACTTGTATCCCCAGACGCTAGCTCTAATCCCAGACAGGGGCTCCTCCTACTCCTGTCATGGCCTGCCACAGGAAAGTCTAGAAGTTCTACAGTCCAGATTGTACCAACAGAGTCATCTCATCTACATTTAGTTCAATCTGTCACTTTTAAGCCTTCAGCCTAAGTGACTGCTGTATAACATATGAATAGAATATGGGCACAATCATAGCGCAACAGTAATTCTCCTTATCAAAAATGGGGGGAGAAATGTGGTTACGCTCAAAATTAAACAAAGAAGCATAAAATTGTTCCAACGAAACAATACTGTAAACAGTTGAGTGGAGGTCTTTACCTCTAAAATAATGAGGGATTAACTTTAGAACCCCTTGATCCTGAATTTAAATAGTCAGTAATTGACATGCTTCATATAGAGTAATCAGAAGTTAATTTTTCAATTTTTTTTAACTGAGGCTAACTCAAAAGCAGTTTTAGTACCACATACTTAAAACACATTTTTTTTTTTTTTTGAGGGGGAGAAAAGGCTTTATTTAGCGTATACTTCCACATTGCTGTAAGTTACTGAAGGAAGTCAGAACAGGAACTCAAACAGGATCCTGGATGCCAGAGCTGATGCAGAGGGCACGGAGGGGTGCAGCTTCCCATGGCTTGTTCATCCTGCTCTTTTTCAGAACCCAGGATCACCAGCCCAGGGATGGCACCACCCACAGTGGGGTAGCCTACCCTCCTATTGATCACAACTAAGAAAATGCCTTACAGCTGGATCTCATGGAGGCATTTCCTCAACTGAGGCTCTTTCCCACCTGATGACTTTAGCTTGTGTCAAATTGATACAAAACCAGACAGTACATTTTTGTTTGTTTTTGAGTCAGGATCTCCACATGTATTCCTGGCTAGCCTGGAACTTGCTAAGCTCACCAGGCTGACCTTGAACTTACAGCGATCTGCTGAGATGCTAGCTTCATCATGTCCCTCTCTAGCAAAGTCTTGAGTGGCCTCTCCTGACATTATCAATGAGTATACTAAAATAACAGCATGTCTGCAGAAATCAAAAGCTTGTGTTAACTGTGAAAATGTGTTCACTTTGTGGCAAATATTCTGAACTTGATGTATCCCCAAATTTAATAAGAGTGCTAATTTTTACCTGGACATGATAAACAAAATAAAATTAAACATTTAGTGTCATGGAACTAAACTAATCAATTACGAAATATGCATTTACTTCTATAGAAATTCGTTTCAAAATTAATTAGTCATTGGTTAAGTGCAGTACTTAATGTAGGGAACTGGGTTTGCCTCATTATTTCAGAAAATCACAATTTCCTAAAGATTGCTTATAATTTTGGATACAGCAAAAACATTCCTGATGCCCAATACAAATAACTTGTAGAGATGAAAACAGTTTGATATCAGTCTGCTTTTATGTTTTCTGCCCAAGCACAGCATTTAATCCAATGCTGTTTTTTATGTTACCGGGTGCATTTCCATATCAGTTCCACAGCTTTGGCTTTCTTATTGTTTTGATGAATATATTATTGAATATTGTCCTTAAAACCATCTACTGGCTATTGCCATTGCTTCTGGTTGTACTGCAGAACTTCATGGTAAAACCTTGTTGCTGAAGATATCACACTTGAGCCACAGGACGTGGAGAAATCAAGCTGGTCCTGACTGGAAGTTTCCTCTCTGCTAACCAGCATTCGTACTACCTGTGAGTGCTATACAGCACTCTAGGGCAGAACAGTCTTAGGGAGATGTGAATCCTGAAAGCCACACTAATGACTATCTGGCAAGAAATACCCTTTGATGAAATAGTGGCATGAATGTTAGAGGAAAACCAACCATTCTCTGATTGAATTTAAGATGTGTTCTCCAAAATGAAACTCATGCCTGCTACTATAAACCTGACCAAGAACCCATGGCTAGGATCGTGATGAGCCCTAGGTGAGAACTCACAACTATTATGTTGCTCAATGGACATATCAATCTGAATTCTAAATACTTATATTTATACCCATACATTAGTGCACTCTCCCATCAGAGAACAGAGAATCTTTTTTTTTTTTTTTTTTTGTAGTGCACAGAGGTTACTGCAGAGGCTCACAGTAGGTCAAAGTGCAGTGCAAACTGCGGAGCTCTGAATGTGGTGCCTATATCACCTTCCCTGAAGGCTCACAGGTAACTTTGCAGAAGATGAAGTAGAAAATTTGTAGAGCCACTGGTTAAAGAGGACGGCTATGAAACCGTGTCTTCTGGATATGCTGGGGCCACTGCCTTCCTGAAATCTCAGCAGCTCTGACTGTCTACCCACAACCTGCACAAATCAAATCAGCTAGGATTTCAGCACGGTTGAGGAGAGGAACACAAGCTCTCTTCCCTTGCTGAGAAGGTAGGGACAGATGAAAATTACGTGGAGAGGGACGCTCAATGTTCTTCAGAGGTATGGCTCCTAAATGGTCACTAGTGTGCACATAAGAGACGCCGATTAAGGACTTTTTCAAGGAGATCAAGGTGGGACAATGATAGAGACTGAGGAGTGTATAAAAGGCTTAGAAAGTGGATTAGGGAGTGAATACAAACAAAGTACATGTTTACATGTATGAAATTATCAAAGAATAAATAAAAATATATTTTAGAACAATATCCATTGGCTGATCGTGTATGTGTGGGTGGGGCGTACATGTTTGTAAACATAATATTTCCTTAAACTGTGATCAATAACTATATCTTTTCTAAAATATTTTAATGATGGATCCTCGTTATTGTCAGTTTGTGAGCCGAAGCTTCACTGTATCACTTAAGTCAGTACCTGTATGTCCCTTTCGTGTAGCTTTTTATTTTCTTCCTTGTTAATAAATTCTTCAAAAATAAGTGCCAAGTTTTCCTTAAATATGGATTCTAATAGTTGGAGCTTCTCATTGAGAAGAAAACATTAAAAAGAAACATGATTGTCCTTCAAGTTAAGTCTGAAAAGCTAATAGAAACAAAATGAGAGAATTTCATTTCGTATATAGCAAAAGGCCCCAAGATTAGTAAAAAAAATGTTGTGCTATTCAATGGGTCATTTTAATGCATGATAAATTTCCAAAAGTATAATTTACAATCAAAAACAGTTGGTGGCACCTTTGGAGCAATTTTTTGTTTGTTTATGACAGTGTCTAAGCTGCTTATAAATCACTGGACAATTACCATACTGAGTGAATTTATACTGCTTTAGGCAAAACTTCTGAATTCTCAGGTGATTCTCTTTCATAGTAACTATTACTTATAATCTTTAAAAGGAAAAAGAAAGAATGAGTAACTGTGATATAAACAATAGTTCACACTACACAAGTATTTTTCTAAGCCTTCCCCTGCAAGAAATCAACACTCTCAATAATAAAACAAATAAAAAAGCACTTTCTACACAAACACATAAGGCTCAGAAGACACAACACAACAGTGTGCAGTCAGGCAGGGATGCTACTATCTGCTACTTATAATTCCCAATACGCTTAAATCCTATTTCCAATTAGTCTGTTTCATGGCTAAAATAATCTCACAAGAGAAAGTTTTTCTTTGGGTTAAAATATTGCAAACTCGGTGTGCTCCCTTACAGGACAAGGGTCCTTGAGAAGTTTAAGCACTGAGGTTTCTTCAGTATTTGTACAAAACTGAAAGGGACTTATTTGAGTTAGAATAAAATCAGTGGGTGTGAGAAGGGAATTTAGTGGAAGATTTTATAGCTCTTTTTGGGACTATTGAAGGTATAAATCACAATTATCCTGAATATGAAATCACATGAGCAAGTATCACATGTGACACAGAAACTTGATAAAGAAGGCTCAGTGGGAAAAATACTTGCCACGTAAACCCTGAAGTCTGAATATGATCCCCAAATCCCACTCCCACAGTGAAAGGAAAGAGCCTACTCCAGAAACATGGGTTCTTACCTGTATCATAAGTCTCTTTCTCTCTCTTCCCTCCCTCCATCTCTCTCTCTTTCTCTCTCTCTCCCTCTCTCTCTCTCTCTCTCTTTCACACACACACACACACACACACACACACACTCACATACACAAATGATGATAACAAATTAAATTGAAAATAAATATTAGGTTCTTTTTTTTTTTTTTTTTTTTTTGAGAATGCAGTTGTCCAGAGCAGTCAAGTGTACTTCAGAACACTTTATTCCCAGATCTTATCTACTCACTGCAAGTTGCTCTGGAAATTAAAAGCAAAACCAATGGAGGAAAAGATACAATTCTCTTGGTCATAAGAAAGTCAAAGGTAAATAAAATTTGACACTACTTAAAATAGTAAATATGGATCTTTAGCAGAAATATGTGATCATAACAGGGCCCACTGTAAACTGAGTTCAATTTGGATTGTACAAAGGTACCTGGTAATTATTTTCACATGTTTTGTTTCTGTGTGTTATTCTGACAGTACAGAGGCCATGAATAAAGTCTTCTATACTATGATTTGAAAAGTATCATTAGGTTTTTCTTTGTGTTACAATAGAATGTCTTAGGGCAGTATAGAAAGCTACAATGTAATTACAATTTACTAGACACTGTAAAAACATGTATCTGAGAATATAGTTACATTCAATGTATTTATCTAGCACACACAGGGCCTTGAGTTTTATCCCTATCAACACACACATACACACATACACACAGCAAAATAAAATAAAATAAAATAAAATAAAATAAAATAAAATAAAATGGCCGCATATGTGTAGTCTGCCATGAATTATATAGAATGTCATTACTATGACAGCTAGAGGCTCAAGCTAGAACATGAAAGACAAACACATAATAATCTCTAGCTAGCCAGTCTTCCTTCAAAGTACTTGTTACTGGGAAACTATGGATAATAAAATTTACTGCAATTGTGTTACATTTAATTTGGAAAAAGAAAAAGAATTGGTTATAAAAACATGGAAACTGTAGAATGATAAAGAAATGAGAAATGTGTAAGTCAGAAGAGAAAATAGATGCTAAGTGGAAAACCAGGGAACATCTAGAGGAGTATATTTTATGTATGGCTTAATTCAGGAAATGGTGTTTATAAACTTAAAAAGGAAAAATACTGACTGGATAACAGAAATGCACAAATAAAACATGGCAAATTGGATAGTGAGACACATCCCTGTGTTGATAAGAGTTCATGATGTTTGGGAAATGGGGTCTTTTCCTATAAATGAGTCCTACCTTGAAAAAATTGCAGAAAGGGTGTGAAAACTGGGTAGACCTTATGCATACTTTGAAATTTGGAATCTGCTTTTATGTTGTTTTAGCTTCTTTGTCAAAAAGAAGCTAAGTAAAGAAAATGGTAAAAACAGAAGTAACTGATAAGGTCTTAATCAGCACAGTGAACAGAATGAGAAACAAGACAGATTTACAGAATTTTGAAGTTAAAAAAAAAACTGAGATAAAAAAAGGGAAATAAGATTTTCTTTTGAGTTCCTATTGGAAGAAACATGCATAATATAGTGAAAAAATTTTATATGTTAGGGAAAAAAAAAGCTCAAGGAGCAAGTGAAACTTACATTAAAACTAGTAAATTTTTGTTTGTATTTGTCAACTAGGAAATATTTATTCACAAACAAATGTACAGTAACATTTTAATATACAGGTGGGAATTACAGAAGAAGGCTAATGGTTAAGGCAAGTATTTCCTTGGTTTATATCTGAATATTGCAATTTACTGAGCTCTTTAGTTCAGAAGTGTGATTGATATTTTGAAGTCTAGGATGTATAGACTAACAAAAATTATATTTCCCGGAATACTAGCACACAGCTTTATAAAAATGAATAAGAAATAATGAAATTGGTGCTAAAGTTTGCTCAGCATATAGTACGTATTCAAGAAAACTTAAGATGTAGATAGAAATCATATTTAATATAATCAGGATCTACTGAGTTGGAGGCAGTGAGGTGAGTCTGGAAGGGTGCATGTAATTTAAATAAGCAGAGGCCGGGGAGACTAGCATAGAGGTTTCTGTAGCTGAATACACTGTGTTCCCTGAACAATGCAAAGACTTGTTTTGTTTCCTGAAATACAGTTATGCATTGAGAGGCAGTGGAACATTTAGTTGACTAAACAAGTGAAAGGCTGTGATAGTTGATTATGGTTTGTCAGCTTGACTGGATTAAGAGATGTCTAGGACCAATCACACCTAAGTGTTTGTGTGCTGTTTTCAGAGAGGACTGATAGGTGGAACAGTCACTTGAGGACAAAACCCTGCCATAAGCGTGGATGATATTAGCCCTGTGGCCAACAGTGTCATTAATTGAATGCCAGGCTTTGAATGTGTCATACATATGTATATGTAATTATAACATGTATGTTATACATATATATATACATACATGTATATGTAATTATAATATACATGTTATACATACACATATGTAATTAACAGCAATAAATGATAAGTATTGTGTACTGATCCTTGATTTGTCAATAGGATATGTATGTATAACACCATCAACACCTAATACTTAAGCACTTAATAACAGAGTCAGTAGAGGTAGGCGGCAGGTCACGTAGCTCCAGATGCCACAAGACCAAGAGGAGGCTGCTTGCCGTTGAGTCAAGAATGCCAGGAACAGGACAATTACCTAGAAAAAAAGAACAAGATTTCAGAATCTTCCCAAGCATCTTGAGACACACATGCATTAACTGCACTGGAGAGACCGAGGCTATGGATCACAGGGCAGCTTGGGCTAAGTGATACGTTAAGGCCAGCTTTGGCTATTTACTGAGAGCCTATCTGAAAAAAAAAAAAAAAAAAAAAAACAAAAACAGAGCAAACAACAACAGAAACCGTCTTTAAGCACAGCCAAGTGAAAAAAAAATACACACACATTTTTGTCACTGAGAGAGAGAAAGCTGAGAAATAAGTCTTGTTTAAAGGAAAAGTAAGTTTACCTTGGAAGATGTTAAATATGATATGAAAGCAATTCAATGAATATATTGGGAAAAAAACAAATTAAAAACCGAAAATTTAAACACATATTTATCAGGTTGAATATAGTGAATATGTCTTTTGTGTAAATCATATAAGCTATCTTAATAAATTCTAATTTATGTCATATCACAATTAAATATTATTGTGACCTCTAAATTTTAGAGTTACAAAATTTTAGAGACTTTTGAAACCTAGAGTTTTTTTAATCAATAGAATAAGCACCCACAAATCAACATCTGTAACGAAACACAAGAACCATTTTAATACTGAGAGGATTTACTAGGTAGATTCTGTGATTAAACCGAAGCCATGGAAGTCAGGAGACTTCCTTGTTCCCATGATTTGAAAGCAATGTTTTCCACGTGGCTGAGTCCTTATTGTGGGTAAGGAGATCATGAAAGCCAAGAGTATATTTGCTGCTGACCCATATATGAGTAATCTGCCCTCAAAGGCTGGTGCTCAGACTCTCCTTACGGCCAACACAACTCAGTATTGGATTCTGTGAAGTCGTCTAAATAAACCACTTTCTCATGCTGAAGGTGACTGCTGAAAACTCGCATTGTGATGTCCCCTGTCATCGCCAGGATGGACTGTGTCTTAGAAATGCCTTGCATGTCAGCGAATGCATGAATGGACAGCCGCAGAGCTACAAGTACCACGCTTCAAATGAGGGCAGTGCCTGTAAGTGTATCACTTAGATTTCACTGATACTATACTCAGGATCTGTTGCTGGTTAGCCTTGTTTTGGTTTCCTGAATAAAGAGCATTTTACAGTTACTGCTTATTCTTCAGATAGGATTGATGAATCTTTTAGGTGGCCAGCAATCTATTTGCCGGGTTTTGAGAGAATGATACTCGAATGAGGATGCAGTTCCGCCACCCGGATTCATAGCACGGCCATACAGGCCCTTGCTTGGCCACTCTTGGAAACACAGCGCGGTGGCTCTACCACCTAGACTGAAATAATTGTCTCTTCAAAGCCTCCCTCCTTCCTGTGTCACAGCTGAACAGTAAAGGAAGCCAAGTACTCCTCACAGTTGGTACACAGTACGAGAAAAACAAGCACGCTGCTAACCATGCTAAACTTTGCCAGGATTTTCTGCTGAAAGGTTACCCAACTGCAGGCATAGCTTCAGCTAATTAATTTAAGGGGACAATCTGCAGTTTAGTGTGGGGATGTAAGTGCACTTGCCAAGTGTCACTGACGATGTCTCATGTTGTTTACAATCCAAAACATGAGTCACGTAAAATATTCTTTTTAAATTACTAAGAAATGTCCACGGCTTAAAGCAGAAGAGTATGAATATATAACCAAAAAACAAAAACAAAAACAAAAAAACCAAAACTGGTTCCCATCTTTTATGAATTCATGTAATGAGACAAAGCTTTTTTCCTGACCATTTACTAATGTCAGCAGCGGTCATTGATACGAAATATGATATTCTATAGTCAATATTTATAATATTTTCAAAACACCTACAAGTAGTTGTTATAAATCTGTAGGCTTTTGTAGCCCAACCAGGTTCCAGGTTGGGCTGATGTTGCAAAAAAATTTAATCTTTTTTTATTATTGCAGTTTATTCACTTTGTATCCCAGCTGTTGTCCCTCCCATCCTCTCCCAATCCTACCCTTCCTTCTTCTCCCATGCCCCTCAATCTGTCCACTGATAGCAGAGGTCTTCCTCCTCTTCCATCTGACCCCAGCCTCTCAGGCCTCATCAGGACTGGCTACATTGTCTTCCTCTGTGGCCTGGTAAGGCTGCTCCCCTCTCAGGGGGAGGTGATCAAAGAGCCAGCCACTGAGTTCATGTCAGAGACAGTCCCTGCTCCCCTTACTAGGGTACCCAGCTTTGGAAACAGAGCTGCCATAGGATACATTTGAGCAAGGGGTCTAGGTTATCTCCATGCACAGTCCTTGGTTGGAGTATCTGTCTTTGCAATGACCCCTGGGCCCCTTTAAACCTAGAGAAGAATGACAGTAGATTTAAAATCTCATGCCTACTCAAATTGATTGAGAGGAACTTACAGAACACTGCATTTCAAAGTAATTCCATGGTTGGTATTTTATCCGGCGCCATGATTGACTGGTGATGACTGCTGTGGGGAATTCGGGGCAATAATGGTTCTACTGCCATGAATTTGTCACCTCCACAAGAGGTACTGGCTGACAATCTAGCAATTAGAGAAGTACCATCGTAACAGCAGTGAGCTGAAGCATTTCTGTCTTTCTGTAAGTTTGTCACGTGCTGCGACATTGCCTCTGCATTTGACATGGGACTCGTGTCACACAAAGTTCCTCAGCAGGAACTGAATATCATAGCATGACACTGAAAAAGAGTTCAGGAGTATTTTTTCCTTTGTTTCTATTAGTCAGGTTTTCATTAATCATATACCAGACTTATCTAATTTTTGTGAGAAATGGTTATTTTGGCTCACATTTTTTGATGTTTCAATGAAAGATCAAGTTGTTTTCTTTTTTCTATTCATTTTACATCCTTGTTGTAACCCCATCCCTCCTCCCTTCCCAGTCCCACCCTCCCTTCTTTGCTCCTCCTACTCCCCTTTTCCTGAGAAAAAGAGAGCTCCCTCTACCATCCAGCAAAGCTCATCAAGTTTCATCAGTATTGAGTGTGTCCGGTTTTCCTGGAATTTAGCCATAGCCATATAGTACTGGATAAGCATAATATGAGGCACAGACTCAAGATCAAATTTTAAAGTTCCAGTAACCAGATGATAGCAGCAAAGAGCCCATGGAAGACCAAATGACTTATATCACAGCCAAAAGCCAAGAAGCAAATGAAAAAGAAGAAGCTAGCAGAGTACCCAAATACCATTCATGGTCATCTCCAATGACTAAGATACTTGCTGTAAAAACCCACCTCCTCACCATCTCTCTACCCCGAAGTAGTACCACATTTGGCACAGAGTCTTGGGACTTATTCAAGCCAATGTATATTGCCTGATTCCCTTGTGTGCTTATGTAGGTCCCAAAGCAAAATGCATTCTGTCCAGCCCAAGGACCTTTAAGTTTTCAAAACAGTTGTTCTCAACCTTCCTAATGCTGAGATCCTTGAAAACAGTTCCTCATGTTGTGATAAAACGTAATCATAAAATTGTTTTGTTGACACTTCATAATAGTAATTTTGCTACTGTTATGAATTGTAATATGAACATCTGAAATATGACCTCTGTGAAAGTGTCATTCAGCACCTAAGGGGGTCCTGACCCACAGTTTGAAAACCTCCGGCTTGAGGAGGTTCCTGGGAGACTATGAGGAAAACACTAGCTGAGACTCTAGCAATGGGTGTTAGGGACCCTGAAGGCATACCTTCAACTCGAAATGTGTCTTGCTTGCAAGAAGTGTAAGGATAAAATTGGAGCAGAGATTGAGGGAATGGCATACCAATGAATGGTCCAACTTCAAACACACTTCACGGGAGAAAGCCAACCCTCTGACACTATCAATGATACTCTGCTATACTTGTAGACAGGAGCCTAGCATAACTGTCTTCTGAGAGTCTTCATCCAGCAGCTGGCAGAAAAGGATACAGAGACCCACAGCCAAACAATAGGTCGAGCTTGGGGAGTCTTGTAAAAGCATGGGAGGAAGGATTGAGAGAGCTGGAGGGGTCAGGAACACCACAGGAAGACCTACATAATAACCTAACCTGGACCCATGGAGGAATCACAGAGACTGAACCACCAACCAAAGAGCATGCATGGGCTGGACCTAGACCCCTACACATATGCAGCAGAGGTGCAGCTTGGTCTTCTTGTGGAATCCCAAGAATGGGAGTAGGGACTGTCTCTAACACAGTAGCCTGACTTTGAATCCCTTTTCCCGAGCTGGGCTGTTCTATCTGGTGTCAGTGGGAGAGGATGTGCTTAGCCAAGCTGTGGCTTGAGATGCCAGGGTGGGTTTGTAGTCTTTGGGGACCTCCCCTTTTCTGAGAAGAAGAGGGGGAAATTGGGGGAGGAGGTATAAGGATAGGACTTGGAGAAAAAGAGGGAGGGGGCTGGCATCAGGTTGTAAAGTGATTAAATAGGAAAAAAACACAAATAAAAAAAGAAAGTATATATCTTAAAGTTTCAAAAACTGTTAAAAGTAAAATTAAAGCAAATAAAAATGAAATTTAAAGTACATACTACCAGGCTATAGATGTTGAGCAGGTGTGGTGGTGTGAATAGAAATCCTTGGCCCAGATTCAGTAGATTCATGTGTTTGAATGCTTGGCCATATCGAGTGTCTCTGTGAGGAGGTATGGCCTTGTTGGAGTAGTTGTGGCCTTGTTGGAGTAGTTGTGGCCCTGTTGGAGAGGTGTGTCACTGTTTAGGCAGACTTAGAGGTCTCATGCTCAAACTATGCCCAAAGTGGCACACAGCTCTCTCCCTGCTGCCTGCAGATCAAGATGTGAAACTCTCAGCTCCTTCTCCAGCATACTGCCGTGTTTCCTGCCATGTCAATAATAGACTAAACTTCTGAACTGTCAGCCAGACACATTTAAATATTTTTCATTACAAACGTTGCTGTGGTCATAGTGTCTCTTCACATCAACAAAATAAGAACTAAGACAGATATCATAAGTTAAATTCTATGCCAAGACAGAAGACTGAGACAGAAGGATCATGTATTCTAGGCCAACATGACCTACATACCAAGACAAAAAAAAGCACCCTCCTGACACAAATGGACTGACAGACATAGGAGAGTTCATAGAGACTGTGACAGAAGATCTGCACAGGCTAGAAACAGACAAAATTCCTGCACTGAGACGGGAAAGTGGACACAAAGTCCCATTCCTAACCAAGAAACTGCCAGCAGTTGATACCAGCTGGGAAGGGAGATTAGTTTTCTTTAAAAAAAATGCCATTGTACATATTTTTAAGAATGTTGCTTTGTATATTAACCATTCTCCAGAGCAGGATCCATGAGCAGGAATAGTTCACCAACACAAAATGGACTGCATCTGTGTGTATGAGTACTTTTTGTTCTGTTGTTTGCTTGTTTTTGTCCTATTCATTTTTCTTTTAATTTATTTTAATTTTAATTTTCATTTTTTTTTTTGAGAGAGACAGAACAAGGAGTTGGGTAGGTAGGGGAAGTAGGGAGTGTCTGGGAAAAATTGGGAGAAAGGAAAGAATATGATTTAAGTATACTGGGTGAAAAAACAAAACCCTAACCAAACCAAAATAAACCAAATTTATATCCCAAAACTGTAGGAATAAGAAAATATTAAAGTATTGGTTAAATATAATGCCAAAAGCCAAGCACAGGCCAAGCCCCAAAGTTCTATGTCCAGCATCATGGGTACCCTAAGCCAAGATGAACTTGGGTACTTGGCAAATCCATATATGCAATATTGCTGAGGGTAGCATACTTCCCTACACCCGTGAGCTAGCATGGAACAGAGCCTGTAGCATTGTTTGGTGACCTTTGACATACTTGTACTTCATCTTCTCATGGTATCTTTTGCAACTTTTCCTACAAGTCTGCTACCCAGAGATTTCCATCCTTAGTCCGTCACTTGGACTTCCAGGCCTTTCTTTGAAATCCTACTGGAAGTCATAGTCAGCCATGGTCATTCCATTCTGCCTGGCTGCAAAACCAGAATCACATGGAGGAGGCCGGGGTTGGCTTCATGAGCTCTCTCGGTCAACGGCATCTTCAGAACACTGTACGAGCTGGACATAAGCCAATCTCTGCTGCTCTGGGCAGTGCACCCTGGAGAACTTTTCTGAAAGAATTTTTTCTCAGGAAAGCCTTTAATTTGAGCCTTTGTGGTATGGAACAGTCTTGTTTGTTTCTAAGATCATCTTGAGGCCAGCATCTAATTCCCCTCCATTTATCTTCCTTCTGTCCACCTAATAATCTTTTTAGGGAAGAGCTTGGCTTCACCCTTGCCTCACAAACAGATGGGTTTTCTCCTTCCCCCACCAGCCTGTACATTTTCCAATTTTTTTCCTACTTTGTTTCCTGATCATTCAAAATTTCACTGTAAATCTGATTAAAGGCATGTAATAAAACCCATGACACATTCTAAGTGATTTTCTGTTTCAAAATTTCATCTGCCAGATAAATTTGTCCATGGGTGATTCTTTTAGTAGTTGTTGTTGTTGGAGACAGGGTCTGGTTGCATATTCCAGACTCTTCTCTAACTCATCATCCTCAGGAAATAGCATCCTAAGTGCTGGGTTTACAGACTTGTGTCACCTCGTTGGCTCTCCATGATTCTTAAGTTTGGTCTTCTTTAAGTCCCATGGAATATGCACAATGCCTACGGATTCTTTGACACAGTACAGCAAAGATGATCGTTCATATACTGTCTGACAGAGTCTTAAAATACATCAGAAGCTTCACCAGCAGAGTAAATACTTTGGATGTTCACATTTCTGTCCAGTAATGTGAAGTCTTCCGAGACCACACCACAATCATGTGCCAGAGCCCGCCGAAGAGTTTCAAATTTCTCTTAAGTGACTTTCTAAACACTTCTATGTATTTACCAGTCACAAAAGTTCCTTCCCAGAAACTCAAACAAGGCTGTAGTGACCCTGGTTCCAAATGCTAGGTTTCTCCACTAGTCAGTTTTTAAAAATTTCTTCTTCTATAAGAAACATGCCAACCTAGGAACCTGCTACAGAGGGCCTCTGAAAGCCAGAAGAAGAAAACAGGAAACAACCTCGGAACCTGCCACAGAGGGCCCCTGAAAGCCTCTGCTGTGCAGACTGTCAAAGCAGATGCTAAGCCTGATGGCCAACTGATAGACAGAGTGAATGGAATTTTATGTAAGAAGTGGGAAATAGTAAGAGCTGGAGAGGACAAGAACTCCACAAGGAGAGCAACAGAACAAGAACATTTGAACACAGGGAACTTCCCAGAGACTCATACTCCAACCAAGGTCTATCCGTGGAGATAACTTAGAACCCTGACAATGCAGCCACTTCTGATGAGAACTGATAGACTAAGATCAGAAAGGAGGAGAGGAGGACCTCCCCTATCAGTGAACTTGGGGAGGGCCATGCATGCAGAAAGGGGGGAGGGTGGGACCAGGAGAGAAGGAGAAAGGGGCTTATGGGGGGATACAAAATGAATAAAGTGTAATTAATTAAAGTTAAAAAAAATAACATGAGAAATAATTAACTTATAAAAAGTTATTTTTTTTTTCTCCAAGTTTTAAAGGTTACTGTCTAGGGTCTGATGGGTTTTCTGGGCTTGACAGATGACAATGGCAGAGACTGTGTACTTGGACATACTGATCAGCTCATGCTCAAGAAGAAAAAGAGGAAGAGTAAAAAACAATGTCCTACAACCCCCACTGATAGCATTTCTCTGATGACTTCAGGAAGACTCAAGACTCTACCTTATTAGTGTCTCATCAGTAACCAATAGCACCCGCTAAGAACAGAATTTTTACCACAACAGGTACTAAGCCACAGCAGCAAATTTGTGAGGGTTTTATTGAGTACTGGAGGCATATTCATGCATGCATGTGCACACACAAAAACACATTCAATTCACTATACGGTTCACAGTTGTACAAATGAACACACACACGCACACACACACATTCAATATTCATTCCGATTTTCATAGGCAACAGCTCATGTGTTGTTTCTTTCATTGGGTTGACAATAGCTCCATGATTCTTAGTGATGCCACTTTTTACTTAGCTGAAAATTGTGACCAGAAAAGCAATATATAAGTTAGTTGAAGAATGAATGTAAAGTGTACTTTTGCCCAATTCTAAAAATACCATTCAGGTGGGAAGCTAATGTGTATACATAAAAATTATTTTCTTTTATTTATGTATTGTGGCTTTTAGGTATGTCTGTGAACTATGTGTGTGATACCTATGGAAGCCAGAGAATGGCATGTATTCCTTGGAACTAGTGTTAAAGATGATTGTAGTCTGCCAAATGAGTGCTGGGGATTGAACCCATTGTCTGGAGAAAGAGCCAGTGCTCTTAAACACTGAAATACCTCACTAGTTCAAATACCTCACTAGTGGAAGATGTAGAGCTTGGTCAGCAGCTGCAAATGATTTCCTTAAGACCCCAGGGATTCATAAACTAAACAGTCTCCTTTGGTGAGACCCAGCTGCTTTGGCTACCCATCATACCAACAGGTGTGTGAGTAAGGACATCAAGAACAATTAAATGAGTGAAGCTAAAATTAGATGGTTGTGTGCTGAATTTAGAAGGCTAAGTGACTCTGATCATCCATTTCAGTCTGAATTAATTTTAAATACTGTCCTCATTTTCTTCATGTAATCATGCAAACTACGACACCTCTCAATAGGATCAACTTGGCTCTGATTTTCCGTAGGCTGTGCTCCACATTTCTTCCACACTAGACTTCTAATCTGTATCACTGAAACTATGCTTAATCTATTTTCAAGAAATTCTGAAAATGGCAGTTGAATTAAAAGTTTTGTTTTTACTAGAGGAAAGAAGAAAAAGGAAAGGAAAGGAAAGGAAAGGAAAGGAAAGGAAAGGAAAGGAAAGGAAAGGAAAGGAAAGGAAAGGAAAGGAAAGGAAAGGAAAGGAAAGGAAAAGGAAAAAGGAAAGGAAAGGAAAAATAGCACCAAAGAATCAGTAGGGGAAAGTTGTGGATATAGGTAGTTTAAAGTCAGATCAATAAACAAATAAACCAAATCACTATCTTCTCTTTTCCATGCAAGTTAGGAATTATTATAGGTATTCAATAAAAAATCAGAGTATTCCCAGAGAGACCAGAACAAATTCCTATTTACTCCAGGTAAGGAACTGAAGACAGACCCAAGAAATTATTCCAATCAAGTCTAAGCTTGGTGAAGCAGAGTGTATTGTGATTACATAGAATCCTTTCAAGGTGATAGGTGACTCACAGGTAACTGCATCAAGAAAGACAGAGGTAATCAGTCATGAAAGCTGGGTCTCCAGAGCTTCACCATAGCATGGAGGCAGCCTCACCAAGGAAACAATTCTCTACTGTTTATATGACCCTGGGGAAGACACTGGGAATCTTGTAGCTTTCTGGGATTTCTAAGTCTTTTCGTTTTGCTTCCTGAGTCTTATAATTCTCCCTCTTTCCTGCAGAAGGGATTGCTTCAAAACAATTGTGAAAAGTACCTACAAAATATGGGGAGAGTCAGCACCTTTCCCAATAGAGCACAAAATACATTTCACATTGAGTTAAGTATGTGACAATGATGATGGATCATATGAACCTTGAAAAGATATATTTTGTTTTATGTGTATGAATATGCACCTGAATGTGCCGAGCATCTGTAGAAGTCAGCAGAGGGCATCAGATCATCTGGAACATGAACTACAGTGGTTATGAGACACGATGAGGCCACTGGGAACCCAACCTGAGGCTCTGTAAGAGCAACACCTGTTCTTAACTGCTGAGTCAACTTTCCAGCTGCGAATCATAGAATTAAAAAAAAATATTTTAAAAGACATGTTTATTTTTATGCCTGTTTGAGTGTGCCAGGTACCCTGCAACTGGAGTTACAGACAGTTGTGAGAGGCAATGTGGTGCAAGAGACTGAACCTAGGTCGTCTGGGAGAATTGCCAGTGCTGGTAACCAGGAAGTCATCTCTGTAACCCAGCAAACCATATAATTACTGAGAGCCACGTTCTCGACAGAAATATTTTTGATTAATAAACTGTTTAAGATAATTTATGTTTTAATCATGTAGCCTAGTTTTTTTTTCAGACCTTAGATTTTTTTTTCTAAATTATCAAATTCAAAACTATTATCAATAGTTTTACCTCTAACAATGTTAACATAAATGTACAGACTTTGTTTGAATAGGTTTTTTTTTTCCAGTAAGATGCATTCTAGGTGCTTTAAGATGTTATTTTTTCTTGCTCTACCTCCCTGAACCCCAGTGTTAGAGACTGATTCTAGAGCCCATGTACACTAGCAAGCCACATCACCATCATCCCCCAGCCCTCCTTTGTTTGCTGTTTACTTTGAGACAGGGCCATTTACAGCCTGGTCCTGAATTTTCTCTATAACCCAGGCAGGCTTTGACCTCAATAAATTCTTCTTCCTCAGCCCTTGAAATGGCTAGTAATATAGCTTTGCAGCACTAAAAATATCACGTTATTTCTACCAAACTGAATTCTATTTAGTATACTATACACCAACAATTCTCAGAGAATATTCATAAACATACAAGAACTTAATATTCCAGTCAAAGGGTTTTTTTTTAAGTTCTCCCTTGAAAAGAAAAAAAAGAGAAAATGAAAAACTAAGGGGAAGGGAAATTTTAGAAAAAATTACTGTAAGGGAGTTGACATGCTCCTCAGACACATAAACACTGTGTGACAGAAGTGTATTAAGGAAGAAATATGTCAGTAAGTGTTGAAACTCTTTCATTATCATCAGTTTTATCAACCAAATATGAAATGACTCATCGTGACTACATAATGAAGTACCTTTATTTATAGTTCAGATACTTTAGTAGTAGCCTAATTTCCATATAACAATAAAAATTGTCAAGCATCTTTAATAGATTGTCGGCACTTTTCACTATGATAATTCTTCTCATGCCTGTGCTAAATTCTTTGAAACATGGCTTTGTGCTTTGTGCTTTCTTAGTCCTTTAATTGAGAGTCAGAATCTAGTTCACCGCAGTACTGGAATCTTCGTGGCCTCTTATTTAATCAACAGAACGAATAAATTTATTCAAGGAGTTCTAAGCGTAAGCCTCAGGAGATATTGCCGTCTCTGTTCTCTCTCTCGGCTGAAATGGTTAAGGCATGAAACATCGAGACCATGAATTAGAGACAACAGTGTGTCCGTCCTGTCAAACAATGACAACTCCGAAGCATGTGACAACATCCTCACACGATCCAGGTGGCTAGAAAACCATCTGAGTGACTCCAGCTAATGCTCTAAGGACTGTGCAACCCAAACAAGTGCAGATAAATGTTTGCTGCTTGAAGACATTCAATGTAGAGTTCTCTCCTTTCTAAAGAGATCAAATTTGGTACCGGAAACATTGGGCCACCACGGCTAGAACCTAAATTCCTTGGCTTTAGCAAAAGAACCATTTAAGAGCTGATGGGGGTACCATCAAGATACCCAAAGCATCTCGAGGACAGAATGATTTACACTGTGCCAAAACCTGAGGAAAGAGTGTCACTCAGAGAGAGATTCAACTCAATTTCAATCAAAATCCTTATGATTCCTTTGAAGAAATTGGGAAGCAACCTCCAAAATTTTCAAGGACAGGTGAAAGAAGCAGAACAACTAAACCATTTTTGAAAAGAACAATGATGCTCAACAATTTCAACATATAACACGCAGCAATATTATTCAAGAGAACTACTGAAATTGTGATAGAAATTTACAGCAATGGAACAGAAGAGAGAGAAGCAGAGTCATGCATACAACTCACTTGAATTTGAACAGAAATAATTAGGTAATTCTGTGGAAAATTGCACCCTTTTCAGAAACGAATTCTGGGAAGGCTACAGATTTTCCATAAATAAAATATTATAGCCATGAAAAATTGAACCTTAACTATCAATTCCTCCTATGCACAAAATTTAAATCAAACGAATCATGACCTTAACAGAAAGAACTCAGGTGATAAAAGGTCTGCAAGTATGCAGAGAAAATCTTAGTCACACTGTGCTATGAAACGATACTTTGAAGAACTGCAAACAATCACCAAGCATACCAAAAGACAGGGTGGACATTTCTAAAGACATTTACTTTCATGATGCCGGTAATTGAAGCCAAGGAACTCCCATATGCTCTCACTGAACTATCTTCCCAGCTCAGGAGTTCCGTTCTCTTATAGACACAATTAATAACAAAGAGGTACAAATGAGCCGTAAGAATAAAATACTTGTAAAATGTTTATCTACCAAAAATCAGGGGATATAAAGAGCCTTTGTAATAAAATGCTGTAAATAATTACCCTAAGATATTTTTTTCCTGTGGGTTTTTGTTTTTTGTTTGTTTGTTTGTTTGTTTGTTTGTTCTAGTGGGCAATCCATCTGCACATTGCCATGAGTTAAGAAGTACACACACAGCTAGAACTCTTAGATGTTCCCAGTTCAATTAAAAAATTTATATAGGGACCCTTGTAAAAAACACGCTCACTCGCGGATTCTACAAAGGTAAACACTCTTGGTATACACTTACCATTGAGGCAGCACTTCCGTTCTTATGAATACATAAAATTATTCACACATACATAGATGTTAAAGTTTATATGGATTTTATTGATAGTCGCTAAAACAAAAATAGCCCATTATATATCAACTAACCAGCATATAAACACGTGTGATATATCCGTATTTGGAGCGTTTACAATAGAAAGAAACAGAAAATCCATGCACACAGTAAGGGTGAACATGTAAAGGGCTTTGATTTATATAATAAGAGAAAAAAGGACTAAAATGCATAGTAATATTTATATGAAAATATAGAAAAAACAAAGCTATGATAATACAAAAAGCTGAGTACTTCCTGAGGAGAAGGAGTTATCTGCAAAGGCTGATGAGAGAAACTATTGCCCTGCTCTGAATGTCCATTTTTCTTATTGATTTAAGAATTACATAACTGTTTGCAATGACTAGATTTCGCCTAACTGAACCATTTGAGTGAGCAAAAGACTACACATAAATGTTACCTTAAAAAAACTGAATAAAAAACTAGGTGGAGCTGAGAAGCCACGTCTCAAGAGGCATGTAGCTACCACCTCTGCTTTCTAAAATCTTTGACCCCTGAATGGAGGTTCCACTTTCATTCTAACTAGAGAACTAGTCTGAGCTCATCTTTTGGGTGTGTGTATGTGGAGAAGAAACTGGCTCACTTGCTTATCACGGTCAATGTGAGTCTATTCTGGTGGATGTGGCTCCAGAGGATGCTGGGCGAAGGATAAGTGTGCAGAGGGCAGACTTGTAAGGTACAAGGTGTATCAGCTACAATTTATGGTGAGGCACTTCGGAGAAGATGAATAGAACGATCCAGACGGCCAAAGCGGCAGAGTGTAAAATAATCAAACCCAACCTTAATTTCTGGAGCTGGTCTTGAAGGCTGTAGTGATCACTGATGAGTGATTGTGCACAGGGTTTCACAGCCAGGAAGCTGAAGCTAATGGCCCGAAAAGCCACAAAACAATGCAGTTGGGCCAGCACTGTTCTCCCAGCAGCGCCAAAATCGCTTTCCTATGAGACTCATTGTACTGATGATACTTTGTCCTTTTAGCTAGGATCCTCAGGGCTAAGACACAGTCGTAATCTCAGAGATAGCAAATCAAGTGTGATCAGTCTCTCCCCAGGAGACTACTTAGAAGCCAGTTCTTACATTATGCACAAGCACTGAAGAACGAAGATAGGAGCAAAAGGAGAAAATGTGAAAATTTAATATCCTGCCTAATAAGTACACCAGCTTTATAATCACCTTATTGTAATCCCTGGCCAAAAAAAAAAAGAAAATCTTAAATTTGAAAATGTATGGCATGGAACATACAAGGTATTCAGTATTTATTTCTTTAGGGGTTGTTATTATTTGGTTTATTATGTAAAAATTCCAAACTAAATCTAAACTCAAAGTGTTTGAGAAAAAGAGGAATAAATAGTCATAATAAATGTCAGAGAAATGCATTGTTTTTCCTTTGTTCATTGGAGATTAATGGTATTCATACTTCTTTTTATTTAATTTTTTCGTTATTATTGTTTATTACAGTTTATTCACTTTGTATCCCTGCTGTAGTCCCCTCCATTATCTCCTCCCTGTCTTACCCTCTCTCCGTCTTCCCCTACTATGTCCCTCTTCTAGTCCAGTGATAGCGGAGGTCCTCTTCCCCTACTATCTGACCCTAGCCTATCAGGTCTCATCAGCACTGTCTAGATCCTCTTTCTCTAGGCGGAGGTGATGAAAGAGCAGGCAACCAGTGACTGACCTTGCTCCCCTTACTAGGGTACCCACACGGAGTCTTAGATGCCCATGGGCTATATCTGTGCAGGGATTCTAGGTTATGTCCGTGCATAGTCCTTGGTTGGAGTATCAGTCTCAGAAAATACCCCTGGGCCGAGATTTTTTGGTTCTGTTACTCTCCTTGTGGAGCTTATGTCCAATCCACATCTTTCTATCTCCCCCTTCTTCCATAAGATTCCCTGCACTCTGCCCAAAATTTGGTTATGAGTCTTAGCATCTGCTTTGATACCCTCTAGGTAGAGTCTTTCAGAGGCGTTCCACATTAGGCTTCTGTCCTGTTCCCTGTCTTTTCCCACTTCTGATGTCTATCCTGTATGACCATCTGAATGAGGATTGAACATTTTCCCTAGGGTCCTCCTTCTTTAGGTGTACAGATTTTAGTATGTTTATCCTATATTATATGCCCAATATCGACTTATAAGTGAGTATATACCACTTGGTTTTTCTGCTTCTGGGATACCTCATTCAGGATGATCTTCTCTATTTCCATCCATGTAATCGTACTTCTTAAGAAGTACTAGACAAGATAAGGAGGTGACAGGTAGATGATAGATAGATTGGATGGTTGATAAGTAAGTATTCAGTGCACATAATTTGATCCATAACCATTCCTGGTATATGTGCAGAAAACAAAAGATAATGGTGGCTAAGAAGGTCTTGCCTTTTTCTTAGAAGGCTTGGTCCTTCTAGAAATCAGAAGCTGTGACAGAAAAAGCCAAGTGACCTGTCACTTTCATTTCTCCTCATTCAAAGCATCAGCCATCTTCAGGCTGTCCAGAATGTTTTCTTCTCAAATTCTTTGTGGCTGCCAAAAGACACATGAATCTGAAAATAAAGGGAAACTACTGAAGGTATAACACCAACCTATTTTTCATGTTCTTTGCAAGGAGGGAATAAAATCAAGGAAAAGATAAAAGATAATATGATTCCCCTAAAATCATATTAACACAAAATACATGAAAGGCAAAGTCGTTTTCACCCAAGAGAAGTAAGGCAGTGATGAATGAGAAGAGGACATCAGACTACATGCAGGGAAGGGGTGGAGGTGCATAATTTCTAGATCTTTCTCAAGGAAAACAAACTCAATGGCTCTATATTCTATGGAGCAGAAGCAAAATCATAAAGAACACACATTTTCTTTGATTTTAGTAGTTAAAATCTATTTTATGGCAAAATATAGACTTTTTTAAATTAGCAGATTTAATTATTGAAGGTTCAGAGGACAGCTTTAGTCAGTTCTTTCCTTCCACCATCTAGTCCCCTAAGTTCGAACTCAGGTCCTCAGACATGGATTCAAGTACTTTTACCTGATAAGCCTTCTTGCCAGCCAAGAAATGTGGACTTTTGCCTGTTACTAGCTAGAGATATATCCATCAGGAAATGTACCAGTCTGAAACTATTAGAAGAAAAGTTTATTGCAGCAACAAAATATGCATGGCTTAAAACATAACTCCTCTAGTCATGGTATGGGAACTGACACTTTATTTTTTAACTCTTTATTGGTTCTTTGTGAATTTCACATCATGCATCCCAGTCCCTCTTAACTCCCCCTTCTCTCATACCTGCTCTCCACCCTTGCAACCTCTCTTCAGAGAAAAAAAAAATCTCATTGTGGCAACGTTAGCGTGTCACAGTGTGTCCCACAGTATGCCCCTTTGTTCACATTTTTTGCTTGCAAATGCTTATTGCAATGGCTTGTTGGCTTGATACAAGGCCTCTGGCTTCTGCTACTCTATCAATACTGGAACCTCACTAGGATTCCTCTCGAATGTTCTGTTGTTGCCCTGTGTCATGGAGATTCTATAGTTTTGAATCTGTGGGACTGACCTCTTCACGCACTCCAGCAGTTTATCAATGGTGTAGATGTTGGGGTAGACCAATTCAAAGCCCTGGATCTGGGCCTGAGAGGTATCTGAGCTTGTCAGCCCACTGTCTCTCAGGAGCTCAGACTCTCAGGGATGGCTCACCCTCAACTCCCATGTCCACAGCCAGATTTTTTGTGCTGCCCACATGCGGTACAGGGCTGCTCTTCCCAGTGCTGCTGGAGGGGAGGGGCAGGGATAGCTCTCCTGCTCTCATGACTCCAGGGCCAGCTCTTCTGCTGGCCAAAGGAAGCAGGAATGAGAAGCCTACAGTTTTATGTATGTGTGTGTTTGTCTGTGTGTTTCCTGCTTTTCTTTGGAGAGGGGGATGGTAGTTTGTTTGCCTGTGTGTTTTGTGAATAGAGATTAAAAAAAGGGCTTAGAGTTGTTGGCAGTGTAGATGGAATCTGGGAGAAGAGCATTCAGAACACATCATATGAAAATTTTTTCTTTTAATAAAAATAACAGAATCTGATATCTGTGTACTTCATTCTGTTTCACCTTGATGACCTTCTTGAGAATTTGAGCATAATTCAGTTACCTTATACTCTTATATTCTGAGTATCCTACAGTGTTTGATGACAGAGTTAAAGTGTTATAACATTTCAATAAAGGGTTATGCTAATTTTTTCCAGCATGTATCGGACAATGATTATGGAAAGAAGTTATAACTTACCAAACATTTTTGTGATGTTTGGTAGCACTTGAACGTGATCTTGTAGTTGAAGAAATTGAAACTAATCACTCTGAAATGTGATTATACCACCTACTCAGGTACCCTTTCTCTTCATCAACATGAATAATAGTGGAATTTAAATCAACCAGTTCAGGCAGAATATTGTTCTTAACCTCCCAGTAATAGGCAAAGCAGTTTTGAATGACAATATGGGTCTTTATAGAAAAGCACTCAAAATTCTTTTAAATTTGCAGATGAGGTAATGCTTATGTTGGTCAAATTGAGTCAGACAAGAAGGGCTTATATCTCTCTTTCAGCATATCTGCCTAGGGGGTAAGTACCACAGTGCTCACAGGGATGTAAGCCCTTGCCTCACTTAGCAGCCATTCAGCAACTGAAGAGGTCCATGAAGTGGTGGGAGCAGAGACTGTGGAGACTGCAAAAATTGCTGAACTGCTGAAAAGGTGAAGGTGGTCAGGAGCCAAGCAGAAATGCTATAGATCCAGCCAGAGGAAACATTCCAAAGAGTCACCAGGGTGAAGAGCTAAGGGCTTCTGAGCTGTAACACTGGTTGATGAATGGCGGGTCACTATCATTCATATCCTGCAGTAATATGCCTCTTGTATGAGCACCTAGGATCTTGAGTCTCTGGCCTTGAAAGTTTAGAGACATAAGTCTCTAGTTCTTAACACCCAGAACTATATGCCTTTGTATTAAAAAACCAAGTTCATAAGTCTCTGCCATCTAAGGATGCCAACAGTAACGGAGATGTCCCTTTCTTATCCATCTGAACAGAAAAACAACCTCTTGAACTATTGTTGACAGTAGTAACTCATCTTATTGTGGCCATGATTCCTCATAGAGTACATATAGTACGTGTTCTGTGCATCTGCCTGGACAATTACATGATAAATGTTATTTACCAGGAGACCATAAATGTAAGCAAGACTGAGCTATAAAATTTTAAGTATAAGGTATGGCTATAAATTCCTTATGAAATTTTTTACTTACTAAGTGGGACTTAAATACTAAAGAACGAAAAACACACCTTAATGCTTTTTTTGTTACTTCCTCTAGCAATTTAATATCACATCTGGGCATATGGTACTTTCTAAAATATAAAAATAATTCATAAGTTAAACATTGTTCCAGATAGAAAAGAGACATGGCATGGTGGTGTCTTCACATGTGGTCACGTATTTTATGATACTAATAGTGTCACTGAGGAAATGAAAATATGTTGGAATAGAAAAGCATGCATATTCTATATATCACTTGGTCAAAAGTGATATATATCTTAGCCTTCTATTTGTTGCATTGAGGCTAACACTGTGATTGGATTATCAAGAACTAAAATTAAGAATAAAAAATTCAGTATCATTACGATCCATGTGTATTGTGACCTTAAAAAAATCTGGCACCTCATATATATTCCAAGGAAATGATGCTATGATGCCTCCAGCCTTGAAAGTCAAAGGGACCAAGTAGAAGTAAATTGTATAAAATGGAACAAAGAGAAATATGACTTTCTCCCACTTGTTCTTACCTTTCACTTTCTGAGGTTTACTGTTTGGAAGAATACTATATGCCAGATGAGACGTGCCTAGCCAGTTTCAAAACCCTAAGACAGAGAGCAGCCTGACAAAAGTGAGTTTGCTGAGCTCTTAGCCAGAGATTAAAGTCATCTCCTTCATGTTGCTTTGCTATGTTTTTTCTTCCATATCTGAAAATAAAAATAATATGTTTTCACTATTGGCAAGAAGCAAAAGAACTCAAGGTCATGACACTGGTCACAAGTCCTCATCCTTGTCACAAGACTCTTTGATAATAGACAGTCACAGATACCAGTCACAGAAATGGGCCATTCACACTATTCCCAGGTAAGGATCTATACGTGGAAAAAAGCCACACCTGTGATCCACAAAAGATTGTTAATACGGTTGGTCTATTTAATTTTGATAACTGCAGGTCAAAGTCTGAGAGAATGAATCTATTTGTAGCCAAAAGACAAATATATCCAGAGTAAATTATTTTTCTCAGGACATTACCCTGGGCTCCCTCTGATATATGGATACGTGTAGACCTTGGGAAGCAGCAAGCAGAAAAGAGTATCTTTATGTTTAGGACTTGCTTCTGATGAGAGCAAGAAAAAATATGGGAGTGTTCATGTATACTTGGTTGGCAGTTTTTCTTACAGGTTAAATTTACTAATGAAACTGAGACCAAAGCACTGAAACCAACACTTGCACAAGTTTATTTCTAGAGTCCCAAGGGTGGCAGCTTGAATGAAGCAAGTGTTTTCAAATAGCACTAGAATAGCTCTGTTATCTATGTACAGCCAGTTTGTAATCCTATAATCATTTTCATTTCTTCCTACACTGTTGTATTTCTAGTTCCTCTAACTACTTTTTGTCCTGCATATTTATCAAAACGTGTTTTTGAATGTTACATTTTATTTATGCAATAAATTCACAGACATAAAAATTTGGCTTCCTTTGGGGAGACTGTCTTAGGGTAAGTAATGTCTAAGAGAAGCAGAATCGCTATCATACATTTTATAGCTCCTTCGCTCTACCTCAGCTCTAGTCCGACAACCATGATTTCCTACTTTCAGGCTTTTAGGTGTTGCTTCCCACAGCCATCCTCAAAGGTTTGGTTGATGCTTGCCAGTTGTGGTCATGCTCAATAGTGGCGATGCTTAGGCTTCTCTTTGAACTTGGTTAGTAAAGCAGGCATACGGGTTGCTGTGACTATGCAGGGCTGGCTTAAAGAGAGTTTACAAAGACTTCAAGTAGGAAGAAATGCTGATAGTTTCTTCTACACTCTTCACTTCTGCCACCTGGGGAAGAAGGGTCAACATGGTTAAGATTTGCATTCTGCTACCTGACTACCAAGAGAGGTAGATGGCCTTGTGTAGAACATCATGGAAAGAAGTCAGTCACTTGTTCAAGTTACCCCACTGTGGGTATCACTGATGCGTTGGATCAGAACATGGAGCTTTAACACTCCAAAACATACAGTTCAAGGTATTGGTCTGAGAATCTGACCTGTTGATCATGCTGGAAGATACACTTGTCACAGTTAGTAAAAATAAAGGCCAGAGCAAGCAGGGAAACCTATATCCCAAGCTATTATCATTTCATGGGATAAAAGCTGCTCACTCCAACAGACTATTAAGGCCCCACAGCCCAAGCTAGTCTAAGATCCAGAATCTCTCTGTGCTGTTCCAACATTTAATAGATGAGAAATATACATTCCCCAACATAAACACACGCACAGTATAGCTATTGTCTACAGAACTGTATTCACAATTAATGTCTCAAGAAACATGGTAAATGAAAGTACTCAGTTTTTCTTACCTTGACTTTGGAATGAACTTCAAGGCCTTCACTCTGCATGTAAGTGTAATTATAGCATTAATGTTGAAGTGAGGATAGACTAATGGCCATCTTTGATTTAACAACAGTCAAGAGATAGGTGAATTTTCCATTACTGTGTCACAAGTCCACAGAATACAAACAGTTAAACAACTGCTTACATATTTTCTGTGGGCACCCGGTAAGGGGAAATATTCCATACCTTTTTTTTTTTTCTTCGAAACTGTTAACACCAACAGCAATGAAATGAAGCACTAATTAGTTTGAAGATTTTGACTGTTAACATCTGTACAGATTTCATAAACCAAGGAAAGAGAAATGTATTTCTAAATATATTAAAGAAGGTTCAGGAAAGAATCCACAATCAGAACATAAATATCTTAGAGCAGGAGAAGAGAGGATTCAAATCATCATTCTAGCATAGCAGGGATAATCATGTTACAAACCTAATAGAGAAGCATATGAAAAATGAATGGTATAGGGTATCAAAAAATAACTTGCTATTAATAGAAAATATCTCACGTCTTGATATTGCCACCTAATGTGATATAGTAAAAATATAGATGCCCAAATTTTGTGTGAATTAGAGGTACATTAAATTTTTCATCACTCTAGGTCAGGAACATCATGTGTGTTGAATTCAGCCTTTACTCTTACCTTTCTTCAAGCCTGTAGAACAGAATTAGTATATCCTCAAAGGTTAATCATGATTGGCTGCCTTAAATAAGTCCTCATACCCTGAAATTTATACCATTTATACAATCAACTAATCTTCTGTTTCCTAATCATAGCAAAACCTTCAATGTCCCCCCAAACTACTATCCTGTCTTCCCTCTTTTTCTCTATTAGTCTGAGTACTGTTAGGAAGGCACTGTATTTTCTTTGGAAACTATACAAACTTCTTCTGCATACATCCTCCCCTGTGAGCTTTCCTCACTTGCATCTGTTTCGGCATTCCCACTGCCTTTGCAGAAAGGATGTTCTAGTAATTATCCATTCAGCCTCTTTCTCTCAACTAAGCATTTGTCAGACACAAGCACGACCAATTATCTCCTATTTTAGAAAGAATATTCCCTTGACTTCAAATATGCTTTCACCCATTATACTTTTTCATGTCCCTCTCAGAGCCAACTGTTTTGGAAAGTTGTTTGTATTTCTACTGTCTTTTCCTGACCCTGGAGCTTATTCTAAATTCTATCTACTCCGATACAATTATAGTTCTGGGTAACTGCAAAATACTGCTCACTTATGCTCTTTTCAAGGATCCTTAGTGTTTTGTTTTATTTTCATGTCTCCTTTCCTATTGTTTTCTTCAGAGTGGGACCATTCTGGTTCTGTCCTGTGCAGGTCTAGTTATGTTGTCTGTGTGGACATGAATGGATAAATTAATGGATGGTTGAATATGTTTTTAGGGGGTGTAGACTGTGTAGGGATACACTCCCAGATCAAAGTTGTAAACAACATACATCCTGCCATGTTACCCACTGTACCTAAGACATTATGAATTGTTGCAAAATGAAAGTTAAGCAGGTATTTCTCCTTCCTAAAGGAGAAATCATAGAACCATGTGTCTAACAGCCCTCTTACTCAGATTGTTTTGTTTTTTTTATCACTTAAAATGTACAAAGTTCAAAGCCTAGAGTAGTCAGTAATTTTTCTTGGATTTAAAGTAGGAAAGATTTTGTTGAAATAAAATAATATGCTAAAAGCAAATTGGATTTAAGAAAATGAGATGTTTTTGTTGTAGAATTGTCTGTGTACACACAAATATATGTGTGTTTGTGTGTATATTAGCACTCTGTTTTGATAAGAGTAGAGGACCCATGGGGAAAGCTTGGCAAGCTAGAATCTCATACAACTGGCAACAGCTAAGGTCCCATAGAATTAGATGTGGCAAACACTGGTTCAGATTATATTCTGTGGTTTCTCCTGTGCAGAAAACTACTGATTTATAGACTGCCAACAGTATAAGTAAATACTAAGACTTAAACCATTTTTTTTTAAATTTAGTTAACAGTGTTTATTGATTGATATTGCATTATATGTACAAGCAAAAAAAAATCTTAGGTGCATTATTCAACAATTTTAGTAAGAATAGTATGAAAAATCCATTGTATAGTAATATAATGTTATCAAACAATACAACACAACAAAATTCAGACCTTATTAAGTAGATGAGAATATTTTTCTTCCCTCTTTTCTACTTCTTTTTTTTTTAGTTTATAAATTTTTTTTTATTAATTACACTTTATTCATTTTGTATCCCCCCATGAGCCCCTCCCTCCTCCCCTGCCGATCCCACCCTCCCTCCCCTTTCTGCATGCATGCCACTCCCCAAGTCCACTGATAGGGGAGGTCCTCCTCTCCTTCTTTCTGATCTTAGTCTATCAGTTCTCATCAAAAGTGGCTGCATTGTCCTCTACTGTGGCCTGGTAAGGCTGCTCCCCCCTCAGGGGGAAGTGATCAACGAGCAGGCCAATCAGATTATCTCAGAGGCAGTCCCTCTTCCCATTACTATGGAACCCACTTGGACACTGAACTGCCATGGGCTACACCTGTGCAGGGGTTCCAGATCATCTCCACAAATAGTCCTTGGTTGGAGTATGAGTCTCTGGGAAGTTCCCTGTGTTCAAATTATCTTGTTCTGTTGCTCTGCTTGTGGAGTTCCCGTTCCCTCCAGCTCTTACTATTTCCCACTTCTTACATAAAATTCCATTCACTTTGCCCATCAGTTGGCCATCAGGCTCAGCATCTGCTTTGACAGTCTATACTGCAGAAGCTTTCAGAGGCCCTCTGTGGCAGGTTTCAAGGTTGTTTCCTGTTTTCTTCTGGCTTTCAGAGGCCCTCTGTAGCGGGTTCCGAGGTTGTTTCCTATTTTCGTTTTCTTCTGAAGTCCATCCTCTTTGCCTTTCAGGATGGGGATTGAACATTTTAGTTAGGGTCCTCTCTTTTGCTTAGTTTGTTTAGATGTACATCTTTTAGTGGGTTTATTCTATATTGTACGTTTATATGAGTGAGTATATACCGTGAGTGTCTTTTTGCTTCTGGGTCAACTCACTCAGGATGATCCTTTCCAGATTTAATGCAATTCCCATCAAATTGCCAACACAATTCTTTACAGACCTGGAAAGAAAAATTCTCAACTTCGTATGGAATAACAAGAAACCGAGAATTGCTAAAACAATCCTCTACAATAAAAGATCTTCTGGAGGTATCTCCATCCCTGATCTCAAGCTGTACTATAGAGCAACAGTTATAAAAACTGCATGGTACTGGCATAGAAACAGAATGGTGGATCAATGGAATCGAACAGAAGACCCAGAAATAAACCCACACACTTACGGACACCTGATTTTTGACAAAGATGCCAAAACCATACAATGGAAAAAAGATAGCATCTTCAACAAATGGTGCTGGTCCAACTGGATGTCTACATGTAGAAAAATGAAAATAGATCCATACTTATCACCCTGCACAAAACTGAAGTCCAAGTGGATCAAAGACCTCAACATAAAACCAGACACATTAAATCGGCTAGAAAAAAAAGTGAGGAATACCCTAGAACTCATTGGTACAGAAGAAAACTTCCTGAACAGAACACCAACAGCACAGACTCTAAGAGCAACAATCAATAAATGGGATCTCATGAAATTGAAAAGCTTCTGTAAAGCAAAGGACACCGTCATCAAAACAAAGCGACTGCCTACAGATTGGGAAAGAATCATCACCAACCCTCTATCTGACAGAGGACTCATATCCAATATATATAAAGAACTAAAGAAGCTGAAAAGCAACAAACCAAGTAATCCACTTAAACCATTTTTTAAAAATCTGAACAGTGTTGCTGTCTTGCCATAATGCCCCCTCATTGAGAAGTAGCTTTCATGGTACCGAAAGGCACCAGGAAAGTAAAGGGAGGCAAGCAAGAGTCATACCCATCTATGCTGCCTATGAACTACATCAACAACCAGCATGGCACTATCACCTTACATGTACAGTAGTGGCAGACAGACATTGGCAGCAACGAATAACTCTCTAATTTGACTTAAGACCCACTCAACAAGAGAGATGCCCTGCCTGATTGGAAGTCTAGCTAACTACGAAGTTCTATTGAAATCATGGTGATTGGAGGAGAATCTACAAGCACTAGTTTGCTAAAGCAGCCTAATCCCTAAAAAACAATCACAAACATTTCTCCTTATAACCGTATGAGTGTAGTCTCCACCTCTATTCAGACTAAACTTCTCGTTGTGACAGACAGAGACCATAACTACAGAAAACCACAAGCAATCAGTTTGCGGAGTTGTGGAGTACAGTCTCAGTGGATATATCTACAATACATTAACACACCTAAGGCTCAGGGAACATTATGGAAGAGGAAATACAGATGAAAATACTGTAAGAGCCGGAGGATCAGAGAGTGCTGAGATTGTGTCTCCTAGAAACATCAGAAGCGAACACCTGTAGAGTCTCAGCAACAGGACCACCTGAATGTGAGCTGAACAAGGACATCAACAAACATGCCAAACTACACAGAGAAAAGCTCAGGATCCCTTAACCCTAAACAAATAACTACATGCAACTGAGTAAGGCTGAGAGTGAGGAAGATGGCCCTTTCCAAGGAAGAATACATCAATTGGTTGTCCAGTGTCAGGTGGTCAGCCCTGAAAACATACATGCAAATGGCACTGTATGGACTCAAAAGTTTGTATTTGAGAATATATGTGTTTATATAAATGCATACATGTATGCAGTAAAAATTGATGTAAAAAAGAAGACTTGAATTTCACTAGAGTGAAGAGAAGTATATAGGAGGGTTTGCAAAGAGGATAAGGGAGAAATATAATTAAAATACAACCTCAGAAAACAAAGAATATAAAATAAAATTAAATCACTTAACCAGTATATAAATAGATGATAAATTATTATAATATAAATAGATGAGGTTAAATTTTATTATATATTGGTTTTTCTGAGACAGAATTTCTCTGTGTAGCCTTCGTTGTCCTGAAATAGCTTTGTAGACTAGGCTGGCCTCAAACTCACAGAGATTGGTCTGCCTCTGCCTCCCTGAGTGATGGGATTACAGGTGTGCGCCACCACACCCAGCTTTATATTAGTCTTATAGCAAACATAAAATTGTGTTGTGTCAAGCAGAGGAAGAAAAATCACCTCTAGCTAGTGTAAGCAAAGATGAAAAATTCTGTGTTGACAACAGAGGACTTATGATTTGTGGCAATAATAGGTGTGTAAGGCCAGAATTAATACAAAATAAGAAATGAGGATCTCTGAGAGTTCAAGGCCATCCCAGTCTACATAATTACAGGGCAGCCAGGGCTACATAGAGACATTCTGTCTCAAAACCGACCAAACAACAGCAAAATCAATTCAATGTCTCAAGGATATTCTGGCTAGAATTAGAACCGTGATCAGTGGACCTGAAAAACAATGATTAATTTCACCATTTCCTGGCAAGTTTGCAACAGCCATAAAACTTGAGTGTACTGGCTGGAAGCACTTGGTATTTAAATCCCATATCTATACATTGGTTGTTAGACCCGACAAGAGAATAATGAGCACTTGTGCTCCTGTATTGGGATAACTGACTAAAAAGATGTTCAAACTGTAAAACCTCTAAAACAAAGTACACTCACTATTGAATGATACAGAAAAAAAGAAACCTGAAATTCAATAGTCAGATTGGAAAGGTAAAAGGAGGTATAATCTGGGCAGAGTGCAGGGAATCTTATGAAAGAAGAGGAGATAGAAAGACCTGGAGGGGACAGGAGCTCGACAAGGAGAGCAACAGAACCAAGAAATCTGGACCTAGGGATCTTTTCTAAGACTAATACTCCAAACAAGGACCATTCATGGATATTACCTAGACCTCCTGCACAGATGTAGCCCATGGCAGCTCAGTATCCAAGTAGGTTTCCCTAGCAAGGGGAACAGGGACTGTCTCTGACATGAACTCAGTGGCTGGCTCTTTGATCACCTCACCCTGAGCAGGGAGGAGCCTTACCAGGCCACAGAGGAAGACAATGCAGCCAGTCCCGAAGAGACCTGATTGACTAGGATCAGAAGGAAGGAGAGAAAGTCCTCCCCTATCAGTGAACTGGGGGAGGGGAATGGGTAGAGAAAGGGGAGGGGGGTTGGATTGGGAGGGGAGGTGGGAGGGAGATACAGGGGGATACAAAGTGAATAAACTGTAATTAATAATACAAAAGGAGGTATAAACATGACACATACATGGAAGTAAAAATAAGTATTTAAGAAATTGAAACTTTTTTCATTTTCTTTTTTTTAATTAATTACATAAGCCCCTCCCTCTTCCCCTCCCGATCCCACCCTCCCACCCCCTTCTTCACACATGCTCCTCCCCAAGTTTGCTGATAGGGGAGGTCCTCCTCTCCTTCCTACTGATCTTAGTCTATCAGATCTCATCAAGAGTGGCTGCATTTTCATCTTCTGTGGCCTGGTAAGGCTGCTCCCCCCTCAGGGGGAAGTGATCAAAGAGCAGGCCAATCAGATTATGTCAGAGATAGTCCCTCTTCCCATTACTATGTAACTCACTTGGACACTAAACTGCCATGGGCTACATCTGTGTAGGGGTTCTAGGTTATCTCCACGAATAGTCCTTGGTTGGAGTACGAGTCTCTGGGAAGAACCCTGTGTTCAAATTTCTGGTTCTGTTGCTCTCCTTGTGGAGTTCCTGTCCTTTCCAGATCTTACTATTTCCCACTTCTTACATAAGATTCCGTGCACACTGGCCAACAGTTGTCCATAAGTCTCAGCATCTGCTTTGATAGTCTGCAGAGCAGAGCCTTTCAGAGGCCCTCTGTGGCAGGTTTCTAGCTTGTTTCCTGTTTTCTTCTTCTTCTGGTGTCCATCCTCTTTGTCTTTCAGGATGAGGATTGAGCGTTTTAGTCAGGGTCCTCTCTCTTGATTGGTTTCTTTAGATGTACAGATTTTAGTGGGTTTATTCTATATTGTATGTTTATATGAGTGAGTATATACCATGTGTGTCTTTTTGCTTCTGGGACAACTCACTCAGGATGATCCTTTCCAGGTCCCACCATTTACCTGCAAATTTCATAATTTCCTTATTTTTCATTGCTGAGTAATACTCCATTGTGTAGATGTACCACAATTTCTGCATCCATTCTTCAGTTGAGGGGCACCTGGGCTGTTTCCAGCTTCTGGCTATTACAAATAAAGCTGCTACAAACATGGTTGAGCAAATGTCCTTATTGTGTACTTGAGCCTCTTTTGGATATATGCCTAGGAGTGACATGACTGGATCTTGAGGAAGCACTATTCCTAGTTGTCTGAGAAAGTGCCAGATTGATTTCCAGAGTGGTTGTACAAGTTTATATTCCCACCAGCAGTGGAGGAGGGTTCCCCTTTCTCCACAACCTCTCCAGCATGTGTTGTCTCTTGAGTTTTTCATCTTAGCCATTCTGATGGGTGTAAGGTGAAATCTTGGGGTCGTTTTGATTTGCATTTCTCTGATGGCTAATGATACTGAGCATCTCTTTAAGTGTTTCTCTGCCATTCCATATTCCTCTACAGAGAATTCTGTTTAGTTCTGATCCCCATTTTTTTTGTTGGATTACTTGGTTTGCTGCTTTTCAGCTTCTTTAGTTCTTTATATATACTAGATATTAGCCCTCTGTCAGAAAAAGGGTTGGTGAAGTTTCTTTCCCAATCTGTAACAAGTAAAAGAGAATTATACTTCAAAGGGGGTTATTATCAGGTAATAAAAATACACCAAAAATCGCTCTCAGTTTATGCAAAATCTTAGGCTCAAGGACTTGATATGAGAAAACAAACCTCATTCTCTATCTTTTAGACAACTGTACTGAGCTGGCCTTTGAGTATTGAGAAATGTTGCCTCTCACAAACCTAAAGGAAAGTTAAGAAAAATAGAAATAATATGAGCAAAACTCAAAGCTCCTTAAATAGATATACAAAACTGTGATAAGGTCAATTTATCTCTATGAATCTGTCACTGATTAGGTCCCAGGAAATCAAGTATTTAAGATTGGCATGTTTGTTTGTTTGTTTTCTGATGAGACAAATCTTTTTATTGGTGAACTACCCATAGTAAACAAAATGTTAGCTATTGATCCACTCACATTTCTCTCTCATTTGCCTCCTACTCTAAGGCCTGAAAAAAATTTTAGTTGTAACAGAGAAATCACTGAAGATGAAAAATCTGGCAAAAAGATGCTTATTTAATTGCTATGAGCATTGTTCCAAGACAGTTTTGCTGTCACTAAACTTCTCTATTTTGCATCTACGCTGAGAAAGTTCGGGCCTGGTCCCATCAATATTATACAATGCAGATTGTGCTTGTTCAATCTTATCCACTGTGTTCTTTCAGATCACTGATGGACCTACTTTTGGAGTAGATGTTAAAATCACCTTGAAGTAGTAAAAGGAATTAACTGCTTTTCAGCAGTGATCAGTGAAAAGGTTCACTTTTGAGATATACATATACATATATATATATATATATATATATATATATATATATATATATATATGTACACACACACACACACACACACGGCAATTTAGGTCCTGAGGATCTGAGAGAACTTAGGGAAGGAAAATATACATTCTATGAAAATGTAAAAGAAAAAGTGTAGAGCCACTGAAATTTGTTATAACCTCAACATTTTTAAAAATGGGAAGGGATGAGGGTAAAAGGGCAAGAAGAAGGAAAAAGTGAAGTAACTATAGGAGAGCAAGAGAGACAGACAGCAACAATCAGAAGACTGTAGAGAGAAAGAGCCTGCCTGTTTCCTGTCTATGAGAACTCTTACTCAGTTTGATAGGATGGAGAATGATTCTATTCCTTTAAAAAAAAAAAAAAAAAAAAAAAACAGCTACAACAACAAAATCTGAATCAGCTACAGCTGACATGAGCATGTATCAGTTCCAAAGCAAATTATGTGCTTCTCTTCCTGTCTCACAAGGATGCTGTGGCTGACAGGGTCTTCTGAGCAGAAAAGCGTGAGCCAGGTAGCAGCGGCATCCAGAATGTGTGAGGCTCCTGACGGTGTCTGCGGTACTCAAATTCATATTTGAAGCCAAGCAATAATGGCGACCCCTAAATGGTTTGACAATTCATCAGAATGTTACCCAACAGCTCGAAAGTGATAGAGAATCTGGGCCTGGTGGGTGAATGTTAATGCAGAAAGCCAGATGGCCTTATGCTGCTGTTAGTAATGAGCCTGGCCTCACCACATTTGAGAAGCCACAGCGAAGAACACAGCACTGTCATACTGCACTGAAGCCTAAAATTACGTGTATGGGAGACAAAGAAAAGGAATAATTTTTGTATATTTTATGTAGGCAAACCCAAGATCTAGATAATCCTTGCTGCAGAATGATAGGTAAACAGAAGCCACCTGCCTCAGCTTACCCTCAAGATCATTTATAAAAGGTATACATATTAAAACCTTACATTCATAAATCACTGTCCTTATTCTGCCTTCTAGAATAATTTATATTCATTTTGTTTACTTTCAAAAGTACTTCTTATAAAACAATTGTGTGACTCACTTCCTAACTAATGTCATCTTTTCTCAACTTCATGTTTTATTATTAACTACATGGTGAATTTATTAAACACTATATAGGAAAGACATATACAGAACAGGCTTTGCATTAAATAAACTCAAGGAGAGTCTATAATTCAGTATTTGCTTTTTTTTTCACTCCAGTAGAGGTTTAGTCTTCTCTATGAGCTATGAGCATTAATATTATTTGCCTCCCCAACCCCTCACCCACAGTTAAACAGTAAACTTTACATATGTTCCAGTGAAACAGCTTCAAAAGACCTGGTAGAGGAAACAGATTTTATACTTTCTGACATTTGTCTACTACTATTGGGGAATTCTTCCTTTTCAAAAGTAGCACACATATTTATGAGATTTTTCACTATATGTTAACACTAGAGAGTAAATAAATTCCTTAGCCAAAATTATAAGTTGTATAGTGGAAGCAAACACACATGAAACTGCAATGTGTCTTCTCAGTGTAGGTAGGTATAACGGCTCTACCATGGACTTTATATTTTCATCACAATTCAATGATTCTAGAATTTTTATTACATAACTCCTAATCCTTTATTTTTAAGAAACTGAACTATATAGGACCATGAAAACCCAAGCCAAAGAAAGAAGTCATGAGCCCCTGTTGCACACAAAACACAAACCTAGAGCAAATGACATGAGATCCTTTCGGTAGGATTGCAAATAATGTTGACACTGATGTAAACTGTTGCCAAATGACCACTGAAAATTAAAATTTTAAAATGTTTATTACATTTTGTGTGTGTGCACCTGGGCATCCATACGTGCACACACTCACTCATTTGCCATGGCACATGTGTGGAGGCCAGAGAAGAGCTGGAGGAAGTGGGTTCTCTCTACCACATGTGATAAGACGATTTAACTCAAACTGCTGAGCACTGGAACAGGCAACTTTACCTGTAGAAACATCTTCCCACCCTGAGAATCAACATCACTGTGTGAATGCTAAATAGTTAGCTAAGGAGATTTTAAATAAAGAGAAGGAATACAGAATAAAGCAAAGAATATTGGTCATTTACAGACAACATTTGAGAAAAATGAGCATCAACATGGCTGGCTCTTTAGAGGCAAATATTGTAACTGATGTTTAATAATTCCTGGTAGATAAGGATTTACTTTTAACAACTTTTGAGAGGCATCTTTTAGAGACTAAAGAAAAAATTTCCCAAACTGCTTATAAGTCATTTCCATTTACTCTCCTGTTGTTAGATTTAAAATAAACCTACACTGACTTCTCACTACATGACAGAGACTTATAGCCAACTGCAAGATTATAGATGAACCATTGCCAGGGACTTTCACCTGTTCCAGAGCAAAAGGGTGAACTGATTTCAGTAAATAAGGTTAGTTCTTCCTCACTCATCTGAAGCTGACAAAACCAAAAGGGAAGCTGACAGAAATGCATGGCTATCTGTTAATCCTTCCTTTGTCAATCATATTAAGTTCTAGGCCACAGGGAGCTGACTACAAGATTAAGCCAAATGATACTAACCAAATATTTCCTCTGTATTTAACCTAAAATGGTGAAGTTATGCTTTTATGCACAAGATGAATACCATTATCCTAGGAAGAGAAAAATAATGTTCCCTTTTCAATATAAATAATCCCCTGTATGCCTGTATGCTTGCTTCATGCACATAGCTCTTTCTCATTCCTCATGTTCCCAGCTTGTCATGTAGGTTGCATGCCTTTGCAACTCCTCTACCAAAGCTGTGACTCTCTCCTCTTTTTTCTCTGTGAACAGTTGGAGAGATCTCCAGCTTGCTGGCTATCTGGTCTACCTAACCCTAATAAGTTCTCTTCAAGTTTCCTTCTGAGTCTGTTTATTTAAATTATTTTATCAATGATACCAAGAACCTGCCAATGGGAGTGCTGTATCCCCATAAGTATGATATTGTAAGAGAATACTTAAAGAAGTAGAAAATATTGGTTTTTTTTAAAATGAATATGAAATAATTTCATGGAAATCATTAAGCGCACTTTTTTTTTCTTTTTTTTGCAAATAATTGCTAAAAGTGTTTTCTTCACTTTTCAGTATTAGGAAAAAGGATGCAGGGAAAATAAGTTGTAAATAGAGTTTATCTGATGAGCAGAAGATAGGAAATGTGGCAAGTAGAAAAGGAAGCAAGGAAAAAAATTTAAAACAATACTTAATGGACTGAAAGAAACTCATGCATGGAAAGAGCTATGATTAGGAGAAGTGCATTCACATGCACACATGGGCTGGAGGTAGAATTAAACAGATGAGATCTTGGAAATCTTGAAAATTTGTTGTAAATGTATCTTTTATTTGACTGAGGTAATTGCCATTGTGTTGGCTTACTGCTGAATATGCTCAGCTGTTCTGCCTCAAAACTCCTTGCCAAGCTAACTGATTCAGACTGGCTTCTCTCAGCTTCTGACTGAATTGCTCTGTTTGCCTTATACCAGTTTTAGCAATCTTTTCGAATCTTCTGGCTCCTCATCCTCTGGCTCATTCTGTCTTCACCTATGTGTAGCTTGTTCTTTCTCTGCAACCTGTCTCTGTACAACTGTCTAAGTGAAAAAGCCTCCCCCTCTCTCTGTGCTCCTCTCTCTTAAGTTACCTCTTTTCTCTCACTTTTCCTGACTCATTCTGTCAAATCTTTTTTCTGGTTTGTCACTTTGCCTACCTATCAATTAGATATCACTTTCAAACATGGGTGCTTCCTTCTATAAACTAACATTACCTCATTTTGGGAGGGGGTTAAAGGTGTGTACTAAGGGCATGTCTCTATTTGAAACAGAGGATTAAAGGGTATGTATGTATTTCAATCAAAGAAGCCATGATACTGGACTAAAATTCCTTTACAATTTTTGATCATGTCTTTTATATATTTTCTCTGATAGTCTCTAATATTTAATTTCTACATGTAGCTGTTTATTTTACTTTTTTTTTGGGGGGGGGGAGCTGAAGCCCTCACTATGTTCCACTATGTTCAAGCCTGGTCTTGAACCACAAATCAATAAGAGTCTCAATGACATATGTTAAACACATAACATAAAAATTTGAAGGCACGAATAAGAAGTTCCTCATGTGTTCTTCCTTTTTAAAAAGTATTATGTCTATTGATTTAATTGCTGAAAATATTTTAAATGTATTATATAGTTTAGTGAATATGAAATCAAATTAGTAGTCATTATTTCAATTTTACAAAACTTCTTTCATAAGATTATTATTTTATTCATTAACTCAACAATATGAAAATTTCAAGAAAATAAAAATTTGGTTTTATATACTAAGGTGTGTCAGATCAAGTCTCCTTCAGGCTCTGAGGCAGGGGATAGGCACTGTTGGCATTGTTATGTGCTCTATTCAGCACTGTGCAGCTCAGTTGGGGATGCTAGTTTTGTGTCGAGCTTTCTTAAGTCTTTATTGGAAGTCACTTTTTCTATAATGATTGTTTTTCTGTAAAAGAACAAAATGCGAACAAACGGCAATTCAGATCTTTGTATAACAGCACATAAATGCCTTCCCTTGTGCCTAGCAGCCTGGAACATGGGGCTATCCTTTAAGCACTCATTCTTCTAGCTGCTATAGACATTTTCCAATCATTCTGAGGAAACTCCAGCTTCAAAGACCACTGAAGTGAAAGCTCTAACTTCTGCTCCAATTAGCCTTGGCCTCCTTAGAGTCACTACAAGCAAGACAAACAGATTCTGCAGATTCTGTACCATTCTTGGTCAAAAGAGAGTAGAGGAGAGCCTCCTGAGTAACTCAGAAAGAAACCATTGACAGGAAAGTTGGAAGTAGTGCTATGATTGGTAAATATAACCCTTCATTTGCACATCACATCTTCCACACATCACTTCTAACTATAAAATACAGCTTTCATCTGTTCACTACTCCCTTGTGATGTCCCTTGGTGTTATAATTTTGGGCCTGGATGATTCTTTCTTGTTTTTTTTTTTATTTTTTTATTTTGTGTATGTGTGACTTTGTTTGTTTGTTTGTTCTTTTGTTTGTTTTTTCCCCGTTTATCCTTTGATTTTTTTTTTAATTTTTAAGATTATTATATCATGTTTCTCTTTGGTTTCCTCATTGTTGAGCCTACCATACAGTCCTCCTTGCCTCTTTTTTTAAAATTTTTTATTAATTACACTTTATTCATTTTGTATCACCCCATAAGCCCCTCCCTCCTCCCCTCCCGATCCCACCCTCCCTCCCCTTTCTGCATGCATGGCCCTCCCCAAGTACACTGATAGAGGAGGTTCTCCTCTCCTTTCTGATCTTAGTCTATCAGTTCTCATCAAAATTGGCTACATTGTCATCTACCGTGGCCTGGTAAGGCTGCTCGCCCCTCAGGGGGAGGTGATCAAAGAGCAGGCCAATCAGATTATGTCAGAGGCAGTCCCTCTTCCCATTACTATGTAACCCACTTGGACACTGAACTGCCATGGGCTACATCTGTGCAGGAGTTCTAGGTTATCTCCACGAATAGTCCTTGGTTGGAGTATGAGTCTCTGGGAAGTTCCCATGTTCAAATTATCTTGTTCTGTTGCTCTGCTTGTGGAGTTCCCATCCCCTCCAGCTTTTACTATTTCCCACTTCTTACATAAAATTCCATTTACTCTGCCCATCAGTTGGCCATCAGGCTCAGCATCTGCTTTGACAGTCTATACTGCAGAGGCTTTCAGAGGCCCTCTGTGGCAGGTTTCAAGGTTGTTTCCTGTTTTCTTCGGGCTTTCAGAGGCCCTCTCTAGCAGGTTTCGAGGTGGTTTCCTATTTTCTTTTTCTTCTGAAGTCCATCCTTTTTGCCTTTCAGGATGGGGATTGAACATTTTAGTTAGGGTCCTCTCTTTTGCTTAGTTTGTTTAGATGTACAGATTTTAGTGGGTTTATTCTATGTTGTATGTTTATATGAGTGAGTATATACCATGTGTGTCTTTTTGCTTCTGGGACAACTCACTCAGGATGATCCTTTCCAGGTCCCACCATTTACCTGCAAATTTCATGATTTCCTTATTTTTCATTGCTGAGTAATACTCCATTGTATAGATGTACCACAGTTTCTGCATCCATTCTTCAGTTGAGGGGCATCTGGGTTGTTTCTAGCTTCTGGCTATTACAAATAAAGCTGCTACAAACATGGTTGAGCAAATGTCCTTTTTGTGTACTTGAGCCTCTTTTGGGTATATGCCTAGGCTGAGTGGTATGGCTGGATATTGAGGAAGCGCTATTCCTAGTTGTCTGAGAAAGCTCCAGATTGATTTCCAGAGTGGTTGTACCAGTTTACATTCCCACCAGCAGTGGAGAAGGGTTCCCCTTTCTCCACAACCTCTCCAGCATGTGTTGTCCCTTGAGTTTTTCATCTTGGCCATTCTGATGGGTATAAGGTGAGATCTCAGGGTTGTTTTGATTTGCATTTCCCTAATGGCTAATGAGGTTGAGCATTTCTTTAAGTGCTTCTCTGCCATTCGATATTCCTCTACAGAGAATTCTCTCTTTAGCTCTGTTCCCCACTTTTTAAGTGGATTACTTGGTTTGTTGCTTTTCAGCTTGTTTAGTTCTTTATATATATTGGATATGAGTCCTCTGTCAGATAAAGGGTTGGTGATGATTCTTTCCCAATCTGTAGGCAGTCACTTTGTTTTGATGACGGTGTCCTTTGCTTTACAGAAGCTTTTCAATTTCATGAGGTCCCATTTATTATTGCTCTTAGAGCCTGTGCTGTTGGTGTTCTGTTCAGGAAGTTTTCTCCTGTACCAATGAGTTCTAGGGTATTCCCCACTTTTTTTTCTAGCCGATTTAATGTGTCTGGTTTTATGTTGAGGTCTTTAATCCGCTTGGACTTCAGTTTTGTGCATGGTGATAAGTATGGATCTATTTTCACTTTTCGACATGCAGACATCCAGTTGGACCAGCACCATTTGTTGAAGATGCTATCTTTTTTCCATTGTATGGTTTTGGCATCTTTGTCAAAACTCAGGTGTCCGTAAGTGTGTGGGTTTATTTCTGGGTCTTCTGTTCGATTCCATTGATCCACCATTCTGTTTCTATGCCAGTACCATGCAGTTTTTATAACTGCTGCTCTATAGTACAGCTTGAGATCAGGGATGGAGACACCTCCAGAAGATCTTTTATTGTAGAGGATTGTTTTAGCAATTCTCGGTTTCTTGTTATTCCATACGAAGTTGAGAATTTTTCTTTCCAGGTCTGTAAAGAATTGTGTTGGCAATTTGATGGGAATTGCATTAACTCTGTAGATTGCTTTTGGTACAATGGCCATTTTTACGACGTTAAACTTGCCAAGCCATGAGCATGGGAGATCTTTCCATCTTCTCATATCTTCTCTAATTCTTTCTTCAGAGACTTGAAATTTTTTTCATACAAGTCTTTGATTTGCTTGGTTAGGGTTACTCCGAGTACTTTATGTCATTTGTGGCTATTGTGAAGGGTGTTGTTTCTCTAATTTCTTTCTCAGTCCTTTTGTCTTTTGTATACAAGAGTGCTACTGATTTTTTTGAGTTAATTTTGTATCCGGCCACTTTGCTGAAGGTGTTTATCAGCTGTAGGAGTTCCCTGGTAGAGTTTTTGGGGTCACTCATGTATATTATCATATCATCTGCAAATAGTGATAATTTGACTTCTTCCTTTCCCATCTGTATCCCCTTGATCTCCTTCAACTGTCTTATTGCTCTAGCAAGGACTTCCAGCACTATGTTGAAGAGATATGGAGAGAGTGGGCAGCCTTGTCTTGTCCCTGATTTCAGTGGGATTGCTTTAAGTTTCTCTCCGTTCAGTTTGATGTTGGCTATAGGCTTGCTGTATATCGCCTTTACTATGTTTAGATATGTGCCTTGTATCCCTGATCTCTCCAGTACTTTAAACATGAATGGATTTTGGATTTTGTCAAATGCTTTTTCAGCATCTAGGGAGATTATCATGTGGTTTTTTTCTTTCAGTTTGTTAATATGGTAGATCACATTGATGGATTTCCATATATTGAACCACCCCTCCATACCTGGGATGAAGCCTACTTGGTCATAGTGGATAATATCTTTGATGTGTTCTTGCATTCAGTTTGCAAGTATTTTGTTAAGTATTTTTGCCTCAATGTTCATAAGGGAGATTGGCCTGAAATTCTCTTTCTTTGTTGAGTCTTTGTGAGGTTTAGGTACCAAGGTGACTGTGGCTTCATAGAATGAGTTTGGTAATGTTCCTTCTGTTTCTATTTTGTGGAATAGTTTGAAGAGAATTGGAGTTAGCTCTTCTTTGAAGGTCTGGTAGAATTCTGCGCTGAAGCCATCTGGTCCTGGGCTTTTTTTGGATGGGACACTTTTGATGACTGCTTCTATTTCTTTGGGGGATATAGAACTATTTAGTTGATTTACCTGGCCCTGATTCAGCTTTGGTGAGTCAAATCGATCAAGAAAATTGTCCATTTCATTTAGATTTTCAAATTTTGTGGCATATAGACTTTTGAAGTAAGTCCTAATGATTGTTTGGATTTCCTCAGTGTCTGTAGTTATGTCCCCCTTTTCATTTCTGATTTTGTTGATTTGGGTGGTGTCTCTCTGCCTTTTAGTTAGCTTGGCTAAGGGTTTGTCGATCTTGTTGATTTTCTCAAAGAACCAGCTCTTGGTTTCATTGATTCTTTGAATTGTTTTATTTGTTTCTAATTGATTGATTTCAGCCCTGAGTTTGATTATTTCCAGCCGTCTACTCCTTTTTGGTGTGTCTGCTTCTTCTTTTTCTAGGGTTTTTAAGTGGGCCATTAAGTTGCTTGAATGAGCTGTCTCAAATTTCTTCTTGAAGGCACTTAGTGCTATGAACTTTCCTCTTAGCACTGCTTTCAGTGTGTCCCACAAGTTTGGGTATGTTGTGTATTCATTTTCATTGAGTTCTAGAAAGGCTTTAATTTTTTCTTTATTTCTTCCCTGACCCAGCTGTCATTTAGTAATAAGTTGTTTAGTTTCCATGTGTGTGTAGGCTTTTTGCTGTTTCTGTTGTTGTTGAAGTCAAGCTTTATTCCGTGGTGATCAGACAGGATACAAGGGATTATTCCAGTCTTCTTGTATCTGTTGAGGCTTGCTTTGTGACCAACTATATGGTCTATTTTGGAGAAGGTTCCATGAGGTGCTGAGAAGAAGGTAAATTCTTTTGTGTTTGGGTGTTAAGTTCTGTAAATGTCTGTGAGGTCCATTTGATTCATGACCTCTGTCAGAGATATTGTTTCTTTGTTTAATTTCTGTTTTGTTGACCAGTCCTTTGTTGAGAGTCGGGTGTTGAAATCTCCCACTATTAATGTGTGAGGATCTATATGTGGTTTTAATTTTATCAATGTTTCTTTTACAAATGTGGGTGCTCTTGTATTTGGGGCATAGATGTTCATGATTGTGATGTCTTCCTGGTGGAATTTTACCTTGATGAGTATGAAGTGTCCTTCCTCATCTCTTTTTATTAATTTTGGTTGAAAGTCTATTTTATCACATGTTAGAATGGCTACTCCTTCTTGTTTCTTGGGTCCATTTGCTTGGAAAGTCGTTTTCCAACCTTTTACCCTCAGGTAATGTCTATCTTTCTGCCTTAGTTGTGTTTCTTGTATGCAACAGATTGCTGGGTTTTGTTTACGTATCCATTCTGTTAATGTGTCTTTTTACTGGAGAGTTGAGTCCATTGATGTTGAGAGAGATTAATGACCAGTGGCTGTTAGATCCTTTGATTTTGATGTTGGCTGTGTTCATAAGGTTGTCTGCTTGGTTGCTTTTGTTTTACTGTAGTAAGGTTAATTATTTCCTGTGTTTTCTTGACAGAAGCTAAATTTCTTGGGTTGTATTTTCCCTTCCAGTGTCTTCTGTAATGCTGGAATTGTCTGTGGGTATTGTTGAAATTTGTTTTTGTCATTGAATATCTTGTTTTCTCCGTCTATGAGGACTGAGAGTTTTGCAGGGTATAGTAGCCTGGGCTGACATCTGTGTTCTCTTAGGGTCTGCATGATATCTGTCCAGGCCCTTCTGGCTTTCATAGTTTCTGTTGAAAAGTCAGGTGTGATTCTAATGGGTTTGCCATTATATGTTACTTGGCCTTTTTCCCTTGCAGCTTTTAGTATTTTTTCTGTGTTCTGTATACTTACTGTTTTGATTATTATGTGGCGGGAGGATTTTCTTTTCTGGTCAAATTTGTTGGGTGTTCTGTAGGCCTCATGTATCCTTATTGGCTTCTCCTTTAACTTGGGGAAATTTTCTTCAATGATTTTGTTGAAAATATTTTCTGGGCCTTGGAGAAGGGAGTCTTCTTTTTCCTCTATTCCTATTATTCTTAGGTTTTGTCTTTTCATATTGTCTTGGATTTCTTGGATGGTCTGTGTCAGGAATTTTTTGGATTTAACATTTTCTTTGACAGATATATCGATTTCTTCCATTGTATCTTCTACACCTGAGATTCTTTCTTCCATTTCTTATATTCTGTTGGTTATGCTCACCTCTGTAGTTCCTGTTTTCTTCCCTAAATTTTTCCTCTCCATTATTTCCTCCATTTGTGTTTTCTTTAATTTTTCTAGTTCTAGCTTCAGGTCTTGAGTTGTTTTGTTTACTTCCTTCACCTGTCTGATTGTATTTTCCTCTTTTCCTTTTAGTTCCTTCAACTCTGTCTCTTTTATTTCTTTCAGTGATTTAATTATTTCTTCTCTGAAGGCCACAAGCTGTTTGGCTGCATCTTCCCGTATTTCTTCACGGATGGCCCTAATCTGCTTGTCTTTATCTTCCTCCATTTCTTTACGAATAGCCATGATCTGTTTGGTTTTATCTTCCTCTAATTCTTTACGTATTTTATTTGTTTCCTCTATTATCCTCTTCATCAGCATAGATGTAAGGTCATCTTCTTGATTTTCTATTATGCTGCATTGTCCAGGGCTGTTCGCCCCTGGATGGCTGGGTTCTGGAGATGCCATATTGCTCTGTCTTTTGTTGGTTGAGCTTTTATGCTGACCTCTACCCATTGGGCTGATTTAGGTGTTGGCTGTTAGTTTCTGTGCTTCCTGGAGTCCTGAGGTAGGGAGTATCCCCTTGGCCGGAAGATGCTTTTTCCTGAAGGAGTCCTTCTCTGCTTTTTGGTTATGGTCACTGTGTGGCCAGTGTTTCTCAGGAGTTGCCACTGCTCACCTCAGGTTTATAGCCCTGAGTAGTAGCTGGGGTCTATGTTAGGCAGGGGGGGAATCTCCTCTTACCCATAGAAGTTCTCAAGACAGCTGCTCCACTGCTGGGTTTCTTGTTATAAATTTAGTGTGCTGCTGCTCACTAAATTTCCATGTACAGTCCTCTTGAAGAACCTGCTGATTCCCTAGCTGTGGGGTTTTCTCCCAACAGGGAAACTCAGTCTGTTATCCTGGGGCGCACAGTTCTGCCCGGGAAAGTGAGAGGTGCACTCAGCAAGTCTCTGGGCCACATGCTGAGTGCTCTGCTCTGGACCTGGAGAATGTGCACCTAGGTTGAGTTGGCGCCTGGGGGCACTGCTCTGGTCTGGAGGCTGGGTGCCTCACTCTGGACCAGAAGCTGTGCATCTCTGTCTGGGATGGTGGCTGCAGGCACTGCTCTGGTCCAGACGCTGTGCATGCAGCCCTCTTGAAGGACCAGGGATTCCCACAGTTTTGACAGTCTAGCTAGGGATAACTGGTTGATCCTTGGCACAGTATCTGGGGGCTGCTGTAATGGCTCTCTGGCTTTTGTAGGTCTAAGGATGCAGCTGTGTGTCCCAGTGCCCTAGGGGAACTCAGTAATGGCGGCAGAGCACAGCCCTCCTGCCTGCATTAGGCAGGGCTCAGTGCAGGCGCCTGGGTCCCAGCTCTGGGTCCGGGCTGGCTCTTGGGGCACCCGCGGAACCCTATTCTTTTCCAGGGGATATCTTCCCTGCTCCGTGGGCTTATCTCTCGACTGGGAAATCCAGTCTATGGTGTTGTGGGCCCACAGTTCAGTCTGGGACCGTGACCAGATCACGCTGGGGTGTAGCTCTGGGCTGGTGACCAAGCGCCTGGTAGAACCGGGATCTCTTCCGTGGTTTAGCCGGGTGAGTTAAAGCTGATTGAATCCCCCACCATGGGGTATCCTCTCACCTGTGAAAAACAATCACTTGTGTTTTATGGCCGCGAGTTCTGATTGTTGGTCACTGTGCCAATCCTGCTGTGCTGCTCCTCAGAATGAGAGTCCTCCCGGCGCAGCCATCTTGCCCCGCCACCCTCCTTGCCTCTTTTAAATTCATGAACACTTTTTCTATTAATTGTTTATACACACACACACACACACACACACACACACACACATACAACCTTCTCAGTCTCTGTTTCACTTGTATGTATGTTTTCAGGTCTGACTGGCATTGGATAACCAACTGATATGCTCTTCTTTGGGTAAAACTATTTCTCCTGCTCTCATGATTCCTTAGCTGCCTCTAGTCTTTTGTGTAGTTAATGCCTTGAGGATTTTCCCTAATTTATGTTGGATTCTCTATTGTTGTCCTTGCTCAGCTCCTGTGTAGAAGAGACTGGGAAGGCACCATGAACAGAAGTGCCAATGGAGTGGGAACAGAGATAGTAGTAGCAAGGGAATGGCTGAGAAGTTCCAGACAATGATGATCAGGGCCAAAGTGGCAGGGAGAAAGGACAACTGACACAGCAGATGGCAGAAGGCTGTGGGAAACAGACTGCATCCCCAGACAATGGAAGAGTTTCTTGGAGCCTCTAGACCTCAAAGGGCAGGGGTCATGATGCCTGGATGTGGAAACTGTAGCATCTGCCATGAAGTCCTGGGGTTGACACCTATCACTAAAGAGCTGTAACCCACACGCTGATAGCTGCCAACTTCTGTCATTAGCTACTGCTTACAGCCAAATATTTCTCCAGCTTCCAAGTGTTGGGCCACTGGACACCTGAGTATAGGCCACTGTGCAAGCTCATGAGCCATTTCTTCCTGAACTAGTTTTGGGAAAACATGTAATTTTTTTCAACTATTCCCAGTTTAAATTTTCAAATTTGTTGTCATACAAATTTCATAGGGGGTCTTCTTTATTTTTGAATGTCTATAATCTTCATATTATCATTCCTTTTTTATTATTTTGAAATTAGATCTCATTGTTTAGCCTGCACTGGCCTTGAATTCATGATGTAGAACAGATTGGCCTAGGACATGTTATCTTTCTGCCTCTGCCTCTGAACTGCTATGACTGCAGGTGTATAATCCTATAATCACTACAATTATGCCAGGCCTCTGCATGTTTTTCTTTTGAGAACACATAACATCTATCATTTTTCATGAACATTTCAATAGTTACATTTTTTCAATTAGGTTGACTCTTATCCTTAAATCTTTACATTTTTAGAATTTAATCAGCTACTAATTTCCTTCTTTGAGGTAGCTTATCATTGATTGATTTACAAATCATTCTTCTCTGAAGTATGTGTTGAAAGGCATAAGATTCTTTTGGTTAAATGATTTTACCTTCATCTCAGAAGTTTTGATTTTGTAATCCATTTTCACTTTGGATCCATTGCCCCTAACTTGGAGAGCCTTGTCTAGTCTCAGTAAAAGATGAACCTGGTCATACCACAACTTGATTAGCCAAGAAGGGTTGATATGCATGGGAGGGCTCCCCTTCTCTGAAAAGAAAGGGAAGTGGCATAGGAGGAGGTAAGATAAATGGTAGGATCGGGGTGTGGCAAAGTTCTCATTAGGATGTAAATTAATTAATTAATAAAACAAAAACAAACAAAATAAAAACCCAAAGGGCTGAAAAATAATATAATGTTTAAGATAAAAACTTTCAATGTAAAAACATTAAACAGAAAAGGGGAAATTTTATGTTAACAAATTCAAGTGCACAATGAAGATAAAGCACTAGTTAACTTATAAAAAACATAACATGTAATTTGAACTATAGTGATACCAGACTTTTCATATAAAAAGAATTTGACAATTCCTGAAAATGTTTGTGTTATAACTTTAAGAATTTAGTCATTAAACCATAGATAAGTCCATTCAGTATCCTATGAAAGGAACTCTCTATTCAGGATGCAATACACTCCGTCTGTGTAATCTATTGAGAAACAAGACGTCAAAGAAAAATTCACATATAATATCTTAAGTGAAAATGGATTACAAAATCAAAACTTATGTCCTAAGTTTTCATATGTTTAAGATCATTTTTTTTACCTTCTTACCTCTGTGCCATAAACAGGATGTATTCTTTGTAAGTATAACAGTCTCGCTTGTCTTAGAGGTTTCTCTTGTTTTAACCTCACTCTATCTTTTCAGTTACAGTTTTATTTCTAAGTGTGTTCCCTGCCATTTCTATGTTGGTTTTTCTCAAGGTTTGGTAATTATTGGTTTTATTTTCTTCTTTGTAACTCACATTCACTATTTGCCTTCTGTTATTACAAACTTGGAACACCATAGTCTGTGTGGAGCAGAGGAAATCCTGAATGAATAGTTATTGTTGATATGAGCATAGCCATGTCAAAAATTTTAATGCCTCAGAGTCATGGAAATGACAAAGCCTTCTCTTGGTCCCCATGTGGATGTTGATAGCATGTACAGAATACCAATTGCAGCTTTCTTTTCCTGGATATTTACAGACAGCTTTCTATAGAGACCACAGCTAGTTAAACCTTCCTCCTTGTTCAGTTATATACAATATATCCACTTCTTTTATTGAGATGTATGTAATAAATTGGCTAAGTTTCAGTATTCCTGCATCTCCATCAGAGTCTATGGTCCACTTAATCCCAGCTTTACTTTATATATGTTTGTGTGATTTCTCTTTTCCTTTCCCATTGCTCCAGTGTGTGGAGAGGGGGGAGGAAAGGAAGGATTGGGAGGGGAGGAGGGAGGAAACTAGAGGGGGGATACAAAGTAAATAAAGTATAATTAAAAAATAAAAACTTAAAAACAAAAACGAAAAATTGAAAACTACCCTGCTTTCTGCTGTGTGGCTGTAGTTGCCTCATGAAGGTTGTAGACTGCCTTGACTACTGTTAGCAATTTTAGTTCTACCTTCTCAGGCTCAATGTAGATGACATTTCTGCTCTCTGCTTTCGATGAGAGAGAGAATGAGAAGGGGGAGAGAGAGAAAGAGAAAGACAGAAAGAGAGAGAGAAGAAGATACAGCACATTAGAATTAAAGTCTAGTTAAACTTTTAGTCTCTGAACATTTGTTTTTCACTTCCTCCCACTGACCACTTTTTATTATCTGAGTTAGGTATAAACTCAAGATATTTGATTGTCAGTATCATCTACCTTTTGAGCATTTTCCCTATCAAATATTTTATTTTTGTCAAAAAATATCTGCTTACATTTTTACTTTCATCGTGCTTATTAATACTTGTACTATTTTTCTACAATTTTTAAGGTGCTGAATTGAGTCAAATATGGAACATATATGCCTCACCAATCAACCTTATCAATACTAAGTTAAAAAAAGATAAATCTGAGACTCTAATCAAGTTCTCTATCACAAACTCTAACTAGTTTTCCTATAGTAACACTTAATAGAGAATGGAAATGTGTAAAATTTGTGACTAAACAATGCTTTTGCCCTCTTATTCTCACTTTATTTAGTGGCTTTTCCAGAAATATGATTAGGAATGTAAAAAGAGCATGTTAATCCTAAGGGCAAGAGCTTCTGTGGAATCAGATCTATTATCACCTCCCCCAGAGCCTAAAAAAAATCCCTGAGGACAAGAGGACTTATTGCTTGCTTTGCTTCTAATGTAAATAAAATAACAAATCAGCAATATTCTTGTTAAACACGAACAATGTAATTTATATCTCCTGTGTTTGCTCTATATAAGAACTGCTGAATATGAAGTGGCCTGTCTTTTACTTACTTGATGATTGAGCTATTGCTTCCATTAGCAGAGAGAAACCCCTTTGCCATCAAAACTTTTCTTTCTTTTTATTTTTCAGGACATAGCATATCAGATTCCAATCTGACATAATTTATGTTGCTATCACTTATTAGGATCATTGATTAGGTCAAAATTAAGGACAACTTAAAATGCAAAGCTCACTGTTCTCATTTTGCTCCTTCTCCTGGCTTTTTTTTTTCATCTGCAAAGTTTATCAAGAACCAAACAAAACCACTGCAATCAAAGGGTTTAGGCACCAGATTTTGTGACATTTGCCTACTTGAACTAATACAACCAGTTTCTACTTGACTGAATTTAATATTACAAATCAACACAAAACAAAATTCATTCAGAGAACAGTCTGAGTCATTAGTATTAATATGTACTAGGCTATCATGTTAACTTTAGAAACCATTTCTTCCCACTTAAAATATGAATATGAAAATATTCCTCCTCACATCCAGGACACCCTCAGAGATGCCATCTGTCTCCCAATAATTGCTTATGGAATTTGTTCTCTCCTCTGCTTTTAGTGCTATGTTTTTGGAAGTCAGTGTCTAATAAAAATAGTTCAAGAGTAAATTTTCCTAGGGAATCACTGAAGTCAAAATTCCCTTATAACATAGCTAACAAAGTATCAAAAGTAGATTATTTGTCATCATTATTATAATGTCTTTGACCAAATATTCAACTCATTAAATGTATCTTAACAAGTTACCCATCTAATTAGGACTGACATTGAAGAGCAAGCTTCAGTTAGCCTGAACAGTTTGCCCACTGAAATCTTTTTCATGGTTTAGCTTCAAAAATACATTCTCTTCAACCAAAAAGATAGTTAATCCAATAAAAAATAAGTCTCACACCAAAACTTTAAGGATATCCATTAAACAAATCTAGCTTTTTAATGCTTGTGGCATCCAGATAAGAATCCCTAGATGCTTCATTTTTATTTCAATTTTTATTATCTTTCCTAATTTATTCATTATGAAATTATATGACCTAATTGAACCCTCCTCCGTCAACTCCTCCCAGGCCTACCCTCCATCCCTCTTTCCCCTATCCTCTTCCCCTAGACCACTGAAAAAGGGAGTTCTCCTCCTTTGCCATCTGCCATAGCTTACCAAGTCTCATCAGGACTGCCTGAATCCTCTTCCTCTGTGGCCTAGTAAGGCTGCATCGCTAAGGGCAAGTGATCAAAGAGCAGGCAACTGAGTTCATGACAAAGGCAACCCCTGCTCCCCATACTCAGGAATATACATGGAGTCTGAGCTGCCAACTGGCTACATCTGAGCAGGGGGTCTAGGTCCTCTTTGTGCAAGGTCCTTACTTGGTACATCAGTCTTTGAAGGACCCCCCTGGGCTCAGAAATTTTTGTAGCTTCGTTGGTCTCCTTGTGGGTCTCCTGCCCCCTCCCTTGACAATGTACGCTGAAGAAGTTTACACTTAATGTTACCTTAACCTTTGGGACTCCCAAGACAGCATTATCGCCTAAAAACTTGAAGCCATGGCATTCTCATTTCTTCTCATACCACAAAAGCTTGGCCTGAGCCAAAACAGATCATCATGATAGAAGTAAGAATATTTGGAACCTTGTGGTGGCCCAAAACAAGGTGGAGGGTGAAAGAAAAAAGAGGATGATGATGACCATGACTATGTTGATGATGTGAGAGAGCAAAAAAAATAAAGATGGGAAAAAGGAAGGTAAGAAAGAAGGAAGGGAGAGAGAAAAGGAGTGAGGGAAGAAGAAAGCTAGGAAGGAAAGGAGGTAGGGAGGAAGGGAAAAAGCAAAAGAAGAAGGAAGTAACAAAGGAAGAAAGGCAGGTAGGAATTCCCACTGTCTTTAAATACTTTCCACCTTCTATGTTTCTATCATTTCCCATTAGCCCACCAAAATGAGAGCTCATAAATAGGCCTGCTAATTGATGAATTCAGAATCATCATGATTTAATCACTTCCTAAAAGTCATCACTGGTATCAGATAGAATGTCAGTGTCACATCCCACATACCTTCGCATAGAACACATGAACTTTTGAGATATTTTCAATATAAGCCATAAGAGAAAGGGTGTTTGAGTGTGCAAAAATATTCACTCTGTGATTTGTCATTTCAGCTTTCAGAAAATATTATCTTCCTTGAATGGCAGACCAAGACCTAATCTGACCATTGAAACTCAGTTGGACAATGAAACAATTCCAGGACTACCAAGATTTTTAAAATTTTGAAACATTTTATTATACACAATTCTTTACAGAACTTGAAAGAAAAATTCTCAACTTCATATGAAAAAAATGATCCTATACAACAACAGATTATCTGAGGATTATCTGAAGGTATTTTCATCCCTGACTTCAAGCTGTAGTACAGGGCGATAGCAATAAACACTGCATGGTACTGGCAAAGAAACATAATGATGGATCAATGGACTTGAATATAAGAGCCAGAAATAAACCCACAGACCTATGGATATTTGATTTTTGACAAAGAAACTAAAACCATACAATGGAAAAAAGATAGCAACTTCAACAAATGGTGCTGGTCCAACTTGATGTCTACATGTAGAAAAATGCAAATAGATCCATATTTATCACCCTGCACAAAACTGAAGTCCAAGTGGACCAAAGACCTCAACATAAAACCAGACACACTAAACCTGTTAGACGAAAAAGTGGGGAAGAGCCTTGAACTCATTGGCAGAGGAGACAACTTCTTGAACACAACACCAACTGCACAGGCTCTATGATCAATAATCAATAAGTGGGACTTCATCAAACTGAAAAGCTTCTGTAAAGCAAAGGACACTGTTGTCAGAACAAAACGACAGACTACAGACAGGGAAAGGATCTTCACCAACCCTATATCTGACAGAGGGTTAATATCCAGAATATATAAAGAACTCAAGAAATTAAAAAGCAACAAACCAAGTAATCCAATTAAAAAATGGGGTACAGAGCTAAACAGAGAATTCTCTGTAGAGGAATATAGAATGGCAGACAAACACTTACAATGTTCTTAGTCATCATCGAGGTGCAAATCAAAACAACCCTGAGATTTGACCTTACACCCATCAGAATGGCTAAGATAAAAAACTCAAGTGACAATACATGCTTGAGAAGATGTGGAGAAAGCGGAACCCTCCTCCATTGCTGGATGGTAATGTAAACTTGTACAACCACTTTGGAAATCAATCTGGCACTTTCTCAGACAATTAGGAATAGTGCTGCTTCAAGATCCAGCTCCACAACTCCTAGGCATATATCCAAAATATGTGCAAGTACACAACAAGGACATTTGCTCAATTGTGTTCATAGCAGCTTTATTCGTATTAGCCAAAACCTGGAAACAACCCAGATGATCCTCAGTTGAGGAATGGATACAGAAATTGTGGTACATTTACACAATGGAATACTACTCAGCAATTAAAAACGAGGAAATCATGAATTTTGCAGGGAAATGATGGGAACTAGAAAAGATCATCCTGAGTGAGTTATCCCAGAAACAGAAACACACTCATGGTATATACTCACTTACTAGTGAATACTAGACATACAATATAGGATAAACCTACAAAAATCTGTACACCTGAAGAAGCTGAACTCGAAGGAGGACCTGAGGTAAGATGATCAATCCTCACTCTGAAAGGCAAACGGGATGGACATTGGAAGAAGGAGAAAACAGGAAACAGGACAGGAACCTACCACAGAGGGCCTCTGAAAGACTCTACCCAGCATTGTATAAAAGCAGATACTGAGACTCATAAAAAATGTTAGGCAGAGTGCAGTGAATCTTAGGAAAGAAGGGGGAGATGGAAAGACCTGGAGAGGACAGGAGCTCCACAAGGATAGCATAAGTACCAAAATACATGGGCACAAGAGTCTTATCTGAGACTGATACTCCATCCAAGGAACACTCATGGATATAACCTAGAACCCCTGCTCAGATGTAGCCCATGGCAGCTCAGTATCCAAGTGGGTACCCAAGTAAGGGGAACAGAGATTGTCTCTGACATGAACTCAATAGCCTCACCTGATGGGGGAGCAGCCTTGCCAGGCCACAGAGGAGGACAATATAGCCAGTTCTGATGAGACCTGATAGTGTAGGGTCATATGGAAGGGGAGGAAGACCTTCCCTATCAATGGACTTGGAGAGGGACATGGGAGGAGATGAGGGAGAGAGGGTGAGATTGGGAGGGGAGGCAAGAGAGGGCTAAAGCTGGGATACAAAGTGAATAAACTGTAATTAATATAAAAATAAAAATTTAATAAAAAATTAAAAATAGAATATTTCTATACAATACATTACAGCCACAGTTTCTCTTTTCTCCACTTCTCCTAGCTCTCCCTATGAAAAGCATTAAGTACATTATATGATCACTAGTGAAATTTCTATTTAAGAAAGCTTTCAGTTTCAAATTTGACTTAATGAGACTTTAGTCTTATTAGCATAGCTTTCTTAAACAATCAGCTTTAAAAAATTAATATAACTCACATACCCTGATTAAAATGCCCTCTTATTATTTAATTACTTGTAAATTGAACTAAAGATCTATCTCCAGGGGTTTGACTTTTTAATCTTCCTTAGACAACACTGAGAGCTCTTACATTTTGCACAGCAGTATAAGTAAAGTAAAGGAGCATATTATTGTGTGAAGCACAGTAGGACTGTAGTAAATAGATGGGCTTAAAGTGGCAACCATAAGGAATGACAGCATCTTAGAACTCCCCTTGGTTTGGGTAAACACATACCAGTCTTTAAACAATGCACTTGGAAAACTAGGACTCTTAACTAGACTCATATGAATCCTCTCAGCAATGTAGCTAGAAATCTAGAACTCCTATCTGCTTTAAGACACACACACCAGACTCTGAGCAATAAAACAGTTTTGCTCCTCCCAAGAACAATCAACAATTCTTCATGGATATTTTCTAGTCAAATATATCCTTAGGTATACATGGACATGGGAAGGAGGGAGCCAATCTGGTCTGAACTGGTTTGAGGCAATAAATAAGTGAAATTGTTCTTTGTGTAAATTTAGGGAAAATCTCCTTTCATCTTTTTATAATAGTGATAATTGGATGCACATACAACTATAATCATAAAACATGGGAACGAAAGTGTTCAGAGAGTAAATGTTGCATAACCCAAACTTGTAAATCAAAGTGGAAAACTGGTCTTCCTAATAGAAACCAGTTACTTCTTCGTTAATCCTATATATAGAAGCCTCAAATAATTCCTAGGGCGCTCGGGTGGCCATGGCTGTCTGGGCAATGTATCTAAAACATCGTTTCACATTGCTCTTAACAAAACTTACTTCTTGTTTGGGCATCTTTTGTATTTCCTTCAACAAGCTGCCAAGAACCTAGAAGTGCTCAGCAAATCTCCCTTATTGCTTCATTTTCAAAAAGTATACAAAACCTAGGTTTTTTTTTGTTGTTGTTGTTCTTTTTGTTGTTGTTGTTTTGTTTTTTCAGTCAAGCACAAAAGGAAAATCTAAACAGTGAAAAAATGAGGTTCCACACTCAAACATTGGCACTATGAGGATGATTTCTTTCTAATCAGCTAGCTTCTGGGGAATAAATTTTCTTTTCAATAAGAAAAATGTTTTTCTCAGTAGGTTCTATTTTTCCCTACCTTCCGTATCAAACAAATGCTGATTCAGATTGTTTATTTTTGAGCCGGAAGATAGTTTTGCCTATCAATTTGCCTTTATTAACAATGAATTCAAGTACATATTGCCTCAGGTAAAGGGAGTACATCTCTAACAACATCGCAGAATATTTTGAGCAGGAAAAAAAAAATCATTGTAAGGTTTTAGACACAATGTAAATTTTCATCATAAGTTGTAACAAGATTAAATATGGTCTATGAGAAGTAAAGTCAAATCACCGTACAAGAGGCAGAGCTAAGACGTGAAATAGCGGGTGCTTATTCTAAAGTGAATGGCAAGATATTAACTGGGTCACGGCAATTTCAGGTGCTAAGAACTCAACATATTTAAATATTAGGAAAATGTTTTAAACAACAGAAAAAATAATAACCTACCATTGACAAATAATTATCATTATTACTTAATGATAATTACTCATAATGAAACCCTTCAGCATGTTTTCCAATACTAAATGTTTATTTACTATAGTTCATAAGTTCTTTGAGACTATTGTGTGTGCATTATATTTTATTATTTCTTTATTTTAATTAAAATATAATTACATACTTTTTCCTGTTTCTTGCTTTGATCATATTTACCCTCCTCCATTATGTCCCAGATCTACCACCCTTTCTTTCCCATTCAACTCTTAGTCCTCCATGACCACTGTAATCAAGACCAATTTGTGCTGCTGACTAAATATATTTAGATGTGTGTCCTTCCACTTCAGCCCGGTTAACTTATCAGTGGTTATGCTCATAGAGAAAACGGACCCTTCCTCTCTGCACAGCTAACAGTTGTCAATAGCTCCATTCTAGGAGTGGAACTTCATACCCAAATTCCTTCTTTATGCTGGGGTTTGGAATGGTTTGGGCTTACAAAAGTATTCTGTGTGTTGTCATACTGTTGTGAGTTCATGGGTGCAGCTGCTTTGCTATGTCTAGGAAAAAATGTTTTCCTTGAAGTTATCTGCCACTGCTGTCTCTCACATTCCTTCTTCCCCCTCTTCCACAAGGATCTCTGTTCCTTTTGGAGATAAATATTCTGTTGTCTTTTATTTTATGCATCTCAGCCAGTTGGGACTCTCTGTGTTAGTCACCATCTGCTGCAAACAGAAGTTTCTCTGATGAAGGTTAGTAAGTTTAATAACTGCACTAATCTATGGGTATAATGATAAGTAGTTAAGAGTTGGTTTAAAATGCTGTTTACTTAGCAGAATAACAGTAGTAGGCTTTCTCTTGTTGTTTATTTTCTCTCTAGCCACAGTTGTTTGTTTGCTGTTGTTTTTTCCTAATAATGCTGCCAGGCACCTGTTTCAGCCTTTGGAATGGGCTTTAAGTCCAATAAAAGAGTGGTTGTTTATTAGCATGACATATGGAAAAACAAAAAACTCAAGATAGCTAAAACAATCCTGAACAATAAAAGAACTTCTAAAGGTAACACCATCCCCAATGTCAAGCTCTAATACAGAGGTAAAGTAATAAAATTTGCATTGTATTGGCATGAAAACAGATACACTGATCAATGGAATCAAATCAACACCCAGAAGTAAACCCACATACCTCTGGATATCTGATTTTTAATAAAGAAGCAAGAAACACAAAATAAGAAAAAGAAGCCCTCAACAGATGATGCTGGTCTAACTGGATGTCTGCCTGTAGAAGAATTCAAATAAATCCATATTTATCACCCTATACAAAACTCAAGTTCAAGTGGACTAATAAACTCAGCATAAAACCAGACACATAGAACATAATCAAAAGGGAAAGTAGGGAATAGCCTTGAACACATTCGCACTGAAGACAACTTCCCAAATAGAAAATATGATAATGCAACCATTAAGACTGGCAATTAACAAATTGGAATTCGGAAACTGAAAAGCTTCTGTAAGGCAAAGGACACCATCAATATGAGAAAACAGCAGCCTACAGAGTAGGAAAAGATTTTCACCAACCTTACATCTGACAGAGGTCTAATATCCAACATATATAAAGAACTCAAGAAGTTAAACACCAACAAATAAAGTAATCCAATTAAAAGTGGGGTACAGAGCTAAACAGAATTCTCAACAGAGGAATACTGAATGACAGAGAAATGCTTAAAGAAATGTGCAATGTCTTTAGTCGTCTGGGAAATGCAGCTCAAAATGACCCTGAGATTTCAGCTCACACCCATCAGAATGGCTAAGATAAAAAACTCAAGGGACAACACATGCTGGAAAGGATACAGAGAAAGGGGAACCCTCCTCCATTACTGGTGGGAGTGCAAACTTGTACAATCACTTTGGAAATTACCTCAAGATCCAGCTATACCACTCCTGGGCATATATCCAAAATATGCTCAACCATACAACAAAGATATTTGCTCAACTATGTTCATAGCAGCTTTGTTCATAATAGCCAGAATCTTGAAAAAAAAAAAAAACCCAGATGTACCTCAACCAAAGAATGGATACAGAAATTGTGGTACATTTACACAATGGAATATTACTCAGCAGTTAAAAACAAGGAAATCATGAAATTCTCAGTCAAATGGATGGAACAAGAAAAGATCATCCTAAATGATGTAACCCAGAAGTAGAAAGACACACATGGTATATTCTCACTAATAAGTGGATATCAATTAGCCATTTAATATAGGATAAACACACTAAAATCCATAGACACATTTTGCCTGTGAAAATTATCTTCTTAAAAGCCACAAGGTTAGCTTAGATTTAAATGTATTCTGTCAGGACTTTTAAAAAGAAATAGGATAGTTAACATGTGCAAAGAAATGTGTCATTTATGATGACAGCAGTAGGAAGAAGTAAAATACAGAATTTTAGTAAGAAAATATTTGGAATGATCTTAAAGAAAAGTCTTGGAGACCAAGACACTTTTATAAAACCTAAGTTAAAGTGTATCAACATGAAATGACTGGACCAACAAATATATAAATATATCAAGTAAATTAGTTGAAACATGACCTTATTACATCATAATGAAAAAAGTAAGGACTTTCAAAATTAAATCATAAAAATTCATATAAATACAAAAAAAACCCTCTCAAGTTATAAAACAGGCAGCAAGCTTCTGAGGCTAGCATGGGCTCTCATGCAGCTGGAGTTGCAGAAAGGTGTCTACAGATACACAGAGAAGTGACTTGTGTGAAGCAGTTAAATCTGGTATAAATCTTGTCAGCTGTCTCAGCTTGCTTTTTCTCTAGCCCACATTTTCTCCTACCCGAACTCATGGAGCACAGTTGAGAATATTTTGTTTCTGTCAAGACAGATGATACTAACAACAGACACTAAGAACATCTTTGACAAGGCTAAGAAGCCTACGTTCTGTATCATGCAAGCATATACGCAAGACTAGGGTTAGAGGATCCTATTCTTGCTGTCCACATCTCTGGGTTCCAGATTTTACCTTGTGTTGCGCCTCTATCCATTTAAAGGGGCTTGGCTCTGTTCTATTATTTTCTCTGTATTATGCAGGATAAGATAGGTGGTAATTTTTATAAAGATGTCTCTGTTATATTTTTTTTGTTTTATGGGTACGGTGTCCGGTCTTCTTATGTGCATTAGCACCACATGCATTTCAATGCATGTAGAAGCCAGAAGAGGGCACTGAATCCTCCGGAACTGGACTTACTGACAACTGTAATCTGCCACGTGAGGGAAAGGAATGGAACGTAGACCCTCCGCACAGTAACAAGTGTTCATAACTGCTGAGGAATCACTTCAGCCCCCAAATACACCATGATTTTTAAAACAGCTCTGCCACAATCAAATGCTGAGCAAGACATTCTAAAGCATTTATTAAGACCTTGGTATGTATTATGCTGGGAAGCTAACTTGGAGTGTCTCATTTCTTTAATACACAATCAAAATGTTGTTAAAGTCTATGTAGAAGAGGAGGCAGAAGGATTGTAAGAGCTAGTGGAGATGGAAAACAGCAGGAAAATAATGCTTTCCGGACACAGCAGGTCTGATGCACGTAGGAACTCACAGACTTTCATACTGTGCACAGGAACTGAACAGGTCTAAGCCACATGGGGTCCTAAAGCTGAAAGGGGAAGTGGACACAAGCCCCCATCCCTAACCCAGAAGTTATCTCTGACTGACAACAACTTGCAAAAAAAATTTAGTTTTCTTCAAAGGAATATCAAGGGGTACATAATCACACTTAAGGGAGGGCTCCCCAACCCCCACAGCCAACATATAATGAGCTCAGTGGTATTGTTGGGTATGTTTTGTTTCATAACACTTTGTTCAGTCATTTTTTTAAACTGTATTTATATTTCTCTTATTTATTATGGTTTCTGATTTTTTGTTTTTAGGGGAGTTGTGTATATGGATGTGCTTGTGTGTTTTGTCTTCCTTTTTGGTCTTTCTTTTTCTTAGTATTTTTTCTTCTCTTGTTTGTCTCTTTTGTTTAATTTTTTTTATTTTTATTGGCATCTTTCTTTTATAGGGAAAGAAGACCCTGAAGTCAGGTGGTAAGGGGGTGGAAGAAATCTGGAATATGGAATGGAAGAAATCATGATCAGGAAACACTGCATAAAATTAGTTTTTGATAAAAATGTTAATAAATTTTAATTTAAAAAAGTCCTAAAACATTCATTGTAGGAAACAATTTTGGCAATAGCCACAGAACAGGAAGTACCTGGATATTTCTCTACTTTAAGGTTTAGAACACCATGTTAGGTTTGGAAGAGACTTATATGTCTTAAAATTCTACCTGCCCATGAAAATAATAATCTCTATGGAGGAAGAATAAAATTCTAAACTGGCTATGAGTAGGCTGTTAGAGAGTTGCTTTTATGTCTATCAACTATGGCACACCTACCAGCATTCTGCTTTCTCTTCAGATATATCTCATATAACGAAATCTGGAAAAGTAAAAATTGTGAACATTAACTCTTGCATAAGAAATCACAGTGAAGGTTTGAGAGGAAAAGGCTTTTGACAGTGATTATTGAAGAATATGTCAAGTTTTGTTTTCAAAGAGAGATTGCATTCTCAAATATGAAAGGAACACAAAATTAAGCCTACAGACCTGGAGAACCATGTTCATTGGATTGGAAAGAACAGCAAAAGGAAATCAGGAACTTTATGTCCTCAGAAGCAGAAGGGTTTTAACAAAGACAGATAGGAGTATAAAGTGCACACAAATAGAAAGTAATCCATTGTTTTTTTTTTTTTCAAATAAAGATTGTCTTTAGGCCACATCATCATTACACCATAGACTGCTTCCTACCTACTGCAGGAAAAAGATCCATTTTTCCTTGTACACAGTCATTCTAAACCTTACTCTCTGCTCTCTTTGCTTTCTCTTCAAAATCTTGGGAAATTGCTTTCAACAAGTAAACATGTGATAGTAACTTCTAAGCAAAATGGCAGAAGCAGAAGTAGGAAGAAATCATTTGCCCACAAATCTAATTATTTTCTTGTTTTTAATAGCTGAGTAATATTCCATCCATTTTCTTTATCCATTCTTCAGTTGAGGGACATCTAGGTCATTTCAAGTTTCTGCCTACTACAAATAAGGCTACAAAGGACATAGTTGAGCAATTGTCTTTGTGATAGGGTGGAACATTTTTTGGGTATATGCCCGGGAGCAGCATAGCTGAGTTTTGAGGTAGATAAATGCACCCACAGTCTTCACCCCAAGTCAATATGATGGAGACAATATCTCAATTGAGATTCTCTTTTCTCAGGTGACTCTGGTTTGTTAATTTGATAAAAAACTAACCAGAACATACCTCATTATTTCTCTTTTCTACTCTGTTTCTCAACCTCTCTTTTGATCTCCTGCAACCCCTCATTTCTTTTCCACATTGAGAACTGTTTTCTACTTTACAAAGAAGAGTCATAGCATAAGACTTTTAGATATAATGGGAAATAATAAATATTAAATAAAAGTTTCACAAAAAGTTCTAAGTGTTCTTACCACTCTTAGAAAATTGTCATAATGTTGAAAATTTGAAGTGTATTAAGCAAAGACTTTAACATAACCAAAATTCCCATTTAAAGTTTAATGATTTTTAAATATCCACAAGTCTCATCCCTCCAAGCAGAGACAGCAGCAGATGGTTCTTCGTCGGCACAAATTGTTCTCTGAGTTTATAATGGGTTTCTGGAAGTCCCTTTGATTGACAGCAACCAGCTTTGTTACAAAACAGTATGACATCAGGTCAATCATGATGGAACTTGATAATGCCACATCAATAATGTGACATTTTATACTGTAGTTTGGAACAAATTGCTGAAAGGAAAGAAAGTGATCCTTGGTAATGGATGAATATTCTAAACAAACATTAAATTGTCTGATTGTAGCATTTGTTGAAGATGTTCAGATCCAGTAGAATTAGAGAAATGTCATTCAGAATATGGAATGTCAACTCAGAATATGTTCCTGAGTTGAGAAATAAATACTTCTCATCACATAAGACATGGCCAATTGTTTTTGTAAACGCCACCATGCTATAAAATGTATCTACATTCACATCAAGTCTTTGTACACATTTCAGGAGGATAAAGTCCAAAAGTACAACATGACCTAGAGCCACAATTATAGGATTAGCATAGTAGGAAACAATGTTCTGCCTTTAGCAAATAAACAAATCACCATGCTATATAAAGAGAGCTGGCTCACCCTGGCTTCAATAAAATAGCCAATGGCTTCCTCTATTATCCTTGCCCATGATGTCCATTGCCACTCTGGGCATGTGAGGGCTGAAAGTTTAGCTTAATTAAGAAAGACAAACATTTATAAATAGTTTAGAATAAATCCATTAGTATCTGCTGAACAATTTGATTAACTATCTGCTTTGTGTGACACAAAGCATATATAAGACTCCCAAGTAAAATCCTTAGTTTATTTCATTTTTTTAGTGGATGTTAAAGGTTTGCCTCTGTGTCCACGATGGGGCAATGTGATAACACAACAGTTCTAAGGTGAATGACAAAAAGAATTGTAGCCTCAGTGGAAGTTTCATGAACACTGTTTCTTTGTAAGACCAGTTGACTTGATGTTCTCTGAATACAACCGATACTTAACTGAAGTTTGGTCAGATTACCTGTGATCCTTGTAGGCTCCTTGTGAAAAGGCTACTGATTCCATAGACATTTATGCCTTCAGTATGGGTCCATTTCCAATATCTAATTGGACTTCTCAAACTCCACTTCTCTCCAGGTAATGTCTTATCAATCTGGCATTTTTTCTAGAGTCCTGCTAGGTTCACTTTGGCCGGAATCCACTTCATCAGTAATATTTTCTCCTAGTAATTTCATATTCATTGACACCTTCTGGCTTGCCAATGTGATGTTATCCTTACATGATATTCTGCCTAAAATCCATCAGAAAGTTTTAAACAGCATCCATTAATGTCTTGTTTTCTAATTTAGACATTTGCTTTATCTTTCCCTGAACCAAAATTAAGATCATTAAAAGTTTAAGCATCTCTGACAGTATTTGTTCTAATTGCCAAACAAGGTCCATATTCCTCCTCAAAATATACGAAATTTATGAAAGTAAATGCAACTCAGTTGTATTTAAAAATAATCTGGTATGTATACAAACTGTTGTAGCATATATGAAGTTTGAGGTGACAAAGTTTGTTTTATTTATCTTCATAGTTACTGAGATGGTTCTGCCAGAGGGGGCTACAGCTGGGATACAAAGTGAATAAACTGTAATTAATAAAATAAATAAATAAATTTTAAAATTTTAAATTTTAAACAGGTGTTGATAAGAAATACCTAAATTGATTTTCTAGTCCTGGCTTTGTTCTAAATTTAAATATTTAAATCAACAAATTTAAATATTTAATTATATTTTAAAACATTTAATTTAATATTTAATTCAATGGGTTGCTATATCTCCTTCTAAGAGAGGTTTAGTTCAAAGCCTTTTCTTTTTTCATCTTTTTTTTAATTTTAATTTTTTATTAATTACAATTTATTCACTTTGTATCCCCCCTGTATCACTCCTCCCCTACCAATCCCACCCTCCCTCCCCCTTCTCAGCCCATGCCCCTTCCCCAGTCCACTGATAGGGGAGGTCCTCCTCCCCTTCCTCCTGATGTATCAGGTCTATCATGTCTCATCAGGACTGGCTGCATTGTCTTCCTCTGTGTCCTGGTAAGGTTGCTCCCCTCTCAGGGGGAGGTGATCAAAGGGCAGGCCAATTAGTTCATGTCAGAGACAGTCCCTGTTCCCATTACTATGGAACCCACTTGGACACTGAACTGCTATGGGCTACATCTGTGCAGGGGTTCTAGGTTATCTCCATGAATGGTCTTTGGTTGGAGTATTAGTCTCAGAAAGACCTCTGTGCCCAAGTTTTTTGGTTCTGTTGCTCTCTTTGTGGCACTCTTGTCCTCTCTAGATCTTACTATTTCCCACTTCTTTCATAAGATTCCATGCACTCCACCCAAAGGTTGGCCATAAGTCTCAACATCTGCATTCAAAGCCTTTTCAACTGTAGCATGACAACAGATATTCCTTCAAAAGGAGCATTGCTAAAATGTCTTCTCTAGGGAAGGCATAAAATTGTCTTCCTAAGGGTCAATGTCAAAACAAAAAGCTCACTCTGGAGAACCAATAACTTTTTTGAGTCTTACATGCAGGGCAATGGGTGAAGAGTTACAGAGTGGAGCATGAGTGGCCGTAGTGCATCCAGCATGAATGATGACCAGATAGACGGAGCCCTCCCTCCTTACTTTTTCTAAGCCTTTAAACTTCTAACCCCATTCATAAGGCCACATGTAATTAAGTCAGAATTGCATATAGATGTTTGGGAGGAATAGCTAGATACTTGGGTAGGGGTGTACCATGACCTTCCCCACCCTTATTCAATGAAGGAATACTAATAGTCAAGAAGCACAGTTGCGATGATATTTTACAAGTGGGTACAGATGAACTCATGAAGATGGTGGCACTTTGGCTCAGAGGATTGTCAAGTACAAGGAGAGAGTGACTTGAGCTTTTACCTGCCATCTATCAGAGAGAAAAGTCAGAGATATTCTCTGAATATAACATAAGTTAGATACAGTTGCTGTATTAGATAGCATTTGGAACTGACTGAAGCAAGGATGCTGTACCCATAACTTTTGTCTTCACATGGTCAAGAATAACTATAAATTTTGTCCAAAAAATTATAAACTTGCTTAAAACATGAGTATTTCAATGACTCAACTCAATATTGCAAGTCTTGTATGTGATAATTGCAGTGTGATCTTAGCAGAAAGGAAAGAAAGAAAGAAAGAAAGAAAGAAAGAAAGAAAGAAAGAAAGAAAGAAAGAAAGGAAGGAAGGAAGGAAGGAAGGAAGGAAGGAAGGAAGGAAGGAAGGAAGGAAGAAAGAAAGAAAGAAAGAAAGAAAGAAAGAAAGAAAGAAAGAAAGAAAGAAAGAAAGAATACATACACTCTCATGATCTATGGGCTGGACACCAGGGTATTTAATGAGTGTCCCAGACAATTCCTCAACTACTATTAAAAAAAAATCAAAAACCCAAAGACTGGATACTCTGAATTATAGAGATGTAATCAGAAAGAATCTATTGAAAACAAATATTTTCTGGAAGACAAGGGCTGCTGTGGTTGTTGCTTTTTTCCTCCCTCCATCTTTCCTTTCTTTCCCTCCTTCCCTCCCTCCCTCACCCCTTTCCTATTTCTCTCTCTCTCTCCCTCTCTTTCTCTCTCTCTGTGTTTTTCTGTCTCTCTCTTTCCTTCTTTGGAAAGAGTTAACTTTGAACTGTGCTAGAGCCCACCAGTTTCACTCACTTTGTAGTTCATGTTCCACAGAGACATAAAGACTGTGCAATATCATGACCTACATAGCGCCCACTTTCTTTTTTCAGTATCAAGAAGCTATGACACAGTAATTACCTATTAGAGTCACAGCCTCTTGAACAGGTCTTTAGCAGAATTAATCTTCTATATTTGTGCAAACTCTGATACCTGAAGAAAGGGAAAAAAAACCAGCATCTAAACATAATGGCTAAAATTCCTTATACATGTGTCAGTACATGAATCCAAACACATTCCAGTTGCGAAGACAGAGTGTAGCATTATGTAGAAGGGATCATTTAAGTTAAATATGGTTGCGATGTATTGCTTTTGTATAGGAATACAAACGAGTCTAGTTATTTGAAAATACAGTGTCTAAATTTATATAGCTATGGTCCATCAGATTTTATTTATGGTAGCTTTTAGATATATACTGACTTCTACAAATCCAATTTCTGAAAGAAAACCCAGGAGTGTGTCATTGGAGATGTACTTTGTTTCCTCAGAACATTAAGTTACACTCATCACCAGGGAGCATTCAGTAACTCATCTCCAACACAACATGACAAATATCAAAGTGAAAACATGTCTTTCAGCATACTGGGCACCTCTGCCTTTTATACAAGCTCAAACAGTCTCACAAATACATGATTAGAGAAAAAAAATAGAAAAAGACAAAGAGAAATAGTTGAATAAACTCCACTTGTTGAACAAGAAGCTACAAAATTTGAACTTTTTTTTTTAAACAACACACTTTTAGTAGCTGACTCTAAACTTCAAAAACATAAAACTTGCAACAGGTGATTTATGAAGTAGCTCTGTATGTAATTAACATCCCTGAAGATGACACCTGAAGACATAGCAAGAGAGGCTCACAAAATGAAGAATAGCAATGAGTCAATTATTTAATAAACAAACAGACAAACAAATAGTATTAACAGACCAACAGTAACCTATGGGTGAACATCAAGCAGTCTTAGAAACCTGACAGAAATTAAAGGCAGAAGCAAAAGCTACTTTAAGAAATAATGAACAATTTTCTTTTTTATATTTGGTAAAAATTGTAAACTCCTGGGGCCAAAAGACTCAGTAAAAAATGAAAAGAGATCTGATTAATACTGCATTGGCACATCATAATCATGTGCCTTAAAACTGCTAAAAAGCTTTTTCTTGACTCCATCTTTGCGGTAGCAGCAGTGGGGTCCGCAGGTTAGTCAGCAACATGCAGATCTTCGTCTGCGCCCTTGAGGTGATGGGCTAGAAGGTCTCCCAAATCAAAGCTCATGTGGCCTCATTGGAAGGCAGTGAGCCTGAAGATCAAGTCATGTTTCTGGCAGGCTCGCCGCTGAAGGATGAGGCCACCATAGGCTAGTGTGGTGTAGAGGCCAGGACCACTCTGGAAATAGCTGGCCGCGTGCAGGAAGGTAAAAGTTCATGTTTCTCTGGCTCATGCTGGAAAAATAACAGGTCAGACTCCCAAGCTGACCAAACAGAAGAAGGAGAAGACAGGCAAGGCCAGGCCAAGCGGCGAATGCTTGTCATGCCCACCCCAATACTAATTTCCTAAGTCTTATTGTGATTCTGGCACTCCAATAAAGCCACTTTGCCCAGAAACAAAACAAAACAACAACAACATCAACAACAAAAACTGCTAACAGATGAAGATACATAAGAGCAAGCAAAGTAGAAAGATTTCTAAATAGAAGCACAGGATGCCATCTGATTTCCCATAAGGATTAATGTTGAGAAGACTAAAATACTTATAGAGATGAAGGACAATTTCTACCAAACTAGAAATCTAAATCCAGGAAGGGTGCTTGAAAAAAAAAGATGAAAAAAAAAAAAAAAGACTTCGTCAAAATAGAATTCATCAAACAGAAGAATTCATTGCCAGCACGTTTGCACTATGAGAGCTATTGACTGTTGGCAAGTTGTAACCTTTCAACCCAACACACATACTTAGATGTACACTTCATATGAACACACATACACACACACACACACACACACACACACACACACACACACACACACACGGGGGTGGATTAAAGGATCTCTTTCAATCTGAAAGAAAGTCATAAAAAGTAGATACTTGAGCATATGCAAAGTAACCAAAAGCCCTGGAAATGTTTGTACACCTAAGATACTTTTCTTATTATTTACCTCTTTTTAAAGAAAATACAAGAGCATTGCATTCCAATGTGCAGAGTACATTGAAAAGCAAATCATGTGGTAAGTATAGAACAAAAGCAGGAAGGGAAGGGAAACACGTACATGTTCCTGAGTAAGGTAAAATGACACATTTTACCTTGAAGGTAGATGTTAATAAGTTAAAATTTTGTACTTTATTAGCTGTGAATTAAGATAACAATAAGAACCACTACAAATCTATCTAGGACACTAACAGCAAATGCTTGTATAGGTCAGAAAATCAAAAACTCTTACTCACTGTTAGCAGGAATGCAAAATGGGTATGGCCACTCGGAACAGAATTTGAGGTTTCTAACTGAACAATTCAATAGTCACTATCTTTGGCATTTGTCTAAAGGAGTTGAAAATCTTTGTCTCCAGAAAAAGCTCCATATAGGGGAGGTCCTCCTCTACTTCCTTCTGACCTTAGTCTATCAGATCTCATCAGGAGTGGCTACATTGTCTTCTTCTGTGACCTGGTAAGGCTGCTCCCCCCTCAGGGGGAGGTGATCAAAGAGCAGGCCAATCAGTTCATGTCAGAGGCAGTCCCTCTTCCCATACTATGTAACCCACTTGCACACTGAACTGCCATGGGCTACATCTGTGCAGGGTTTCTAGGTTATCTGCATGCATGGTACTTGGTGGACTTGGGGAGAGGCATGTGTGAAGAAGGGGGAGGGAGGGTGGGACCAGGAAGTGAGGAGGAAGGGGCTTATGGGGGGATACAAAGTGAATAAAGTGTAATTAATAAAATAAAATTAAAAAAACAATTTAAACCTTGATATTCCTAACTATTTCATAAAAACAAAAAAAAAGCTCCGTATATACTTATATACTCACACCATTGTTTTTCTTCTCTGCCGTACCTCGAAGGTGGCAAAACAGTATCCATGCATGGACTGCATTTTTTTAAAGCAAAGAAAAGACACAGAGGAGCTTGAATGAGCAACACTAAGTGGAAGCAACCAATCTGAAAATGGTACACACAGAATGAGTCAAGCTATGTGACATTCTGGAAAGTAAGTGAGCGTCGTGTTCTACCGTGGCTCAGTTGGTTGGTGAAAACCATTTCTTTTTTTTAATATTAAAAAGAGATATATAGAGACAGTAAATGAGTACTTGCTGTCAAGGATTGGGGATGGAGGAATTAGTAATGGAACAGAGATGAGTGAAACATTTGCCAGTACTCGCAGACTACAAAACACCAAATGAACAGAACATGTAATGTGTATTACATGTAATGTAAATGATAGACTTTCAATGACAATGAAGGGTTTGTGTACCATGAAAGCTAGTTCATTTTTTTTGGAAGCTTGACTCAATAGTCATCTGAGATGAGACAGTCACAACTGGGCAACTGTCTCTATCAGAGCGTTCCATGGGCATTCTCTTGATACAGAGTGATGAGAGAGGACCAATCCAATGTGAGTAGTACCATGATGTCTAGGCAGGTGGCCAAAGGTTGAAAAATTGCTGAGTAATCCATGAATAGCAAGCCAGTAAAACATGCTTCTCCTGGTTTTCTGGCTCATTTCTTGCCTCTATTTCCTGCTTCAATTCCTGTCTTCACTTCCGTCAGTGATGTGTATGGCTTAGATTTTTCAAACACCTACTTTATTTGAGGTTCTTAAATGCCTCTACTTTCCTTCCACAACCACTTCACCCTAGGTAGGAGATTAGTAGTCACAGGGACTGTAGACCTCTTTTAGCTACTTCCCTCTGATTAGGGTCATTGGGTTCTTTGAGGATATGCCAGTTTCAGTCATCAGGATACCAGCAGCCCAGTCAAACGGCAAAGCAGCAGCCCAGCAAACAGCAAGCAACAGCGACAGACGTGGTACCACTCAGCAGAAGCAGCAAGACCCTGCCCGAAGTGCACAAGCCCACTGAAGCTGGAAAACCTCCATCGGGGCAGCAATAGCGATGCAAAAAGCTTTGACTCATTGTCTGAGGGCTTCTGGTTGTTCCTTCTCAGTGTCCACATGAGGATGTTTTCCAGCTAGCAAAAACCATGCCCCTAGCACAAGGAAGTTTCCAGCTGACAAACATCACACACTTTTTCTCAGGGTGGTTTTTTGAAGGGGTTGGTGGATCATTCCCACATCCCACACATGAAACCAAACCAAAACAAAATAAAACAAAGAACACATTCACATGACACAACGGAGTTACCAAAGAAACCAGAAACTTCCACTTCGGTGATGGACTGTGACATGAGTATAAACTGGAGTGAATGCTTTTCTCCAACAAATGCACGGCTTTGATATAAATGTTTTTGTTTTTTTGTTTGTTCGTTTTGCAGAGGTGTGGTGAGGAGGGGTTGGGAGGTTTGTTTTTTTTTTTTCTTTGTTTTTGTTTTCTCTTTTTTAATTCACTTTACATCCTGGTTGTAGCTCCATGCCTCCTCCCCACCCAGTCCAACATTCTCCCCTCTCTTCATCCCTTCAACCTATTCCTCAGAAAAGAGGAGCTTCTTTTCCCATCCACCCCAGCTCATCAAGGTGCATCAGGATTGAGCATGTCCTCTTCCTTTGTGTCCTGACGAGGCAGTCCAGCCAGGAGGAAGTGATCAAAAAGCTAGCAAGTGAGTCCAAGTCCAATGCAGTCCCTACTTCCCTTACCTGAGGACCCACATGAAGCCTAATCTGCCCATCTACTACAACTTTGTAGCAGGCCTAAGCCCAGTTCTTGCATGGCCCTTGGTTGATGCTTCAGTCTCCGAAAGACCCTCTGGACCCTGGTTAGTTGGGTCTGTTGGTCTTCTTGTAGAGCTCCTGTCACCTTCAGGTCCTTTTCTCTTTCCTTTCACTTTTTGAGGCCCTGCTGGGTAGAGTCTCTCAGAGGACAACTCTCACAGGCTTCTGTCTACAAACGTAGCAGAGTACCATTAATATTGTCAGGGGCTGGCACTCTTCCTCAGGGTGAGGTAACCCAGACCCAGAAAGACACAAATGGTATGTATTCATAAGTGGATTTAGCCACACAGGATAAGTAAGATAAATAACAAGGAGGATCCAAGGGAGGATACATAAATCTCACTTGGAAGGGGAGAAAGAATAGACAGAGGTAGTGGTTGAAGAGAAGGAACAAGTTAAGAGAGGGAGCACAGAGAGTTAAGAGGGTGGAGATCAGATCTGGCGAGAGAACAAGGCCTGTAGAGAAAAGAGAAACTGAGGGTGGGGACATCTCTGTGACAAGCTGGAGCCCTAAGTCAGAGTAAGCTACTGGGAAGATATGGGGGTGGGGGGAGGCAAGCAAAGACTCCTAGTAGCAGAAGCATTGGACATGAAAAGAACAGTCTCTAACTAGACTAGTCTCCTAGTGAGAGAGGGGAACACCAACCCACCCACAAAAACTTTGACCCCAAACTTACCCTGCCTACAAGATGTTCAGGGATAAAGACAGAGCATATAGAACAGAGATTGAGGGAATACCCAACAAATGCTTAGCTTTGATATAAATGCTGAACATGAGTATAGAAGGTTGCACATATGTTGGAGCTAACAATCAAACATGTATAGATTTTCTTACGCACCTTAAAACAAACAGACCATTCTACCTAGGTAAGAATTAAAAAAATTAAAATTTTTATTTTAGCTTTATTGAAAGAATAAATAACTGTAAATAACCAGAAATGTGTAACAATAGTTCAAAGGATAGATAAGCATAAAAAAATCCTACTGAATATTTCTCAGCAAAGCAGAAAATAATTATTTTATAAAGAACATAGGAAAAAGATCGGAATCATCATGTTGAATGAGCAAAGTTAGGGAAAAAGATATGGCATCTTGTGGAGAAAAAAAAATCTTATCAGTCAAAGGCAGATTGTGGTGTCTCAAAAAACCAGGTCAAGCAGACAAGAGAAATGATATTTCATATCTACTTCCAATATATTTTTGATAATGTAGCCTCCATGGTGAGAGATACAGTTTCCTTTGGTGCCAAGTTTTGTAGTCATACCATCAAGGTCTTCTTAGCCTTTATCTTCTTTCCTTTCCCAAGAATGTTGTTTCCTACCATACTGGAGATAAGGCCCTACCCTGCTACACAAATGCCGTGCAACTGATTTACAGCTCCGAACTTTTTCTTAAAACTGTTTATTTTTCTTTCCCCTCCCAATTTCTAAAAATTGCATAATGCATGTTCTTCAAATCACCCAGTTTCTTTCTCACAAGAAAGTTTGCCACCCCCTCTGCACCAGTTCAAATTCTTGGCAAATACCTGGTGTAACCCTTCTTGCTATTCACGGCTTTTACCTTGAAAGCTGGTTTAAAATTTGTTGGAACATGGAGTACATTGCATCCAGCCTAAAATTTGTGCCTTCAATGTCGCAGCTTTGATCAGACCAAATCTTAACCAATTTGTGCCCCAATTAATAATCTACACCCTATAGTTCTATTTACACAGACTTCAGAAAGTTAAACAGAATGTAGGCAGAGAGAGAGAATCAATAGTGGCAAAGGGCTTGAGAGGGGAAATTGATAGACAAGTGGACTTAAAAGTGACACAAAACATGAAGATATTAAATAAGGCTCATAAGATATATATTATACTGACACATATGTACCAGAGAATTTCTTACATTTCAAATTTTATATATTTGCAATTTTTTGCAACATTAATGATTTTTAATATTCTATTTTCTCTTTTATTGAAAATAGATATTTTCTCATATGATATACCCTGATTATTTTCCCCTGACTCTAATCTTCCTAGTTTATCCCCTCCTCCCCTCTCACTTCTTTTCTGTCTCTTATTAGAAAAGAGCAGACTTTTAAGAGATAAGAACAAAACAAAATGTAATAAGATAGAGAAAACCTAAGTCTAAGTTGGATAAGGCAAACCAACAGAAGGGAAAAAACCCAAGAGGAGGCACAAGAATGAGAGACCCAATCTTCCAAATTCTCAGAAGTCCTATAAAATCACTAACTAGAAACCCAATGCATATATGCAGAGGACTTGGTACAGACCCATGCAGTTCCTGCACTTACTGCTTCAGTGTCTGTGGGTTCATATGAGCCTTGCTCAGTTGATTCAGAGGGCCTTGTTCTTTGATGTTTCCATTTTCTCTGGCACTTACACTCTTATTTTTATTTATATATTAATTATATTTATTCACTATGCATCCCAGCTGTAGCCCCCTCCCTGATTGCCTCCCAATCCCACCATCTCGCCCTTATCTCCTCCCTGCCCCTCTCCAAGTCCACTGAGAGGGGAGGGCCTCCTCCCATTCCCCCTTCCATCTGATCCTACCTTATCAGGTCTCATCAAGACTGGCTGGATTGTTCTCCTCTGTGGCCTGGCAAGGCTGCTTTCCTCTGGGAGAGTGTCAAAGAGCCAGCCACTGAGTTCATGTCAGAGACAGTCCCTGTTCCCTTTATTAGGGAAAGCACTTGGAGACTAATCTGCCATGGGCTACATCTGAACAGGGGGTCTAGCTTATATTCATGAGTATCAGCCTGAGAAAAGACTCCTGTGAGCAGACTTTTTGGTTCTATTGCTATCCTTGTGGAACTCCTGTCCTCTCCAGGTCTTACTATCTCCCCCTTCTTTCATAATATGCCCTGCACTCTGACCAAAGTTTGGTTACGAGTCTAATCATCATCTGCTTTGATGCCCTTCTGGGTAGAGTCTTTCAGAGACATTCTATGGTAGGCTCCTGTCCGGTTTCCTATTTTCTCCTTCTTCCAATGTCCATCCCATTTGTCTTTCTGAATGAGGATAGATCATCTTACCCAGGGTCCTCCTTCTTGCTTAGCTTCTTTAGGTGCACAGATTTTAGTATGTTTATCCTATATTATATGTCTAGTATCCACATATAAGTGAGTGTATACCATGTGTGTCGTTCTGCTTTTGGGATACCTCTCTCAGGATAATCTTTTCTAGATCCCAACTTATGTCTGCAAATTTCATGATTTCCTTGCTTTTATTGCTAAGCAGTATTCCATTGTGTAAAAATACCACAATTTCTATATCCATTCCTCCATTGAGGGAAATCTGGGTTTTTTCCAGGTTCTGGCTATTATGAATAAGGCTGCTACAAACATGGTTGAGCAAATGTCCTTGTTGTATAATTGAGTATCTTTTAGCTATAAGCCTAGGAGAGGAATAGCTGGATCTTGAAGAAGCGCTATTCCTCATTGTCTGAGAAAGCACCAGATTGATTTCCAAAGTGGTTGTAAAAGTTTACATTCCCACCAGCAGTGGGGAAGGGTTTCTCTTTCTCCACATCCTCTCCAGCATGTATTGTCACTTGCGTTTTTTATCTTAGCCATTCTGAAGGGTGTAAGGTTAAATCTCAATATCCTTTTTATTTGCATCTCCCTGATGACTAAGGGCATTGAGCATTTCTTAAAGTATTTCTCTGCCATTCTCTATTCCTCTACAGAGAATCCTCTGTTTAGCTCTGTACCCCAATTTTTTAATTGGATTGCTTGATTTTTGCTTTTTAACTTCTATACTCTTTTATATATTCTGAATATTAGGCCTCTGTTGGATATAGGGTTGGTGAAGATCCTTTCCCAGTCTGTAGGCTGACATTTTGTTTTGATTACAGTGTCCATTGCTTTATAGAAGCTTTTCAGTTTCATGAGAGTTGTCTCCTGTGCCAATGAGTTCTAGGCTCTTCCCTACATTTTCTTTTTCTTTTTTTAACCATATAAAATGTATTTTTATTAACAAAAATGAAGTTTAATTGTTCTTATCTACAAAATGAATCTTGCCTTCATTATTAGAAATTTTGAACATTAGTGAGATATTTTTTTTAATTTTATTTTTTTCTTATCAGTTACATTTTCTTAATTCTGTATCCCAGCCTTATCCCGATCCTTCTTTCCCTCCCAGTCCCTCCCTCCCTCCCTCATCTCCACCGTGCCCCTTGCCAAGTCCACTGATACGGGGGACCTCCTCCCCATTCATCTGATCCTGTTTTATCAGGTATCTTCAGGACTGGCTGCAAAGCTCACCTCTGTGGCCTAACAGGACTGCTCATCTCTTGAGGGGTGGGGAAGCCAAAGAGCCAGTCATTGAGTTCATGTTAGAAATAGTCCTTGTTCCCCTCACTATGGGAAACTAATTGGTTATTGAGCTACCACAGGCTACATCTGAGCAGAGGTTCTAGGTTATATCCATACATGGTCCTTGGTTGAATGTCAGTCTCAGAAAAGACCCTGTGCCCAGATATATTTGGTCCTTGTGGAGCTCCTATCCTTTCCCCATCAGACTAACTGCCCTTCTTTCTTATGATTCCCTGTACTCTGCCAAAGGTTTGGTCATGAGTCTTTGATTTGAAAACACTGCTAGTTAGAGTCTTTCAAATGTGCTCAGTAGACTCCTATCATATATTCAATGCACATCCCATCTGTCTTTCTAAATGAGGATTGATCATCTTACCCCATGTCCGATCTCTTGATTATCTTTTTTAGTTGTACAGATTTCATTATGTTTATCACATCTTATAGGTCTATATAAGTGAGTATATACCGTGTTTGTCTTTCTCCTTCTGGGATATTTCACTCAGGATGATCTTTTCTAGATCCCACCATTTGCCTGCAAATGTCATGATTTCTTCCTTTTTGATTGCTAAGTAGTATTCCATTGTGTAAAAATACCACAATTTCTGTACCCATTCCTCCGTTGATGGACATCTGGGTTGTTTTCAAGTTCTGGCTATTACAAATAAAGATGCTATAAACATGGTTGAGCAAATACCCCTTTTGTGTATGTGAGCAAAATTTGGGTATGTACCTAGCAGTGGTATAGCTGGGACTTGAGGAAGCAGTATTCCTAATTGTCTTAGAAAGCGCCAGATAGATTTCCAAAGTGGTTGTACCAGTTTACATTCCCACCAGCAGTGGAGGAGGGTTCCCCTTTCTCCACAACCTTTCCAGCATGTGTTGTCCCTTGAGTTTTTCATCTTGGTCATTCTGATGGGTGAAAGGTGATATCTCAGGGTCCTTTTGATTTGCATTTCCCTGATGGCTAATGAGGATGAGCATTTCTTTAAGTGTTTCTCTGCCATTCGATATTCCTCTGTGGAGAATTCTCTGTTTAGCTCTGTTCCCCATTTTTTAATTGGATTACTTGGTTTGCTGCTTTTCAGCTTGTTTAGTTCTTTGTATATACTCGATATTAGTCCTCTGTCAGATAAAGGGATAGTGAAGATTCTTTCCCAATCTGTAGGCAGGCGTTTTGTTTTGATGACAGTGTCCTTTGCTTTACAGAAGCTTTTCAGTTTCATGAGGTCCCATTTATTGATTGTTGCTCTTAGAGCCTGTGCTGTTGGTGTTCTGTTCAGGAAGTTGTCTCCTGTGCCAATGAGTTCTAGGCTGTTCCCCACTTTTTCTTCTAACAGATTTAGAGTATCTGGTTTTATGTTGAGGTCTTTGATCCACTTGGACTTTAGTTTTGTGCAGGTTGATAAATATAGATCTATTTTCATTTTTCTGCATGTGGACAGCCAGTTGGACCAGCACCATTTGTTGAAGATGCTATCTTTTTTCCATTGAATGATTTTGGCTTCTTTGTCAAAAATCGAGTATTCATAGGTGTGTGGGTTTATTTCTGGGTCTTCTATGCGGTTCCATTGATCCTCCTTTCTGTTTTTATGCCAATACCATGCAGTTTTTATTACTATTTCTCTGTAGTACAACTTGAGATCGGGGATGGAGATACCTCCAGATGATCTGTTGTTGTACAGGATTGTTTTGGAGATTCTGGGTTTTTTGTTTCTCCATATGAAGCTGAGAATCTTTTTTTTCAAGGTCTGTAAAGAATTGAGTTGGTATTTTGATGGGAATTGCATTGAATCTGTAGATTGCTTTTGGCAGGACGGCCATTTTCACAATGTTAATCCTACCAATCCATGAGCACGGGAGATCTTTCCATCTTCTGAGATCTTCTTCAATTTCTTTCTTCAGAGACTTGAAGTTTTTCTCAAACAGGTCTTTCACTTGCTTGGTTAGTGTCACCCCAAGGTACTTTATCTTATTAGTGGCTATTGTGAAGGGTGTTGTTTCATTAATTTCTTTCTCGGCCATTTTGTCTTTGGTATACAGGAGAGCTTCTGATTTTTTTTGAGTTGATTTTGTATCCTGCCACTTTGCTGAAGGAGTTTATCAGCTGGAGGAGTTCTCTGGTTGAATTTTTGGGGTCACTTATATATATTATCATATCATCTGCGAATAGTGACACTTTGACCTCTTCCTTTCTGATATTTATCCCCTTGATCTCCTTTAGTTGTCTCTTTGCTCTGGCTAGGACTTCAAGTACTATGTTGAAGAGGTATGGAGAGAGTGGGCAGCCTTGTCTTGTCCCTGATTTCAGTGGGATTGATTTAATTTTCTCTCCATTGAGTTTGATGTTGGCTATAGGCTTGCTGTATATTGCCTTTACTATGTTTAGATATGTGCCTTGTATCCCTGATCTCTCCAAGACTTTAAACATGAATGGGTGTTGGACTTTGTCAAATGCTTTTTCAGCATCTAAGGAGATGATCATGTGGTTTTTCTCCTTCAGTTTGTTTATGTGGTGGATTACATTGATGGATTTCCATATGTTGAACCTCCCTTACATGCCTGGGATGAAGCCTACTTGGTCATGGTGGATGATATCTTTGATGTGTTCTTGAATTCGGTTTGCAAGTATTTTATTGAATATTTTTGTGTCAATGTTCATAAGAGAGATAGGTCTGAAGTTTTCTTTTTTGTTGGGTCTTTGTGTGGTTTAGGTATCAGGGTGACTGTCGCTTCATAGAATGAGTTTGGTAATGTACCTTCTGTTTCTATTTTGTGGAATAGTTTGAGGAGAATTGGTGTTAGCACTTCTTTGAAGGTCTGGTAGAATTCTGCGCTGAAACCATCTGGCCCAGGGCTTTTTTTGGAGGGGAGACTGTGAATGACTGCTTCAATTACCTTGGGGGATATAGGGCTATTCAGTCTTTCTACCTGATCTTGACTTAATGTTGGAAGATGGAATCTATCAAGAAAATTGTCCATTTCATTTAGGTTTTCAAATTTTGTGGCATATAGGCTTTTGTAGTATGACCTAATGATTGTTTGAATTTCCTCAGTGTCTGTAGTTATGTCACCCTTTTCATTTCTGATTTTGCTGATTTGGATAGATTCTCTTTGCTTTTTAGTTAGTTTGGCTAAGGGTTTGTCTATCTTGTTGATTTTCTCAAAGAACCAGCTTTTTGTTTCATTGATTCTTTGAATAGTTTTATTTGTTTCTAATTGATTGATTTCAGCCCTGAGTTTGATTATTTCCAGCCATCTGCTCCTCTTGGGTGTATCTGCTTCTTTTTTTTTTCTAAGGTTTTCAGTTGGGCCATTAAGTTGCTTGTATGTGATGTTACGAATTTCTTCCTGCAGGCACTTAGTGCTATAAATTTACCTCTGAGCACTGCTTTCAATGTGTCCCATAAATTTGGGTATGTTGTGCCTTCATTTTCAATGAATTCTAGGAAGTCTTTAATTTCTTTCTTTGTTTCTTCCTTAACCCAGCTGTCATTGAGTAATAAGTTGTTCAGTTTCCATGTGCATGTCGGCTTTTTGTTATTTCTGTTGTTGTTGAGGTCCAGCTTAAGTCCATGGTGGTCCGATAGACTACAAGGGATTATTTCAATCTTTTTGTATCTGTTGAGGCTTGCTTTATTACCAACTATATGGTCTATTTTGGAGAAGGTGCCATGCAGTGCTGAAAAGAAGGTATACTCTTTTGAGTTTGGATGAAAAGATCTGTAGACATCTGTTAGGTCCATTTGATTTAGGAACTCTGTAAGTGTTTTTATTTCCCTATTTGTTTTCTGTCTAGTTGATCTGTCCCATGGTGAGAGTGGAGTATTGAAGTCTCCCACTATTAAGGTATTAGGATCAATGTGTGATTTAAGCTTTAATATTGTTTCATTTACGAATGTAGGTACTCTTGTATTTGGGGCTTAGATATTCAAAATTGTGATGTCCTCTTGGTGGATTTTTCCTTTGATGAGAATATAGTGGCCCTCCTTATCTTTTTTGATTAACTTGGGTTGAAAGTCTATTTTATTAGATATTAGGATGGCTACTCCCGCTTGTTTTCTGGAACCATTTGCTTGAAAAACATTTTTCCAGCCCTTTACTCTGAGGTAGTGTTTATTTTTGTTGCATAGGTGTGTTTCTTGGATGCAACAGAATGTTGGATACTGTTTCGTCAACCATTCTGTTAGTCTGTGTCTTTTTATTGGGGAGTTGAGTCCATTGATGTTGATAGATACTAGTGACCAACTATTGTTACTAACTTTTGATGTAGTGTTAGTGGTGTCACTGAGTTTCATTGCTTTTCTTCTTTTTGTTTTTTTGTTGTGTAGTTAACTATTTCCTCTGTTTCCTTCGATGTAGTTGTTTTCTTTGGTTTGGAGTTTCCCTTCTAGTAACTTCTGTAGAGCTGGGTTACTATGTAGATATTGTTTAAATTTGGTTTTATCATGAAATACTTTGAATTTTCCGTCTATGTTGATTGAAAGTTTTGCTGGGTATAGTAGTCTGGGTTGGAATCTCTGGTCCCTTAAGGACTCTATGATTTCTGTCCAGGCCCTTGTGGCTTTCATAGTTTCTGCTGAGAAATCTGGTGTGATTCTGATAGGTCTACCTTCATATGTTACTTGGCCTTTTTCCTTTGCTGCTTTTAGAATTTTTCTTTGTTCTGTAGGCTCAGTGTTTTGACTATGATGTGAAGTGAAGAATTTCTTTTCTTATCTATTCTACTTGGTGTTCTGTAGGCCTCTTGTATGGCCATCTCCTTCTTTAAGTTGGGAAAGTTTTCTTCTATAGTTTTCTTGAAAATATTTTCCGGACCTTTGAACCTGATGTCTTCTTTTTCTTCTACGCTTATTATTGTTAGATTTTGTCTTTTCATGGTATCCTTGATTTCTTGGATGTTTTATGTTTGGAACTTTTTTGATTTTATTTTTTCTTTGAGAGACGTGTAAGTTTCCACAAGTGTATCTTCGGCTCCTGATATTCTTTCTTTCATCTCTTGTATTCTGTTGTGATGCTTACCTTTGTATTTCCCGATCTTTTCTCTACATTCTCCAGCTCCTGGTTTTTCTCTATTTGTGTTTTCTTTATTGATTTCTAATTCTGTTTTCATGTCTTGCACCATTTCCTTCATCTGTTTGAATGTGGACTCTTGCTTTTCAATGACAGCTTCTATTTTTTTGTCCATTTCCTCTCTATGTATCACTAATTGTGCCTCTACTTCGTTGGCTATAATTGCCTGTATTTTTATGAGAGCTTTGTTTATTTCTTCTTTATTTGCCTTCATTTCTGTGGACATTTCTTTGAGAGCTTTGTGCATTTCTTCTTTGTTTGTCTCAATTTTCGTGGTCATTTCTCTGAGAGCTCGATTTGTTTCCTTTTGGTTCGTCTCAATTTCTTTGGCTATTTCTCTGAGGGCTTTGTTCATTTCATCTTTACGGGCCTCTAATAGCTGGAGAAACATAGTTTTGAGGTCGTTTTCTTGTATATCTAGTGAATTGAAGTGTCCATTGGTTTGTGGGGTTGCTGGTGAGGTCATTATGTCCTGATTTTTGTTGGGTGTGTTTTTATGTCTGCCTCTAGCCTTCTGGTTATTTATAACCCTCACTGTTTGTTCCTCGAGTTTGTAGTTTGGGCTATGATCGTCTCTTTCTGTTTTCTGGACTGTTTTTTCAGGAAGATGAGAGAGGTTCACTGGTTTGGGAGTGTGCATTGTGGTTTCAGTTTTGCCTAAGTAAGGAATGTGATGCTGGTGCTATTCACATGTGCTTTTAGCGGGAGCACGAGGAAGCTTTTCTGATGATGACTAAATAAGGCACTGATCTGAGTATAGGAGAATATTAGAAGTTATGGTATTGATCCTTTTTGTTTTTTGTTTGTTTATTTATTTTTTTAGGTCAGTAATATTTGGTTATACCCTAGATCTCTGAGCTATCTAGTTTCTGGTATTTGCTCATCTAAATATCTTGTGGAGTGGACCATAAGTCAAACCAGACAGTGGTTGGCTACTCCAACAAGTTTTCTGCCACCTTGCCTTATCATATCTTGTAGGCAGGACAGATTGTAAGTTAAGGGTTTTGTGGCTGTGTTAGTGCTTGTATTTATTTTGTTAGCTTGCAGAGTACCTTTATGCAACAAGTACATTAGAACATAGGGGTGAAAGGTCCATGTAACCACCAGCACTAATTCTCCATATTCAAAGAATTGTGTAGGTATTGTTTTCAACAATGGAGGCTTGCTGTCAATTTATAGAGGCAACCCTATTATCTTGACAACGGATTGGGTTGTTTGGAGATTTCCATGGGATCTCTTTGTTCAACAACTCAATTGGATGTAACCAAGATCAGGTCCTAGAAGATTCATTTGGTGACAAAAGACTGCCACTTGGGCCTCTGTCATCTTCTACAGAAGGAATATCTTGTGTTCTGTATGAATGTAGTAACTGTCAATAATAAATCGGTTAGTGTGTAGCTTAGGGAGAAAATAGGAGATGGGACATCCAGTAAACAGAAGTGATTCTCGGAGAGAGCCAGGCATGGAAGATTCAGCCAGCAAGATGTAAAGAGGATGGATACATGGTGCCTGAGCACAGGTAAGCAGCCATGTGGCAGAGCTAATAATAGTATAAATGAGATATATTAAGTTATGAGCTAGTCAGAGAAGAGCTTACCTATATGGCCTAGATATCTGTATAATATTTTGAGTCTCAGGAATAATTATTCCAGGAGCTTGGGGTCAGGAACCCACAATATACTTCATTATTGGAGACTTCATTAACATTATCTTCATACATTTTTTAGGAAGTTTTTATTGTACTAGGTTTCTATACCAGCCCTCAAATGCCCCACAATTCTGTTTCTCCTCACATTCCCTCCCCAACTCCAAAGTCCCTCCCTCTCCCCACCCAATCCTTCCATTCTTGACCCCCTCATAGCTATTCCACTCATAAAATCTGTATCAGTAACAAAAGTGGAATAAATTCAATAAGCAGACATTAATAGGATATTTTGTGGATCAGAGAAACCAAGCAAGAAGGAATATGAATTCTATGATTTCATTTATATAAAGTTTTACAAAATGAAACTCCATAGTGGTGGAAATCAAAAGGTGTTTCTTTTCTATACATTTATATAGGGAAAGGCCTACTAGAATAGAAGGCAAAAATAGAACTTTGAAGAAGATATATAATCCATGTTAGGGTACAAGTAATGTTTGATTTAGCAGTCCAAAACATTTGACACAAAAGTTTGCATATAAGATTAGTGGATCTGGGGGTTGGAGAGATGGGTTAGTGGGTAAAATAACGGCAATGCAAGCTTGAGGATTTGAGTTTGGATCTTCCAGCACCTGTGTCAAAGCTAAACTAAATGTCAGGCATCTGTAAGCACAACACCGGTGGGACAAAGAAGGGTAGAATCTGGTTCATTGAGAGACCCTGTATCAAAAATTTAAGTGATCAGGGGCTTGAGAGATCTTGGTGTATATCAGTTATATCTCAATAAAAAGTAAATTAGATAATGCCATGGTAGAAGTATGTACAAGAATAAAAAGAAGGTACATATTTTCATGTCTAAGAGAAAGAGGGTGTTTCATAGAGGAAGAAATACCTGAGATAAGGACTGAATAAGAGTTTGGCAAATATGCAATTTGATGAAGAAAATTAAAAGAACATGACGCTGAGAAATTGTGGACTGTTTGGCAAGGAGGTCTTGGCTAAAAGGAAAACTGATTGCACAGAGGTAGATGTGTCTCTAAAGTGGGCATATTGAAACTGTGGTAAGTTGTGGATCAGACTATGTATATTTCAAGGTGACTTTAGAACTGATTGAATGATAAAAAAAAAAAAAAAACACCAGAGAACTTGAGAGATTTTAGCCTAAAACTATCATTTTATAGTCTCTGACTTTGACTTGTGCCTTAGAAATCATGGCCTATTCTATTAAGAGAGTTCATTTTTTGGATTTTACAACTTTTGCAAGTAGAGCCATTTGTAGTTATGAGTAGAAATAGGATTAAATTTTTACTGACTTGGAACCAGGTGAAAAATTAGAGAAAATGACAGTTTAGAAGCCATTATAGAAGCAAAATTTTCACCTGTCTGCATTTTGGACAGTGATTTAAAGAGCCTAATTATTTTTTATTATTATTTACTTTTTTCCTACGAGGTTAGTGTTTCCATCAAATTTAGAAAGACAAGATGAACTTAAGAGTTGTATCCTTGAGAAGAGAATCAGTTGAAGGAGAAAGTACTAAGAGTTACAGAAATAGTCAAGTGACTACGAACAGACTCTGAAAGGGATATTTGGGCAGTACTTGAGCAAAAGAGGCCTTGGAGTAAGAGAAGCACTCTCATTTGGAGTAAGACAGATAAGGATACTGTGATAATGCTAAAAACATTATCACAGGGTCCTCCCACATCCAAGGATTACTTCTCATGCTTCACTTTAAAATTTTTATTTTATCCTGGCTGCTGTCAGTACTCTTCCCTTCCTTTTCTCCTCAGTTGAAAAGTTCTTTTACAATTTACAACGGGCCTGCTGCAGCACCTCTCTTGCTGGTCTTGGAATTAAGACAGGACTATGGAAACATTCTCTCTTTAAGGTGAAGATACATATTTAGACCCCCTTCCCAATTAGTCTAGACCTGACAGAGAAAACTGTTCTCAAAAGTGTTACGGACAGCGGAGTGAGTGGCTGCCTTGGCAGCCTTTTGTGCTCAGCAGACTGCAGGGCATGGTAACCTCCCTGCTCTGCTCCGAACGCCACGCTCTGAAACCAGCAGTATTGCTACAATGTTAACGTTTTACTCTTAACACCCCTTTATATCAGACTTGAAAGAAAATTGAGACATGAAAATTTGACATGTTTCTTCTTTTATTTCCAGGCCATTTGACAAGCTGATACCCACAAGCCACCTAATTCCAGAGTCTGAGTGACACGGGCTCAGACTGTCACCACTGCACATAGACTGCGCACCTACTAGGGACAGTCCTACTTGGGTGGCTGGAAAGTGAAGCCAATAAACTGAAAAGTTCATTTTGGTCAAGAATAGCTGTATAACTGGACAGCAAACCAACAATTTCCTCACTTTTTTTTTTTTTTATCGTGGCTTAGAAAGTGACTTGTCAGTGAAAAATGAACCAATGGAATCCTACCACAGCCATCTCATTGACAGAACAAGTAAAACCTTATTCTTTTTAAATCATCTAAAAGTAACATCCCGGAGGCAGACAGGCCAAGTCACTACACCTGACCCTTGTGCTTCCAAGCTGAATCAGGAGCGAGAAATGAAATGAGTTAAAGGAAGAAATGAAGACAGTTAAATTCCCTACAGTGAAAGTTTCTGATGGAAAGTCAACATGATAAACTGACTATATGACTAAAGCCACAAGGGTTTCTGTTATTTACAAAAACTACGTTGGCAAAGCAGTGAAGCTTTCTTTATAACTCTCCAGAATCCTCAGTTTGTAATTTTGTTTCAGCTCTTTTTTTCTTCTTCTTGTTCTTCTTCTTGTTCTTCTCCTCCTCCTCCTTCTTCTTCTTCCTCTTCTTCTTTCTCCTCCTCCTCCTCTTCCTCTTCCTCCTTCTCCTTCTCTTCTTCTTTTTCTTGTCCTCCTCTTTCTTCTTTTCTTTTATTTTCCTTCCAGATCTCCCTTTTCACATCTTTCTACTCCTCCTCCCCATTTAGTATAAGTAATATTTTTAACTTAACAGTGATTTTAAAAATTTTATTTAAAAAATAAAAAAGCTGTCTTTTCAGATGAAATATTTGACATCATGTTTCTATCAGCTATCAACAATTTAAGCAGGTTGAAATCAAGTTTCCTGTTTTCTTGTCTGATCCCTGATGAGAACACTCAGATAATTAAATATATATACACTTGGTTAATTTAATAAATTTAGATATATGCATATTCATGTATACTTTTTTTTTTTTTTAGATATGGGGTCACAAAGTTTATCAGTGATATACTGGCTGGTTTTATGTGTCAACTTGACATAAGCTAGAGCCATGAGAGAGAAAGAAGCCTCCCTTGAGGAAATGCCTTCTTGAGCCTGCTGTAAGGCAATTAGTTATCAGTGGGAAATGGCCCAGCTCATTGTGGATGGTGCCATCCCAAGGCTGTTGATCCTGGGTTCTATAAAGAAACAGTCTGAGTAAGCCATGTGGAGCAAGCCAGTTATCAGCACTCCTCCAGATCTTCTGCATCAACTTCTGCCTCCAGGATCCTGCCCTATTTGAGTTCCTGTCTTGACTTTTTTCAATAACAAACAACAGTATTGACATATAAGCAAAATAAACCCTTTTCTCTCCAACTTGCTTTTTGTGCATGCTGTTTCTTTGCAGCAACTGCAACCTTAACTAAGATAACTGAATTCATTGTCTTCTAAGAAACCTGCAGAATGTACTTCCCCAGGATCTTTTTTTAGAGGTATTGGAATGACAGATAAAAGCTACTTTACACAGATCTGTCTAATTTGACCATAGATTTTTTTTAATTCTTTTAATTTATTTTTTATTTATTACAATTTATTCACTTTGTATCCAAGCAGTAACCCCTTCTCTCATCCCTTCCCAATCCTGCCCTCTCTCCCTCTTTTCCTGCCATGCCCCTACTACAACGTTTGAAGTGGGGAAGGAATCAGGCTTTTGGAGAGCCCTCCACTCACTCTGCTTTGTAAAGTTCATGGGTTCTGCTAAGTTGCTGGTCTTTTAATATAATGACAATGTCTACAAAGGGTTACAGCCAATTCTTCTTCAGACGAAGACCTCTCTAGCTTAAGAGCTACCAAAGTATTATTGTTATTACTATTTGTGCATAATTTTTCCAGCTCTCTGTGGTGTCCTTTTTCAAAAGTAAAAGATCCTTAATATATTCTTTTTTAGTAGAAAGTACTATGTCTTTATAGTTCTTTCAATATATTAACTTTCAAAGATAAATAAACAAAACATATTGCTTCGCATAGTTTCCATAACTAGAGTCCATTTGTAATGAGCCATGTATTTCTAGGCCTTGTGATTTTCCTTTTACCTGAGGCCTGAACTTTCACACTGTTTTTGTAAAGCACTGTTCTCTGTCATAATGTCAGATGTTCCTTTTGTAGCATGTTCCTTTTTGATTGCTTTCTCATAACCCAAATGACTAGTTTCTGATAAATACATAAGAGGAGCATCAGTAGATTTCATTCATACCTCCTCTCTGGTATTCTGAGAACTCTAGATATTCTTGTCTCCTCAAGCTCTCCATCCATCCCACCTCTTCCAGGTCCCACAGACATATTCTCACACAAATGCCCTTGCATATCTATCCTCAAACATTCCCTTTACAGGGCTCAGCAACAGATTCAAACCCTAAGCTCTGGGTTTGGTATTTGACACTAATAACAGCACCTACCTAAGGTTTTGTCCCGGGTTCCTCAGCAAAACTTGCTCTTTCCTTTTTGTGCTGTTATAGATATAATTGTATAGCCCCCAAACACATATATTAAAGTACTGATCCATAGAATCCCAGAAGAAAGGGTTATTCGAAACATGAAGGCTGTAGAGGTCATTGTTCTGATGAATTCATTGGAACAGTGGGAAACTTTAGTCCATTATAACTGGTTGGGCCATCATATTGGTAAGATCTAGCAAAACAGAGAAAACTCTGCTGCAGGCTTCAGATGTTGTCTGATGACAGTTTTAGTTTGAGAGTTGGTGAAAGCCAGTGTCCAGTTCATGAATTTCAAGACACGGGGAGAAATTACTATTTCTAGAGGCAGAGACATGTAGGTACAGTCATGTGACAGAGGTAGAAGGAATGGCACTATAAGACAAGAATCACAGGGCCTGTTGCCCTTAGCAGAGGCTATGCAAGAGGCATAAGCCTGGAGTGTTAACAGGCTCTGTTATACCCTCACTTAGAACATTGAAATTTGAGAGACAATATGTTTCTGTGGCTCTAAGACTCCCAGTTTGCAGCATGTTGTTAATGTAGCATATTAAACACTGAAATATTTAAATGGGTCTGATCTGCTAGTCCTTTTCTTAGACCTAATAAAACTCAGTTATATCAGATAAGTCTGCATTTCACCCCAGTCTGAATTCCTGTAAAAACAAAAAAACAGAAAGTTCCTAACTTTGCCCAGTAGATGTCAGGGAAATTCATAGAGGAGTTTATTTTTAATCTGCAGATTGCATTTCGGTCAGATTTTACCAGCCAGGAATATACCGAAAAGAGCCAAGGCAGAGGAAATAACATGAATATATTTTCCAATATTTATTTCAAATAGTAACTCAGTTTAAAGGGCCAAATCCATCAACTCTCTATTATTATTTCCCCTTCTGCTTTCATAGAGCAGATTTAACCTCTCTGTCTTTCATTTGGAAATGCAGAATTTCTTTCACATAAAAGCATTTGATCAAGTTATACAATCACATTTTACATAATAGAGCATCAGAAACATGAGAGCACAGACAGATCATGAGTCTGACAAGCAGAACGCTGCAAAAAAAAAAATCAACTGGCAGAAAATTCTATACATTTGAATCACACACAATAAGTCTAAGACTATACAACCTTAGAACACCATCCTCTTGTGTGACAAAGATTTTTTTTTTTTTGGTTATATTTTCTTAGTTTGCAAGCCAGTGCAGTCACTAGTATGCGTATAGACAAGTAATGCTAAACACAACTCTAACTTTGAAGAAAGTAAGAGACTATGATTTCTGAGCCAAATATGAGCAACCATGACATAGAGACATGGATCCAGGTTTCTCCAAATAATATGAACTAATGTGCAAAGCATATGTTTCTATTTCAACAACAACAAAAACAACAAAATCAAATCACACATCAAAGCAAAGTTAAAATATGTTGGTGGAAACATCAGACAGGTAAGTTATAGCAAAATGCAGAAAATTCTGTTGTAGGCTTTAAATGTTGACTTACATAGTCTTAGTTTTAGAGATGGTGAAAGCTAATGGTATATTAAGTTTATAAGACTTTCTCTGACAGTTTAAAGAGATTAGGTCAGACATAGAACTTGACAATGAATTGTTATTAAGTGAATAATCATAGACCAAGATAAATCGGTGCTGAACCTATAATATTCTTACTCTCAGAACCACAAAATTATAATCACTGAACTTTGAAGAATGTTTAATACACATGTGGCAATGAGTGGCTGTTTCCCACTTTTTTTTTCCAACTGATTTAGAGTATCTGGTTTTATGTTGAGGTCCTTGATCCACTTGGACTTTAGTTTTGTGCAGGGTGATAAATATGGATCTATTTTCATTTTCTGCATGTAGACATCCAGTTGGTCCAGCACCATTTGTTGAAGATGCTGTCTTTTTTCCATTGAATGGATTTGGCTTCTTTGTCAAAAATCGAGTATTCATAGGTGTGTGGGTTTATTTCTGGGTCTTCTATGCGATTCCATTGATCCTCCTTTCTGTTTCTATGCCAATACCATGCAGTTTTTATTACTGTTGCCCTGTAGTACAGCTTGAGATCGGGAATGGAGATACCTCCAGATGATCTGTTGTCGTACAGGATTGTTTTGGAGATTCTGGGTTTTTTGTTTCTCCATATGAAGCTGAGAATCTTTTTTTCAAGGTCTGTAAAGAATTGAGTTGGTATTTTGATGGGAATTGCATTGAATCTGTAGATTGCTTTTGGCAGGATGGCCATTTTCACAATGTTAATCCTACCAATCCATGAGCACGGGAGATCTTTCCATCTTCTGATATCTTCTTCAATTTCTTTCTTCAGAGACTTGAAGTTTTTCTCAAACAGGTCTTTCACTTGCTTGGTTAGAGTCACACCAAGGTACTTTATGTTATTAGTGGCTATTGTGAAGGGTGTTGTTTCCCTAATTTCTTTCTCAGCCTTTTTGTCTTTGGCATACAAGAGGGCTTCTGATTTTTTTGAGTTGATTTTGTATCCTGCCACTTTGCTGAGGGTGTTTATCAGCTGAAGAAGATAATCAAGAAAGTGGACACAGGCGAAGGTGATTAATCCTCATTTAGAAAGACAAATGGGATGTGCATTGAACTTATGACAGGAGTCTACCACAAAAGGCATCTGAAAGACTCTACCTAGCAGTGTTTCAAAGCAGACACTAAGACTCATAACCAAACCCTCGGCAGAGTGCAGGGAATCATATGAAAGAAGGGAAGTTAGTATGATATGAAAAGGATAGGAGCTCTACAAGGACCAAATATATCTGGGCACAGGGTCTTTTCTGAGACTGACACTCAACCAAGGACCATCTATGGATATAACCTAGAACTTCTGCTCGGATGTGGCCTGTGGTAGCTCAGTAACCAAGTAGTTTTCCAAAGTAAGGGGAACACGGACTATTTCTAACAGGATCTCAAGGGCAGGCTGTTTGACACCCCCCCCCCCCAGGGGAGGAGCAGTCTGTTAGGCCACAGAGGAGGACTTTGCAGCCAGCCCTGAAGATACCTGATAAAACAGGGTCAGATGAAAGGGGAGAAGGTCCTCCCCTATCAGGGGACTTGGAAAGGGGCAAGGAGGAGACCAGGGAGGGAGTGTGGGGTTGGGGAGGGAATGAGGGAGCGGGATACAGCTGGGACACAGAGTTAACAAAATGTAACTGAAAAGAAAAATAAAATAAAAAAAAAGTAAAAGTTAACAATCACATCAAAGAAAGAAACTTCACATGAGAAGAAGTGTTTATCACATTCCAGGGACAATTTCAAATATGTGCTGATGATACTGTAGCTGCCTAGGGAAATCTGTTCAGAAACAGAGTCGGCTACCACAGTTCCCAGAGAATTCTGCATCTAAGTTTTAAAAAGCAGAACTCATGTCTGAATCTTATAATTCTCACCAGTGTTTTTCCATTTTATTTTTTCAAAATATGTTTAAACAAAAAAAAACTGCGACAGAGTGTTACCTATTCATTTACAATATCCTTATGTGCTTTAAAAGGATATATATTCAAATAACTTTATAAAATGAGTAATAACTGAAAATAAGCATGGGGTCCGGATTCATATGTTACTGATAGAAATACATGCAGTTACTTGCTGTTGTACCGACATAGAATAAGACACCAATATCTTCCAATGAACTTTGGAGAGTTATGGACAAAGTGAAATTTTATTCAACAACAAGAACAGTAACAATTCTATTATGACATTTTCTGTTCTTCATTAAAAAAAAAAATATGACATTTTGGAACTTGAGGCTAAATGCCACGATTTATTAACTATACTGAAGCAAGACTGACAAGTCATTTAAAACAAAGTAGAAATTCCTTTCCTCTCTGATAATGTACAATAGCCATGTATATATACTTGAACAATTACTAGTGTAGTGTAGTTATCGCATTGTTGCTGTAATACAACAATTGAACTGAATTTAGAAGGCAGGGTTCTACACAATTTTATACTTACAACTGAAGAAAGCTGTCATCAATGAAATCAAAAAATTAAATGTGGGACTTGATAGGCAAAACTCAATCAATTTGCCATCTTGGAAAGACTGTCACCAGAGTCAGACAAAAGAAGCTGAGATTTTTTTTTAATGGCCGCATTAACCATCATTGGTGTCAAAAGATTCTTTATTAGTTTCTGACAAGCCACAGAACTCTACACTTGCAGGAATATAAGTATTATCACTTTCGAGATTAAACATGGGACGCTAAAGGCTTTAAAGAATTAGAAGTTATTTAGTTAGATGTTGTGTTCTAGTTTTAAGCAATGTTTTCATTATATTCCTTTCCTGTCTGTTAGTCTCCAAGCTTCCTCATTTGCATAATTGGGGATTTTGTTGTTGTTGTTGCTGTTAGCTTCTGTAGCTACCTTGCTGGATGAATCAAGACATTTTTTTAATATTCATTTTGGTTTTCTTTAATTTATACAAAATAACTGTACATAATTAAAGGATTGTGATGAGATGTTTCAACACAGGCACACAATGTGTACTAATAAAGTAACAATTAATTTTTCTTCTTATCATTCCTCTATATTTAAAGTCATCTAGTTCTTTATAAAATACATAAAAGAATACAATGAGTTACAGTGACCATAACCGTGCTGGATGGTTCAACCATTAAAGACTAAGTTCACAACCATAAATATAAGAACCAGGACTTTCTTAATGCAATAGTGTTTACTTTGGTAATCATAAGTAGAATTTTATTAAAACTAGTAAATTAAAAATGTTATTTATAAAGTCTGACTTTACTCTTGATAAAATATTAAATTAAACATAGCGTTGTTAGATTAAATGATATGTATGTTTATATTAAAGAAACAAAGGACAATACATCAAAAAGTTGAGAAGTGGGTCAGCAGGATGACCAAGTGGTATAGTCACAGAGCTTCATTATCCTAGCACACAAGGGAGAGAAGTGAGTCCCCAGCTAGTTGTTTGACCTCAACATCTGCATCACAACACACTTTAATAGACACAAACACACACATACAGAGAGAGAAGGCATAAATACATAATTCATAATTGATTTTAAAAACTATTAGCAGCCATTAACTACATGAAGTAGTGGATTACATTATATTTCTTCTCAAATTAGATACCATTGATCAAATTTATCCTCTGATTCTCTGCTCCTTTCCAAGTAGGTCCTTTCTTCTACCTTAATAGTTTTTTTTCTACTTTCATAACTTAAAAAAAAATCTATATTCCACACATGGGATTACATGTGATATTTTTGTTTCCAGATTCAGCTCTGTTTTGCTTACCATGGTGATTCCCATCATTTTTATTTGTTTTTTTTTAATTTATTTTACAAATAACACATTTTTCTACTACAGATAGGTAGTACTCTTGTGTGAGCATATGTATATGATAAATACATCCTGCACTTTCTTTTTTTCTTGGTGAAGAGGTACCTAAGCTGATCTCATAACTGGACTATTACAACTAATGTTGCAATAAAAAATGGATCTGCAATCATTTTTATAATAAGATTCTTTTACATATATACCTAGAGCATCATGTGATAGCAATATTTTTAGTATTTCTGTAGTAGCTAGATTAATATACATTCACACCAGGAATGTATAAGTATCCCTTTCCTTCACGCACTGCAGAGAATTAGTTGATTTTAATTTCTATTTAAATAATTAATTAAATTCTTTTTACATCCCAGTCACTGACCACATCCTCTTTTCCCGTGGCCTGGCATGGTAGCCCCACCAGGGGAAAGTGATAAAAGAGCAGGTATCATAGTCTATGTGAGAGTCAGCCTCTATTCTGCTTACTAGGATACCCATATGAGGACAGAGTTGCCCATCGGCTACATCTGTGTAGGGGGCCTAAGTCCAGTCCATGTATGGTCTTTGGATGATATTGCACAGGCCTCCCTAGGGCCTGGATAGTTGGCTCTGTTGGTCTTCCTGTGGAACTCCTATCCCCTCCGGGTCCTTCTATCCTTTTTTCCACTCTTCTATAAGACTTCCTGTGATCCACCCAATGTTTGATTGTGGGACGCTGCATCTGTTTCCACCAGGGGCTGGATGGAAACATTCAGAGGACAGCTATGCTTGGCTCTCAGCTGCAAGCATAGCAGAGTGTCATTAACATTGTCAGGGGTTGACTCTCTCCCCTAGGAGTGAGTCTCAGATTGGGCCAGTCATTGGCTGGACATTCCCTCAATCTCTGCTAAGTTTTTTTGCCTTGTCCATCTTATAGACAGGGTAAATTTTGGGTTGAAGGTTTTGTAGGTGGGTTGGTTTTGCCCTCCCTCCAGTAATTATTTAAACAGAGAATTCTCAACAGAGAAATACCAAATGGCTGAGAAGCACTTAAAGAAATGCTCAATGACCATAGTCATTGGGAAAATACAAATCTAAATGACACTGAAATTCCATCATACACCAGTCAGAATGGCTAAGATCAAACACAGGTGACAGCACATGCTGGTGAGAATATGAGGAAAGGGGAACACTCATCCTTTGCTGGTGGGAGCAAAACTTGTGCAAACACTTGAAAATCAATCTGGCTCTATCTCAGAAAATTGGGAAAAGTTCTTCCTCAAGACCCAGCTATACCACTTCCTGAGTATATATCCAAAAGATACTCTACCATACAATAAGAACAGTTTTTCAACTATTTTCAAAGCAGATTTTGCTTTTTAGATGATAGATATTCCAACTAAGGATGAGACTGCATTCAACTTATCTTTGATTTACATTTTCCTGATTGCCGGTGATGTTTAAATCCCTTCCACATATTCATTAACCATTTGTAGGTCTTTTGAAAACTACCTGTTCAGTATATAAACTTAAAATTTATACATGCACACACTAAAAAATGATCATGTAAAGATATATCACATATCCACATTTTACCTTATATCTATATAGCTCTTCACTTTTAAGTACATAAATTTTAATTTAAGCACTCAAGTTACTCTAAAGCTTCATATGAATGATTAGAATGATGTTGAGTCCTAGAAAGAGTCACAATAACTACAATGTGCTATAAATAATTGCTTTTGGATAGATAGTTGATAGATAAATGATAGATGATAGATAGTTGGTATATATATATATATATGGATAATGATAGAAAGAGATTGATAGATACATTACAGATAGAATATATGATAGATAAATACATAGATACAAAGATGGATAAATAATGGTAGATTGATAAATGATAAACAGATAATAGATATATAGTAGGTAGGTAGATGATAGATAAATTGATAGATAATTATATATAGATAGGTGACAGATGATAGACAGACACATAGATGATAGATACATAGATGATAAATTGGTAGGTAATGACAGATATAGACAGATAGATAATGATTAATATGCAGATAAATAATAGATAGAAAATGATAAATAGATGGTAGAGAGAGAGATATATAGGTAGGTGAGTGGATATATGATAGACTTTACAGATGGATGGATATATAGATCAATAGATGATAGATAGATAGATAGATAGATAAATAGATAGATAGATAGATAGATAGATAGATAGATAGATAGATAGATAGATAGATATGATTGATAGATAGATAGCCCATATTCACTTTCGTAAGATCGGGATTGCTATAACTCCTGCTCCCCTTGGGCCAAGAAAGGCAGCTCTTCAGTCTTCCCAGGAAAATGGTTTTGGCTACACTTTATTTCAAAGTTTTTAGAATGGCAGGCAACTGACAAATGTAGTTTTTATAAAATAAAAATATAAAAATGTGTGATACCCGTCATATTCTTATGTCCCTGTTTCTATAGTGCTATAGCTTCCTCTCTAACCCTTGACAGGAGTAAAAATGATTGCCATTGAACGGACTTAGTAATCAAGAATTTCTCTAAGTTCTATCTTTTCTAAGTTCTTATCTATTTCAGAAAAATAAATATATTTAAATTTGAACTAAATAACTCGTAACACAGTTAAGAATTCTGAAGTAAAGAAATATTTCATCACAAATGCCCTTTCAGGAAACAGCAAGCCTGGAGTGGAAGACTAGACAAAGCCAAGCATCCAATCCTCACATATCCATAAAACAGGTACAATGACTTTGTGACACAGTAACAGTAAGAGGACAGCAGGTAGTCCCTCTACTGTGATGTGTAGGAAAGAGCAGGAAGTGGAAATAAATGTTTTGGAATTAATGTTGCAGACCCGTTAATATCAAGCCTGGCTCTAAGAGGCGTGTTCTTCCACTGAATCCAAGGACACAGAACTTTTATTATTTTTATTATTATTATTAGTTTCAGTTTGTTAACTTTGTATCCCTGCTGTATCCCACTCCATCTTTCCCTCCCAACCCCACCCACCCACCCTCATCTCCTCCCTGCCCTTTTCCAAGTTCACTGATAAGGGAGAACCTCCTCCCCTTCTATCTGATACTGGTTTATCAGGTGTCTTCAGGACTGGCTGCAAAGTCCTCCTCTGTGGCCTAGCAAGGCTGCTTCTCCCAGGGTGGGGGTGGGGGCAGTCAAAAAGCCCGCCATCGAGTTCATGTCAGAAACAGTCCCTGTTTCCCTTATTAGAGTATTCACTTGGATACTGAGCTACCAAGGGCTACATCTGAGCAGGGGCTCTAGGTTGCATCCATACATGGTCCTTGTTTGGAGAAACCGTCTCATATCATAAAAGACCCCTGTGCCCAGATATGTTTGGTCCTTGTGGAACTCCTGTCCTCTCCAGGTCGTATTAACCCCCCACCTTTTTTTTTTTTTTTCTTTTGGTTCCCTGCACTCTGCTGAAGGTTTGGTTATGAGTCTCAGCATCTGCTTTGATACACTGCTAGGTAGAGACTTTCAGAGGCCCTCTGCGGTAGGCTCCTGTCCTGTTACTTGTTTGCTCCTACATCCATGTACATCCCATTTGTCTTTCTAAGTGAGGATTGATCATCGTACCCTGGGTCTTCTTTCTTGTTTATCTTCTTTAGGTGGATAGATTTCAGTATATTTATCCTATCTTATAGGACTATATAAGTGTGTCTTTCTGCTTTTGGGACATCTCACTCAGGATGATCATTTGTAGGTCCTACCATTTGCCTGCAAATTTCATGATTTCCGTGTTTTTAATTGCTGAGTAGTATTCCATTGAGGACACAGAACTTTACCTGCAGGGGTATTTTTGATATCCTTTTCTGGGCCCCTTCAAAGCTTTTCTTCTTATGCACTTTTCCCTAACTCAGGAGCTTTATATCTCTAAGCAAGCACAACATCATGAAGTGTTCTCTTCTCTCTGTATGCAAAGTCAGAGAAAAGCATCCTTTTGAAACCTTTTCATAAATCTGTTTTCCCTCGTGTAAATTAGATACAGAACTGGTCTCTTTTGTTCGCACTTCTCTCACTTTTGGTCAGCTATTAATTCTCATCTAATTACTGCAGTTTTAAAGAGCCAGCTTCTCCAAAATGTCTTCTTTGTTAATTATTTGAAATTGTAAATGATTCCCTGGTTAAATATTTTATTTTATTCTCATTTTCCTTTTATATTTTGGTAGTTTTCAAATGTCATTGATTAGGTGGATTAAAGCCACAACCTTTGGTTACTGGAACAAATGCCTATATAATATAGATTTGCTAACTTGTAAGTTAACATGATTACTTTATATAGTTCAGATGACATGAATTAAAATAAGTCATTCTGATCAGTTTATATTTTTTACTTGAAAATGGTCCTTAACCACTTCACTTCATTTACTAAAAAAAAAAAAAAGAGAGTTTTACTCATTAAATTCTAATTTTAATTACATAGCACATTATCTCAATACACAGATAACAAATTATTTATACACTTATATGTAACTCACACATGCATGAAGCAGGTCATTGGGAAGATGTAGTCCTGAAAGAAATACTTAATAGTAGTATAAACTTTAGCCTTAACAGAGAACATGTTTTGACTCTCAAACACTTTACATGTGCAGCCCACCAACAAAATGTATTGACGATGGAAATAAACATTGTGACTCATTTTATTACTTGATTTATTGGAATTGTAAAGGGCCACATTGTCCAAACCTAATCCCTGCTGTAAATGAGAGATAATGATCTGGTGGACTAGGAAACAGAAATAAACCAGAACTACCCTTAGGGAGAGCTTTATACAAAGATTTCAATCATATATAAAATTTGAATTTTCCTCATTTAATTCTATAGAGTGAAATTTTACTGGCCAAGTGAATAAATATTTATAAGTTTTGTGAACATATTTATTTTTGAGATGTATTATTACTCTTATAATAAAATTCCAGTATTATCTAGGCCCCAGGGAATGAGCCATGCTTGGTACTATAGCTTTTAATGCACTCTTATAGGGATTATTAATTATTTGAAGTAGCCTAATTCAGGTATGGAGGGTTTAATGCTGAAATTGTTAAGGTTCCCACATTTCTGAGTACCCGCTTTTAAGGGCTCTTCTGCTGTTATCTTTAACCAATAGTGTGGATTGGCCTTTCTAACTTGTCGAGGGATTGGCGTAGGGATCTATTGCCCAATTTTTAAAACTACAGTTATAATACCACATGGGTTAAATCACTGGATGTGGGGTTGTAAAAAAAATGTAACAACAGAAAAAGGTTTCTGAAAGCATAGTTAATGACCTAAGTTTTATCCAAAATCAAATGCAAGCATTTCAGAAAGCCAGCGATGCCATGTTTCCTTGCATGACTTCACTGAAGATTTGGTTCTGAGCATAAGAAGGGAGCATTTTGCATTGCACTTGCCATTATTATGCACAGAACAACTAGTACTGCCTGAAACACTTCAGCTAAGATTTGAAGCTACAGTGTTACAAATGGCTGTGTTCTTACTGTATGTATAATGTTTCCCACTTTTAGAAAAACAGATTTAACTACAGAAATAAAGACTTGTTCTATTTTCCCACCGAATTAATGAAATCTTTGGATTGTATTCTTTTAGAATGTTTGACTTTGATTTTTTTAATTGTTGAGTTTTATTGCTTAAAAAATATTAAATGCATTTTGACTGAAGGCTAGAATGGAATATCCAACAATTTGTGCAATGACCTTAAACCAGCTCCTGTAATTTTGTACTATTTTTTTACATAAAACAATAGTCTCAGAATCGATGATTACAAAATCAAACTATTGCTCAATTCTGAAAACTGCAGAAGATGCTCAACATTCTACTGTCATAAGGGGGTTATGTCAGGAATGAACACATTTGTCTGTCCTCGATGCCACAATTTATTAAATGGCAAGAAATTCAGAAGTTTCTCTGATTTGAACATCAGTAATTTGCCAGATTTCCTTTGAGAGTTCTGGCTGAGGTGAATACAGGTCTTTCTATTCTAATTTTTATTACTAATTAATTCTTAGGATACACATCACAGAGGCAATATGTTTAGATTTTGCAGAATTCTGTGAAGAGATAGAGGTTGCAGAAAGCTCAAGCAGACTCAGAAATCCTGAGAGGCAAGATAGTTGATAGAGGGAGATGGAAATAAGCCTCTGTGGGAGATGAAATAAAGCAACTTCTGGAAAAAGTGCTTATGTTGTGAGTCAGGCCACCGTACATCACAGCCTTGCAACTGAAGCCGCAGAGTGGAGTCCAGCTGCAGATGACAATGGGCACAGCTGAGTACAGATGAAGGTACGGGCCTGCAGATGGATGGCAGGTCCAGATGGCAAACAGAAAAACAGGCAGCATAGGCAGCATCAGCCGTGCGTATGGGGCCAACCTGAAGCACATGTTGCTTCATGTGAAGCACATGAGATACTGAGGAGCTTTCAGCCTGTCCGTTCTCGATGCACATTCCAGGTGGTCAGATGACAGTTTGTTGGCGGTACTTGTAGAGCCAGGTATACACATCCGTGTGGGGCCTAGGTGAAGAAGTTACAGTTTTTTCCATGGGGTATGATATGCCCATAAGGTCTTGATCCTTGTTTTTCTGATATTATTACAACACACCCATCTCCCCTCCACAGTCCCATAGAGAGGAACTCTTTGTATTCCCAAGTATAAGTCATTTATCTTTTCATGGCATATGGGCAGTGCCAGACAGATGGTACAGTTCATATGTCCACTCAGCTGCACAGTCATCCTTCCTCCTCAAAATAAAACCAAAAATCCTTGCTAAACTGAGTCTCTTGGGACCAGGCACATTGTTCTGCATAATATGGATAACTTAAGAAAAGGTATAGCCTTGTTTGAACACCTATAATTCTGAATATTCACCCAAGTTTTAACTCTATGTTTATAAAGAAGCTCATACGTCTCATTATCCAGAGAATTTATTTTCACCATTAGTAAATGGCAAAATTACATATATACCAAATAATTGTTTAAATTATTTTTATATTTTATTATCACTAAATATTTAAAATTTACATTCACTTTATTTATTTATATGCTTGGCCTCATGTGAAAAATCTCTTGAATGAAACTAAGTCCCAAATAGAAAATGTTTAAGAAGTGCTCACCTACTGGGCGTCATAGCCTATGGTCTTTGGAATCCAAGCCTAGTCTGATTTTACAGCTAAAATGTGTGTTAGATTATTGGTCTTGTACCTACAACCCTACATGATAAGATTATGTGAACAGTATAGCATTTACGGTCTTATTAAGAGATCATAGATGAGAATGGATCCCCATCAGGGACTTTCCACAAGATTAATTCAGAAATCCCTTAAAAGAAAAACCTTGTCTCTGGCCAAATTTTGAGGAGGGGCCATACAGTAACCCATCATCACTGAGCTTCTTCATTGTCATCCAAGCTTTTGCCCTCATCTGCGTGACCCTCCTGTGCAAGGTGTCGATTGAATGATGTTACCTGCACAGCTGCTCAAGCTGACCTTTTAGGACTGAACACTGGCAGATATGGACTGCTCTCATTTACATGGCAAAATAAAAATAAATCCAGAAATATGAATGCAAAATATCTCACTATAGGCAAAGCAGTACTCTTCCAAAGGGATGATTCCTCACAGACTTATAAATAACAACTGAACTCTTGTTGCTGCCCAGCCCACTGCCTTGCAGTATATGGAATAAACTTTGGTGTCTGTTTCAAAATGTAAAAGGTGAATTCATTCACTTCATGCTAAGCATTTTTTTATCTCAAACCTTAAAAGAGCAAGAGTATAAAGTATTGTATACTAAAGTATAAGGTATTTGGGGGCACTAGTGTGTCTAATACTCCCAAAGAGAGAGAAAATAGAGCTTTGTTGAGTTTAAGAATTTGCAGGTAAATGGTGTGACCTGGAAAGGATCATCCTGAGTGAGTTGACCCAGAAGCAAAAAGACACTCATGGTATATACTCACTCATATAAACATACAATATAGAATAAACCCACTAAAAGCTGTACATCTAAACAAACTAAGCAAAAGAGAGGACCCTAACTAAAATGTTCAATCCCCATCTTGAAAGGCAAAGAGGATGTACATCAGAAGAAAACAAAAATAGGAAACAACCTCGGAACCCGCTACAGAGGACCTCTGAAAGCCAGAAGAAAACAGGAAACAACCTTGAAACCTGCCACAGAGGGCCTCTGAAAGCTTCTGCAGTATAGACTGTCAAAGCAGATGCTGAGCCTGATGGCCAACTGATGGGCAGAGTGAATGGAATTTTATGTAAGAAGTGGGAAATAGTAAGAGCTGGAGGGAACGGGAACTCCACAAGCAGAGCAACAGAACAAGATAATTTGAACACAGGGAACTTCCCAGAGACTCATACTCCAACCAAGGACTATTTGTGGAGATGACCTGGAACCCCTGCACAGGTGTACCCATGGCAGTTCAGTGTCCAGGTGGGTTCCATAGTAATGGGAAGAGGGACTGCCTCTGACATAATCTGATTGGCCTGCTCTTTGATCACTTCCCCCTGAGAGGGGAGCAGCCTTACCAGGCCACAGTAGAGGACAATGCAGCCACTTTTGATGAGAACTGATAGACTAAGATCAGAAAGAAGGAGAGGAGGACCTCCCCTATCAGTGGACTTGGGGAGTGGCATGCATGCAGAAAGGGGAGGGAGGGTGGGATCGGCAGGGGAGGAGGGAGGGGCTCATGGGGGGATACAAAATGAATAAAGTGTAATTAATAAAAAAAAATAAAAGATTTAAAAAAAAAAAGAGTTGATTACAGAAGTAGTTTTCCTTCTGTTGGCCGGTGGTTGTTGGTGTGTATGGCAGAATGTGACCTAAAACTGCCTGTTATTGTAACAAGCATCTTTTTTTAACAAAAAAAATATTTTACATTTAAAAAATCGTTTGCATCTATGTGTGTGAGAGTGAATTTGTACATGTGACTTCGGTCATTTTTGACACAGGAAGGGGGTATTAGACCCCCTTGACCTGGAGTTATATATGAACGTTTGGGAGATATTCATGTGGGTGCTGGAACTGAGTTCGGGTCCTCTGGAAAAGCAGAACACACTACTAACTAGTGTTCCTTCACATAAGTCTTTCCAATAGAATGTTCCTCCCATGCAACCTCTTCTTGATGCACGCTGTACCTTCTGGAGGATAGGGTAAGCGTGTCTGGGAACATTAATGTGACTTGAAGTTAGTGTCAAGTAAAAAAAAAATCTAAAGTACCGTAGTTGTTGTAAGAGTGAGTTTGACACAGAATTGGTTAATAAGAGAGTATTCAATGAGAACACAATGTACAAATAAGAGTGTGTGAGCCTGTTAGCCTGAAATCTAGGAGGCTGTGGCACGAGGTACCAGGAGTTTTCAGCCTAATTCAATCTCCAAAAACTGAGGCTTGGAGATATAACTCAATGGTAATTTGTACAATGTTTACACAGGTTCTACTCCAGCACTGAAAGAAAAGGGAAAACAATGGAAAAAGCAAGACTTGCCTGCCATTTCAAGAACCAGAAGTAATGGAAGGAAGAGCTTAGTTATCAGAACCTAAAAGCTGGTGACAGAGGTTAACTGGTCACTGCTCTCAGAGGCCTGAGATGTTAGTTAACATCTAGCAATGTTAACTCTGAGGCTAGTGTGGAATCCTATAAAACAACCTGAAAATAGAACCTGTTGTCTGATGAGGGAACCATTGCTTAGAGATGTTAGCAAGAAATTATATCTTTTCTGTCTCCTTCTGGGCTCTGAAATTTTAGCAGTCATCTCCTAGTTTAGGGATGAAGTTTGGAAAGCAGAGAAGCTTACAGCATCCAGCTTAGTAGTGCCACGGAGCCAGCAATGAAAGAGTTTTATCCTGAAAGAAAATAGCCTAATCTGCCAATGGGCTTTGGTGAGGATCTGTAGTACAGGAATGTAATAATCTTTGGAAACAGTGATAATGGAACTTCCAAGAGCTGTGGGCTGTCTAACAAAAACCCTGGTACCAGACATTAAAAAAAAAATCCTTTTCAGTTTTTGATAGGAGGATTCTAAAAGTCTCCCCAAACAAAATAGGCCATTGCTGCTGCCTTAGTTGCTTCCCAGAAGTTGAAGATAAGTTCCTCTTGCTGAAAGACCTAATATTTGAAACAAAGGACTTGGATAATTGGCTTGGGAATAAACTGGAAGCCTCTTCCCTGAGGACTAGCTTTCATAGGTTTGGAAGGTGATGAGTAAGCTGCCAAGGGAGGAAAGCAATCAATAGACCTACCCAACTTTGACATCTACAAACCAAATTACACAATGGCAAGCTCTGCACAATACTCTTACATGTGCACCAGTGGCATTTATATTTTCCAAGTAACCAATAGCTCTTTAATTGTAATTAAGCCTCGCTGAATCTGTGGCAAGTGGGATTACAGATCCCAGGGGAGAACCTAATGCCACTCAAACCAATATAATTTCTAACTGGATTGTAAATATGTATTCTTATCCCACCAATAAGTGTAGATCTTACCACTCATCAAAGTAACTTACTGCTCATCAAAGTAACTCATCAAAGCAGCACAGACCATTACAGAAAGACACAGCTAGTCGAAATGCAGAGAACTGACTGTGGGGCATCTCAATTTATAAATTTACAATACCTCTATCCCCAACACTCGGGAAACATCTTAGAAGAAGGGATGGAAAAAATTTAAGAGTCAGAGGACCAGAAAGCCTCTGACATGATTTTGACTTCTAGATATGACAGTGAAATAATATCCATGAAATCTCAACAGTATAGCTACTTAGAAATGCTGTGGACAATGGCTTCAGTTGACATGTTAAAGTGGATGAGGGAAATCCCATGGGTTCCCACCTATAGTTTAAGAGCATACCTGGAAAAATATTGATGCATTTGGGAAAGAAGGGTGCCCTTTCTTTGGGTGGTGATTTCATAGTTCTGTCCATACATCAAAATGATGACATTACACATTTAAGATGCATGAAATCCACTACAAATAAATGGGTCAGTTTTGTTTCTGCAATATTTCTATGCATTACGTAACATGAATTCATTAGTGATGGCTTACATATGCTTTGGAAGTTGAAAGGTGATAAGGGAGCTCTGAATTTGTCACTTGTTGGTGACAATATGACCATTCTAAGATTGCTGAACCACTCATCGCATTTGTGGTCCTACAGGTATAAATTAACCTATTGTGTTACAAGTCATAAAAAATTTCTAGTACATACAAATATATACAGTGTAGAGTATTTGTCAGTGATTGTAAACACCTATTATTGCCTTAGTCTCTATGTGCTATTACCGTTTTAGAATGTATTTCTTCTACATTTTAAAGTAAGCATACTACAAAACCATATGCCATGTTAGACTACCGGCAGCTTCCCAAAGCTCATGTTTACTCATTTTGTATCATTTTTTTCCTTGTAATTAATTTAATCTTGGGTTGTTCGTCCAACATGCTCCTATTTTTGATGGTTAGCAAGATAAAGAACACAGCACAGAAGTCAGGAAAAACTAGAACATCACTGATTCTATTGGCTTTTTACTTTGTGTTGCTGAAGTTCACATGATTCATTTATTATTTTCTAATTGGAGCAGTTACCGCTGTAGAAGATCCTCCCATGATGATAAGATATAAGGGCCCCCAAAAGCAAAGAAAATTAGAGGTTTCTGTTGTGAAACAAGACACAGTTTCAGTGTCATTCAATACTGAATGGAGCTCCCACCCTTGGCTTTCATCAATACAGAGCATCAGCAATCTTTTCAAACAGCTCCCCTGAAACAGCCTTGATCTAGTGGCTGGCGGGACCTGGGAGAGATTTAATGTGCTATTAATGCTGCACGTGGTCTGGTTCTGAGAGCATTGCTCTTGGCAGAACATTATTACAACCAAAGGGCCATATTAATGCCTTATGAGGCTGTAAACTTGTTGAAAATGCACCTGAATTCTCAGGGGTAGGAAAATGAAGATGTAAGTAAGCCTCGGGCAAGTGTTTAGCTTTGCAGTTTATTTTCTACTTAACAATAATGGGATGGGAAGTAGCAAGTTCCTATTACTTGTGATTCACACAGCAATACACTTTCACTGACGGCGGACAACTTTCGGATGATGATGTACCTGCATCTTGATGCCCAGGAAAAAGATGCTAAGGATCAAACTGTGCAGATCCGACAGTGTGAGGCAACGGGACCTTAATGGATAAGTATTAGATATAATTTGTGCCAATTAACATAAGATCTTAGCATTTCTCCAAAAGCACCTCCTAGGGTAAGCTGTAAATGGATTGATATCTTACAAATTCTGTTAAGCTAACCAGACATAAAGCGTTATGAATTTCAGGCAGCCATTACTGTGCTTAACAAAGTGGCCCATTTTACAGTAAAAGATGCCTCTTTGGCTTGACTTCTCAAATCCCAAATCACTTTATTTCTATTCAGTTCATTGTGTAGATTACAACCCCCAGAGAGGAGTTAGTATCAGTAAAGCCTGATGGGAAAATCTTACACATAGAGATAGCCAACTTAGAAATTAAGATTCAGAGTAGAACACAGACTGACCTGGGAAATCTGAAGACCTGTGACCTGGCTGGACTGTGTAGATTTTAAACTGGTTCTCATTTTCCTCATGTGTCCCTTACAAGATGTTGTTAAACTAAGTTTCTCCTGAAAAATAATGTGTTCACTTCCTTGGTTTTGAATTTTTCAAACACAATTTTATTTTTATTTTTGTTAATATTAAGGACACTCCTTCCTGTTGCCACAGTTAATAACTTCCATTAAACAACTAATGGAAATTTACAACTCTTAGAAAATGTTTGTTACTTACCAAAATAAATGTCGGAGGCCATCATCTTGTTACATCTAAATATTAGTGTGTGTGTGTATGTGTGTGTGTGCATACAAATATATATATATATGTGTGTGTGTGTGTGTGTGTGTGTGTGTGTGTTGCTCAGATAATCAAGAAAAGCTAGAACTACAAATGGGATTTAAAAATAATGACAAAGCATGTACTCCACACTCAGTACAGGTTTTATGATTAAGTAAATGACATAGAAACTTACTCAGAACAGTTCTGTGACTATTTTACACTAAGAGAATCAGTGCTATGGCCACCTTGAGTGGTAAAAGAAAAGTGGAAGACTGAGCAGAGAGGAATGACCGGCACAGTGCTTGGGGCAAATCCACTCATATTCAATTTTATTTTGTGTCTGTCATACAGCATTAATATACATCTTGCTGCTTAATGCAAACATAGCCATGTTAAATAATGCAGATCAGCAAAGTGGAAAGGTACATGAAGCAACATCTGTCCATGTGTGGGCTTACATGTGTATGTATAGATGTATCTTGGGGCCAAAGACTGACAATGGCTATCTTCCTTGACTGTTCTTAAATTTATTTACTAAGACAGGGTCTCTTGCTGACCCAGATTGTGTTGATACTAGAAATCTAGCCAGCTTGCTTTCCCTGTGGATTCCCTGGCCTCTGTCTTTCAAATGCTAACTTACAGGTGGCTGTCATTCTGTCCTAGCATTTGAATAGGTGCTAGAAGAATGAACTGTGGTTCTCACGACTGAACAGCAAATACTTTATCCACTGAACTATCTCCCCAGTCTGTTAGTCATGTTTTTTTGAAATTTATTTGTATTACCTTTTTTGCTTTATTGCTTTATAGAAGTCTACACTGCTAAGTTCTCCAATGGCTTAATATTTCCTTGTGCTTTTATATCTTCTCTAATAAATATTCAATATCTGGAAGTCTTATTGAAGTTCAAAACCCTGCCACCTTGCAACTAAGACTTAAATATTTTACATCTGAAATAGAGGAGTGACCGAAAAAAAAAAAGATTCAAGTAAGATGGCTCTTTTTATTAAAAATCATCAAATGAATTTGCTGGATAAGAAATGTTTTTGTAATCCCAGGTTATCCCCATAGATAACTTGCTGGTTATATGTCCCAGCTTATTGTGTGATGTATCTTACCCTTGCAGTTCTCTTCTGTTCTAAAGTAAATCATTTGGTAGAACTCTCTCTAGTTGTTATTTAGGTTGACAACACTGCAACTTTTCTATTTATCAACTAATGCCCATTTGCTTTTTTAATATATTTTGGCTACACTATACAGTACTGCAATAAAGAAGAGGGTGGACCTATCTCTACACTGATTTCATTTCTTTTGGATGTATATCCTGGAGCGGGATTACTGGGTCCTACAGCAGTTTATTTTTAGTTATTTCTAGAGCATCTGTACTGTTTTCCACAATGCTTATGCTAATTTACATTGCCATTGTATCAGTAAATTTTCTATTGTTGTGATAAGCTTCCATGACCAAGGAAAAATGTAGGCAGAAAGGTTTCAGAGAGGTAAGAGTGAATCGCTGTCCCAGAGGGAAATGTGGCTGCAGGCAGGTATGGCAGTTGGATCAGAAAGATGAGAGCTCACATGTTAAACCATTGCATGAATGGGAGAAATCAAACTTGGAATAGTGTTAGTCTTTGAACCTTAAATGTGTCTCCCAGCAAGGCCACAGCTCCTAAACCTATGCAAACAGTGACGACAACTGAGGACCAAGTATGCCAGATGCCAGACCCTACGAAAGTCATTCTTATTCAAGCTACCACACCTCCTAACAGCAAACAATAGAATGAAAAGACAATGGTGACAATTTTCTTTCCTCTTGCTGTGATAAAACACCACAACAAAAGCAGCCCAAAGGAGAAGAGATTTATTTCCATCACAGTACCATGTTACAGTCCATCTCTATAGGGATGTCAAGTCTGCAGAGATGATCACATTACATACACAGCCAAAGAGCAGACAAAAATTAACACATGTATGCTAATGCTAAACTTTGTTGCTCCATTCTTAAAAAATCTAAAGTTAACTGTGTGGGAAATAGTGCCACTTACAGTGGGTGGATCTTCCTACGCTCATTAGTGTAATCAAGTTAGTCCTCTACAGAGCAAATGTCTCAGGAACTTTTCTATTGCTGTGATTAAACACAATGTCCAGGGCAACTTATAAAAGAAAGCATTTAATGGAGAGCTTGTGGTGTTAGAAGGGTAGAGGCCATAATAGTGAAACAAAGATGTGGTGGCAGGAACAGCTGAGAGCTTTAAAAAGCTGGAGCCAGAGAGCTAATTAAATGATAAGTCTTTTGAAACCTCAAAGTTTGCCTCCAGTGACACACTCTTCCAATAATACCAGACCTTCTAATCCTTCCCAAAAGCTTCCACCAACTGTGGATCATGTATTCAAATATGTGAGCTTTGGTAGCCATTCTCTTTCAAACCACCATGCCAAAAAAAATATACATAATCCCTCATTGAAACTTCCTTCTCAGGTGATTCTAGGTCATGTTAAGCTGGTGATTAAATCTAGCCATCATAAGTTAATGAATAGAAGAGAATATTTGCAAACTATTAGTTTGATAAAAGGTTAATAGCCAAACAAACTAATAACCAAAAGTCCATATGCTTACATGAACTCAGATGAGCAGGAGGTCTGAATAGATATTTCTCAAAAGAAACCACATGTAAATGGTCAGCAAGTATCTAAAGAATATTCAGTGTCATTAATCAAGATCAAATCAAAACCACAACAGGGAATAATTTCATTCCGACTAGAATAGTCATGACAAGACAAAGAATGGGAACTTTTGCTCATTAATTTCAGTAGTGCCTTTGTTCTTTTTTCAAGGCTTCTGTTGATCTTTTAAAACTTTTTTAAAGTTAAAAGTATAAATGTATTGTTATTGTTTTTAAATATTTAGTAAATTGTCCTTAACACTGAGTATTTAGTCTAAGTGTTGTTTTGTATGTCATTTTTCTCTGTTGTCAAAGTATTCACAATTTCCTCTGTGATGTTCTTGTTATTTATAATCATTTGAGGATGCTATCTTAGTAATTGTTCTATTAGTGTGAAGAGGCATCACTAGTACAACAACTCTTATGAAAGAAAGAACTTACCTGGGGCTTATTCAGAGGTTTGTTCCATTATCAGTACGGTGGGAAGCATGGCAGTACACAAGCAGGCATGGGACTGGAGAGGCCCCTGAGAATTCCACATCTCGACAGGCAACTGGAAAAGAGACATTGGGCCTCCTCTGAGCAATTTGAAACCTCAAATCCTATCTCCAGTGATAAACTTCCTCCAAAAAGCCACACCTACTCCATTAAAGTCAAACCTCCTATTCCCTGTCAAGATGCACCAGTCTCTAATGACCAAGCATTCCAATCTATGAGCCTATGGAGCCATTCTAAATTCAAAGCACCACAAATGGTGTTTACATGCAGTGGTTTTGTTTTATTGATTGGCTTTAATACTCACAATTTGGTTAGATAATAGATTTATAGAACGGTTATTTGAATTTTGCTGGGAGTCTCTAACACTGGTTTTTAAATATAGATAGATTATAAATAAATCTCAATGCTTGATTCAATGTCAATATATCGTTTTCTTCCAGGAAAACCACTCTGTATGTAATATATATATATAGGCAAAAAATAACCATTATGAGACTGCTTTAAATAAGAGCAAGAATGCCAGTTTAAGGCCAATAACAGTTGTAAATAGACAATTATATTGGTATAAGAGTCTTGACTGGCTTTGTTTTCTCTGCCAGTTCTAGAATTAAAAGGCAGTGGAAAAAAAAAAAAAAAAAAAAAAAAAAAAAACCTCAAGTGCAATAGGTAGCAGCAGGGAAACTCTCAGACACAACAAATAGCATCAGCTCATGAAGAAAAGCTAAGATTTGGGTCACATGCGGGAAGATCTGCTGAAATGCAGAAGTACTCAGGAAGTTGAACATGGCTCTTTCTGCAGGGATGGGAGTGTTAAGGGTTTTAAGGAGTTTGATGCCTTAGCTTATTTTTGGTCAATTTAAACAAAAACAAGGATGTTGATGGGCACACAACTTTGGAGATAAATATGTCCTGTTAGACTTATCTGGCTGGACTACCAGCAGGGCTTTATTGGCTTGAGAAAAGTCCTGCCAGGCCTTTGTGCCTTTGTCTCTAGCCAGAAGCATTAGGAAGAAACCAGAAGTTTATCATCTTTATTGTCTAGTTGTGTCTTACACTCTGTCTGGCTATCACAGATCTATGTAACTCCTAGTCCTTCCATATAAATGCGGTTCCCAGAAGGGACTATTCAAGTCCTTAAAGCCTATGAATCTTTTTATTTTTTAACCAGAAATGTTAATTTATTAACAGATGGAAAAGCTTATAACCTCGTGCTCAAAATCAGCCTTGTTTAATAAAAATACTCTTTCTTACTATGTACACAGTAAACTCTTATCCAAGTTGTAATTATTAAAACTTGGTGTTTAATTAACTTAGCTTTATTTTATTCTTTCACTTAGCTCCCGACAACACAGGGTAATTAGGAATGGGGGTCAGAAAAAAAATCATTAACCGTAAAATCGAGCGGTGGTTTACACTGTGAGAACACTGTGACCAGTCTTTCAGGGCACTGCTCATTCTCCATGGGACCAAACACCTATATGTGTTTTGTTTTGTGCCACTTTGTTCTCTTTGCAGATCTCCTTCTAATCGCAATAATACAATGCAGTAGTCTTGAAATTCTGCTGAAAACTTTTGTCCACTTGAGCTTGGCTCGGTCACTGTATCTTGACAGATAAAAGGAAACAATGAAGATGGAAGCAGTGCTGCTGGAGGACAATAGAAAACTGAGCAGTTTGCTTACCAAAAGACAGGTGCTCGGCGAGATATCAGCTGCCTTATAACAAACTCACTTACACTAAAGCCATGATGAGAAAAGATGAGTGTACCAAGAAATCAAAGAAACCTTTAAGATGGCGTAGCCACCTCCTGCAGTAACTGACTGAGAGGTTCCATGTGAGGACTGCCTAACTCCATATTCTTAAGCAAAATTAATACCTGATAAAGTACTCTTGGCATAATATAATTTGCAAGAGAGTAGAGCAAGAGAGAGTGAGAGAGAACAAGAGAACAAGAGACAGAGAAAGAGAAAGAGCATGTGTGTGTGTGTGTGTGTGTGTGTGTGTGTGTGTGTGTGTGTTAGATCTTTTAGGGGAAAAGATGTCATTGCTTTGTTCAGAATTGTCCTCATACTCCCTTCACTTTATGTAATACACTTTCTCCTTTGTCTCCTCTCATGTATCATACTTGAAGATGAAAATTGGGATATGGAAGAATCTAATCATTAAGAATATCCTTTCTCCAGATAATAAGCTTGCCTGCTAGGCTCTTGTTCTGCTCTATAAAATAGCTGAGTTGCAGAGGCTATTATCTCTTTCTTGGGGTAATCCTCCATGACAAATTCTAATCCTCTCCTACTCTCACTTCTCCTCATCTTCCAAAAAGGATCCCTCTGGTAGACTGCATTACTCAGAAAGGCAAAAGGCAGATTTAGCTTTCAATGCACAGCTCTTATTACATCAGTCCTATGTTGGTGGTCCAGGTACTTACCCAGAAATGACTTTAAGGGTATTGCTAACCTATGACTAAGTTGGTAGAACAGCTTGGCTCTGTTGTAGTAGCCTCAGGCGGAGCCCACTCCACCTGCATCTCTCTCTAGCTTCATTTTGGTTTCCTCAAGCCAGCAACTCTCTTTTACTGACAAAAGTAGGAAAAGTCAGTAGCAGGTTTTGCACTAGCATCTTTTTGTGAGTGTAAGAATACCTCAACGACTGGCTCCTTTACTTTCCCATCTACACCCCAAGGAAGGAACAGTCTTGCTAGGCTATGGCAGAGTAGGACATGGCAGCCAGTCATGAAGATACCTGATAAGCTAGGGTCAGATGGAAGGGGAGGAGGACCTCTCCTAGCAGTGGACTTGGAAAGGGGCAGGGAGGAGATGAGGAAGGGAGGGTGGCATTGGGAGGGAATGATAGAGGGGGCTATGGCTGGGATACAAAGTAAATAACCTGTGATTAATATAAAAAATAAAAATTAATAATAAAAAAGAATACCTCCGGTTTTTGTAAGACAATAAAGACTGGCCTGAGACTTAAGGCTCAGATTTGTATAGGAGACTTTGTTTTCTGTTTAAATTTAGGCAGAATGAGCATAATAACATTGTGGAACTTAAGGGTATATCTCCATGAATTTTCATATATGTAGATACTTTGTAACTACCATTCAGATAGAAATATATTTCATTTCTGGCCTTTAAAGCCTCTTTAAGTGCCCTTCCATATCAGTATTCCACCCATAGGTATGCGTTGTTGTGGTTTTAACTACAATCATACTTTGCTTTGTTAGGACCTCCATCATGTAAGTGTAATTTTACAATATGAGTTGTCTGGTAACTCACTGTTATTTCTATAAATTTATTCATGCTGTTGCACTGGGGCCATGTGATATTCCCCTTGTGCACATGTATCACGCTTTATTCTTTGACTGTTAATACTCATTTTCATTTGTTTCCAAATTTGTACCGGACACTTGGACACCTCTCATGGCAAAATATAAATAACATAACAGGTACTATTTGGTCCCTCGCTTGTTTTGGTTATATGAGACAAGGTTTCAGTGTATAAATTAGTCCTGTCTCTGCCTCATTGGTGCTGAGATTACAACCGTGTGCCAGCACACACAGCCACTTTGTTTGTTGTGAGTGTATAGCTCAGTGTCATTATTACAAACACTTTGCAATGGAGTCAGTCACTCTTCTCCAGAATATTTTCATCTTTTCAATCTAAAGCACTACACTATGAGACAACATTCTCGTTTCTTCTCCTATGCCCTGGCAACCAGAATTCCTCATTGTCTGGGTGAATTTGACTAACCTGGGCATCTTACAGAGGTAGGCTCACCTTATTTGACATCTTATAACATTCTTACACAACATTGCATAATATCTTCAAGGTTAATTCATAGTCTAGTGAGTGTTCAAATACATCCATCCCCCTTCTTTAAAGGCCAAACAACACAGTGTTTTTACATACATAAGTAGATAGATGCTTTGATTACATCTACAGTTTGACTATTATGAATAGCAAGAACATGAGCCTACAATTATGTGAGTCAATGCTCTCAATTCTCCCATGTACATATTCAGAGAAACTACACAGTAGTTTGGTATTTACTTTTCCTGGGAGCCACCATCATGTTTTATAGTGGTTAAACCATTCATTTTTTTTCCACCAGCAACAGACAAGCGTTCTGATTTCTCAGTATCATTTGGCAATGCTTGTTAACATTTATTTGGTTGGGTAAGTTTTGTTTTCTTTTATTCTATAAAAACTATGCTAATGGATGTAAGAATTGTTTCATAATCGTTTGATATGATTTTTCTATTTACTAGCAATGTTAAATATCTTTTCATGTGTTTATTTTCAATTTTTTAGAGAAATGTTTGTTCAGGTCCCTTGCTCGTTTTCATTAAGTTGTTGGATTGTTGTTGTTCTTGGGAACAAGGAAAGACTTTTACTATCCTTCTTAATATCAGACTATTTTTTTACTTATGAGAACAGTCTTTATAGGAAAGTAGGGTTTGTTTTCTCATTTATCATCCTAACATTTTATCTTATAATCAGAAATGCATTTAATTGCCTCTATTTGAAATGCACTGTAGTTATCTATTTTGGACAGAAAAAGAACCTTAGATTTTAAATAGAAAAAAAAAATGGGTCATTAGGATTCTTTATTCCCTTCTGGATACAGTCTAAATACCTTCTTATTATTAATTTTTGAGTCACAGCCCCACAGAGGGTCATATACTTGGATGTGGTAGTTGTGAAACATTTGTTAACAGTAAGGAGGGTTTTTTGTTTGTTTGTTTGTTTGTTTGTTTTGAGTACTTAAAAACCAAAAGTCAATTCACAATCAACACATAATGAATCTGAGGTATTTCCAGTAGGGTTCCTGTGAGTTTCTCCACATGGTTTCAGTGCAGCCTTGATTCTGAACATAGAACACGCATACTTATCTTTTATTTGACACCAAAATGTACAACATCAACCAAAACAACCTGAAACAGCTTATTTGATTAAGGTTTGAGACTATTATAGATTTTAAATAAAAGGGTTTTTTTTGTTTTGGTTTGTTTTACTGAATATACAAAATGTAAATACCAAATTAGTATACATCAAATTGTATTGTGTTTATTTGTGTTAAGTTTAAGCATTCCTGGTTTAATTTTTTTTTTGCAATTGTCAAATAATTGCCTACCTCAATCACATATGATTTTTACATAAAACAGGTTAAAAAAACAAAATCTAAGACATAAGGATATTTTAAATATGTGTCAAGTTATTGCTTAAGAAAGATCAGTATTCAAGGGCAGCGACACAACATTTCCTCCTACAAATATTCAAATGGTCTTATTTCAGAGACTGTAAAATTATTCAAGGCAGGGTTTCTCATCTTCAACATTATTGATATTTTAAATTAAATATTTTCTATTTTTCCACTGTAGTTTGTTCAGCCAGAACTTATCCTCTAATGGCTCTTCCACCCACAAATATAACAAAAATTCTTCTAGAAATTCCTACATGAACCTTGGAAGTGAAATGTTTCTTGGTCAAGAGGTACTACTTCCAGTTAAAAGTATCGCTGTGGTGTGTGATGTGTTACTTAGAGTGATCTCTTAATAAAGAGAGGGTATGTTGCATTTGTGGCCACAATAGCATATGAACTGTAGCTTCTATTATTATTAGTACTATTACTATTATTATTACTATTACTTCATATAATACATCCCGACTGCAGCCTCTCCTCTCTCTACTACTTCTAGTACCCCCACACACAATACCTCCCCTCTTCCTTAGATCCACTGTTTCTCCCTTTTCCTTCAGATAAAACCAGGCTTCCCAGGGATATCATCTGAGCAGGGCATAACAAGATGCAATAAAATTAGGCACAAACCCTCATGTCAAGGATGAACAAAGTAACCCAATAAGAAGAAAAGGGTCCCAAGAGCAGTCAAAAGAGTGAGAGACACTCCCACTCCCATTGTTAGGAGTCCCACAAAAACCTCAAGCTAGATAGCCATAACATATATTAAGAGGACCTACTGCAGACCCATACAAGGTCTGTAATTGCTGTTCAAGCCTCTGTGAACCCCTATGAGGCCTATTAGTTGATTCTATGTGCCATGTTCTCCTGGTGTTCTTGACCCCCTGGCTCTTACAATACTTCCTCTTCTTCCCACACAGACAGGTATATTTTAAATGCTTGGTACCACTGTAACTTTGTTCACCTATGTTGCTCTCTTCCATTTATTTATTTATTTATCTCTCTATCTACTTATTTATGTATATTCTGGAGGAATAGTAATGATATGTACCTATTTACGTACATGTGCTCAGACTCATGTAAGGACTTAAAAAGAAAAAACTCTTGAGAAAATCAAGTAGGATTTTCTCATTTAGATGATACATAAGAAAATCAATATGCTGAAGATGCACATGTCTATTTTTTCTTTTTTTGCTACCTTCGCTGATGCACTCAGACTTCATAGAGGAAACATTTATTTAGCTCAGCTGTTTGGTAGTTCAGCGGTATTTACATTAGAGTAAGCTCACATCTTCTGAGAGTCCCTTGGGTTGTAACATTTCCAGTTTAGTGCATATGTATGGGAAACCAGTCACATCTCAAAACGGAAAGCTTCAGGGATGAGGTGGATGGAGCCAGCCTCATGCTTTTATAATGATGCTATCAAGAGAGCTATGGAGAAGTTCCACATGAACTGCCTTAAACACATCAACGACCTAAGGACTTTCCAGTCTGTCCTGCATCCCCAAAGTCCACATCTCTAGACACCACTACTTCATAGCTAATATCACCCACCTATGAACATTTGGAGGACATGCAAACCATATCCAAACCATAGTAGCAGAAAAAGTATCCATGGGGCACAGATAGGCAGTTCACTCCAGGGTCTGGGAGGGGACAAAATGCAAGTGGTAATGTGAGGAGGTGCATAGCTAGAGCCCACAACACAAGGAAGAAGTGAAGCAACATCAAAACTGCAAAAGGTCTAACTGTTCCATTGTGGATAAAACTTCTCATACATATGAGCACAGTCCTTTAAAATTAGCATTGTTGGAAATGTTCTAAAAATCCTTTTCTGAATGTTTTACATCCATTTCCTAAAATTATTGAATGCATACCATATAGTCGAGTTTGAATGGAATGATCATTTCTTACTATCCTCCCCAGGCTAACAAAGCCTGATTCAAAAAGATTTAAGTATTCGTAGGTCTGGAAGAATAGTGGAAATTCACACAGAATGTCTCAGAATGACACTAACAAGCCTTTGACCAGAGCAGGATCTATCTTGGAACTGCAGTTTTAAAGGGTTAAAAGAATTAAATAAAGGGAGGCAAGAAATGGTGATGCATGGGAGCTCAGTGAAAAGAATGTTGTTTCACCATGACTGTTTCTAGTGCAATATTCTATAAATAATTTATATTAAGAATATGAGTAGATACTGGGTCTAGAATTGATCTGTGACATGACTGAAGATGATGTCCTTGTGGAAGATCAAAGGTATCTTGGTGACCTTTACATGAGTGTAGTCAATGGATTATTCCTGCTTAACAGTCTTTTATTGTGTAGCCAGGAGAGAAATCACTGATGCATAAGAAGATCTGGATAGATTTAAGGGATCAGAAAAAAGATTAAGCCTACCAGAAATATAAAAATCCATTAAATCTTTGCAAAACTAACTTTAAAAATATATGTAGTCTGGTAAAATCAATGATTTTATAAAAAGAACAATAAGTTTCTAAGGAAATTAAATTTGTTAAAAATAGAATTCTGATAATATTTCAGGATGGTGTAGTATGCTAAACTGGGAAAAGAGCGATCAGTTTTTCTTTACTCAGCATTTAAGCCCTACAATCAGCGAAACTCAGAGACTGCAAGGTTGTATAAGCTTTTGCACTTCTTTCCAAAATCATTATTACTCCTAGTTAGGAATAATATGTGCTTATTTTGTGTAAAACAGGGTAATTAGAAGGACAGGATTTGCATTACATTTTAAAGTACTGGGTGTTTGCTTTGTACAAAATGTACTAATTAACAATAAGGTACTTGCAACTATTTCTGTAGAAGTTGCTTATGGATAGATGTTAAGAAAAACCATTGACTTCATCTTCATATGTCTGTGATTTGAAAATTAGACTTACTACCTTTCTTCTCACTAATTGGTTGCAAACTAAAATTAACAAATTGTTATAAAACCAGGAAGAACTAAGAAATTATGACATTTCTAAATTTAATTATGATAATGAACTATCTCCATGATAAACTAATTTTATTACAGCAGAGATAAGACTGCAATGGTTTGGCAATCTATATTCCAAGAACAGAGAAAAGAGAAAAATTAAGATTGCCATATGGGAATTAATTATGAATCTTCTCATAATGGAATAAAACTGAGATATTCAAAGACATTATGTAACTTGGTATTACATAATGGATCTCAGGTCAAAATAAGTCTGAAGAAAAAAGAAGCATGTCATTTAGAAAATGAGTGAACATCTTAGGAAAACTGAAAAGATGTGAAGTGGAGAGGCTGTGCTGGGGTTATTTTAATTGACACCTCTGTACATTGCAAAGGTGTGCCTCATGTGAAGACTATTTCATATTCTTGATCACCAAGTGCCATTCAAGTCATTCACTTGCTCCAATGTCAGGCTCATTAGGCCAAGGTTATATAATCTAGTATTCTAGCTATTGACTTAAAAACACAGCTATCACCAGTGTGTGCACAACAGTTGTGACAAAGAATGAAAATTAACTAGTTGTGATTCTATCCTGTGCATAGATTCTGAGCACACAGGTTTGCTTCCAAGAGTGTATATGATGTTGATGCACTGATAGCTATGATCTGGCATCTCATGTGTGTTAGCGTCACCAAGACCAAAATCACTTTGCTTTGCAGCTTCTAGGCATCTTCCGCAGGTAGTGACCATCTCTCCAAATTCTTTAGGAGTATATTATTATACAGGATTTTATTTCTTCACTGTAAAAAAAAATGGCAAACAGATACATCAATTTGATCCTAAATGTTCCAGTCTCATTATAGTTCCGATCTTAAACATCACTTTAAACCTCATATATGGCAGGTTTGGTTCCAGCCGATGGTACTCTAGTAGGTGGTGGATATTTAGTATGTGACAGTTGAAAGAAATAGGTCATTGGGGGCATCCTCTTGTAGAGCATTGTATTAATTACTTTTCTGTTGCTGTGATAAAACATGATGACCAAGACAGCTTGTAGAAGAAACAGCTTATTTGAACCAACAGTTTCAGAGAAAGAGTCAATAATGGCAGTGAATAAATGGGAGCAGGTAGCTGAAGCAGGAAACTGACAGATTGTAAACATGAAACAAAGAAAATTGGAAATAGGACCAGATTATAAATTCTAAATACCCACCACCCATGACATATTTCCAACAAGGCTATACCTTCAGAACATTCCATGTCATCCTCCAAACAGCACCAACTGAAGACGAAAGTACAAATAATTGAGCCCATGAAGGACACTTTTCATTCAATCCTCCATGATCTTACTGAATTGCAATCCATTCTTCTCTCTTCTTTATTCTCTGAACACTGTAAGGTGTGCTACTTTTATATGACAAGCATCTATGATGGGAATTTCTTCCTCACCACAGTTCTAAAGCAAAAGCATCAATATCCACAGACTAAAAGCTCTGAAACAACGAGTCAAACAGACTTTTTCACCTTGAGGTTTATTTCTTTCAGGCATTTTGACAAAATTGTAGAGAGCAATTTGCAATGGTAGTTTTGCCACCAAGACTGTCAAGTATTGCTTCGTGTTTCTAGAGTTAGTTCATTCTTTTAATCCTGAAGAATTTTTTTTTGAATTCTCTTCTCTAGTCACAAATTCCATGTGTTTAAATTCAAAAATCAGTGATGACTTTCCCTTTCCTTTATATTCACTTACAGAAACAGAAGATCCATTGCATTTCCTATAATCCATTTGAATTATTTGAATTTACAAGTCTTACAGGGAAAGAAATTTTCTATTTTAATCTCAGAGGTACAATTCTTTCTCGTGAGATCAAATTTATCATGTTATTAGAGTTCATTCCATATAACTTTAAGATTCTGTTTGCCATCAACAATCTTATTTCATTTGTATCAAATCATGAAGAAATTAACATTCAACATTTTCTGTCTTAACTCAAATAGAACACAAATGGTAAGGAAGTAATTATATCTCTGACCCTACATCTCCTACAGAGCTACTATGCCTTTACAACTAAACTTCTCCAAAGAGTTGACATCAGACACTATCCCTACCTACATCCTCATCTTACCTTTGTCCTCAACCATTTCTCTCACATCTTATACACTTCTGGAAAAAGACGCTAATGTTCAGAATCAAGATTCAGATTGGAAATAAATGAATTTTTTATGTGTAATAGTATTTGAAAATGTGAAAAAATTAAACAGAGAAAAGCAAATGAATGAAAAAGAGGAGCATAGCAAGCACATAGAAATAAAACATGGTACCATGAGGGGAGGCATTCCGTAACACGCAGTTTTATATATGTGAGCAAAATATGGGGATGGATAGAACCACCCAAAGTATTTAAATGCAGGAGTTCTGCAGATGAAGAGTCTTGGAAATAAATCCCAAGCCTATGAAACTTTAAGTGCTTAACTGAAATAGTACATGAAGAAACAAACACATGAGACTACAGTGTTGTGGAGATTTGGGGAAAATGTAGGTATTTCAGTGTGAGTGTTATTATTAGGAAAAGAGAAAAGAAAACAGGGATACTGTAACGTGGTTTGATTTTTTTTCTCTCCAATATATATATGCTCATGTCATTGGAAGAATATCCTAATAAATTATATACTTAAGTCAATATTACATAATATCTAAAAGGGGTAGGTACTTGTTAGAAAAAAGAAATTTTGACAGATAAAGCAGTGGGCAGCTGTACTTGTAAAATATTTAATGACAAATTGTAGCTATGAAGCTATAATCCAAGGATTGAAGAAATAATCGTAGGATTGTTAGAAACCCCAGCAAATAGAATCAGAAGACAGGGTCCTTTTCTGGTGCCAAAGAGATCACAGTTCTGCTGATGGATTCAAAAGTGAATGTCCAGGACTTTTCAAGAAAAAAAATGTTTCTCCTGTGCCATCAGGAGTGTGGTAATTTGTCATGTCAGTATTAGGAGATGGTACATGAGTGGAAAGAATTTGATACAAAATTAGGAGGTTTTTCAAGCTGACATTAATAATGTGTCCACATTAATGAAAAAAAAATCTCCAATTTCTTGTATAGAATCAAGATTCTTTGCTTCCAAATCCTTGATTTTTCACCAATTAGATTGAAATCTCATATATAAATATTTGAAATTTTAAGGTAGAAATTACTGCATTATGTCTTTGAAACAAGACTCATATTTCAAATTAAACTATGTCAGTAATTTAGAAGAATGAGACAATACATTTTCTGAAAGGACATCATTCATGCCATGTTTCATAGACTTTATACAATCCCTCCTTCTTTCTCAGAATGCATGAAGTTTATGCACCAGAGGTCATGATGTTCTATAATTATTTAAATAAAAATAATTATGATTTCTTTTTGTAGTGTCTATCAATTTCCACATTCATAAGAAAGTGAAACTATGTATATTCATAGACATTGCCTACCAAAAATATAAATTATAGTAAAAATATCTATTAAGTATACATTAAATACAATAGTAATTTTCAAAAGTAGTATGCTTTTGATTATAGATTGCATACCAAATACATTTAACTTGTATATCAAACTAGTAGATATAAAGAAGTCATAATCATTCACAATGTCTGCTTCTCAAAATAAGATATTCCTAGTGGAATATGGTTCTAAAATATCATTACATATAAATTTTAGCATGGTTTAAGTCATGTTTCTATTCACTCATCCTCCCTGAGGTAATAAGAGATTACATTCTAAGAATGTTTTCCACAGAACAAAAATGTATTGAAATTTATGTTTTATTGTTTCAGAATGTCATGTATTGATATAATGTATTTTGTTAAAAACCGTCTACAAATATGTCCCTTAATTTTTTTTCATATCCACCACAAATTTTTCTTTTTTTAATTTTAATTTTTATTAATTACAATTTATTCACTTTTTATCCTCCCTGTAGCTCCCTCCCTTCTGCCCTCCCAACCCTACCCTCCCTCCCCCTTCTCCATACATGCCCCTCCCCCAGTCCACTGATACAGGAGGTCTTCTTCCCCTTCCTTCTGATCCTACTCTATCGGGTCTCATCAGGACTGGATGCACTGTCTTCCTCTGTGGCCTGGTAAGGCTGCTCCCACCTCAAGGGGAGGTGATTAAAGAGCAGACCAATCAGTTCATGTCAGAGACATTCCCTGTTCCCATTACTATGGAACCCACTTGAACACTGAACTGCTATGGGCTACATCTGTGCAGGGGTTCTAGATTATCTCTATGAATGGTCCTTGGTTGGAGTGTGAGTCTCTGGGAAGTTCCCTGTGTTCAAATTTCTTGTTCTGTTGCTCTCCTTGTAGAACTCCTGTCCTCTCCAGGTTTTACTATTTCCTACTTCTTTTTATAAGGTTCCCTGCACTCTGCCCAAAGGTTGGCCATAAGTCTCAGTATCTCCTTAATCTCCTTAGATGCTGAAAAGGAATTTGACAAAATCAAACACCCATTCATGTTTAAAGTCTTGGAGAGATCAGGGATACAAGGCACATACCTGAAAATAGTAAAGGCAATAAACAGCAAGCCTATAGCCAATATCAAACTCAATGGGAAGAAACTTAAATCATTTCCACTGAAATCAGGGACAAAGCAAGGCTGCCCACTCTCTCCATATCTCTTTAACATTGTTCCTGAAGTCCTAGCTAGAGCAATAAGACATTTAAAGGAGATCAAGGCGATACAAATTGGAAAGGAAGAAGTCAAAGTATCACTATGTACAGATGATAATGATAGTATAACTGAGATCCCAAAAATTCCAGCAGAGAACTCCTAAAGCTGATAAACACCTTCAGCAAAGTGGCTGGATATAAAAATAACTCAAAAAAGTCAGTAGCCCTCCTGTATACAAAAGACAAAAGGACTGAGAAAGAAATTAGGGAAACAATGCCCTTCACAATAGCCATAAAGGACATAAAGTACCTTGATGTGACCCTAACCAAGAAAGTTAAAGACTTGTATGAAAAATAATTTCAAGTCTCTGAAGAAAGAATTAGAAGAAGATAGCAGAAGATGGAAAGATCTCCCATGCTCATGGCTTGGCAGGATTAACAAAGTAAAAATGGCCATCTTACCAAAAGCAATCTACAGATTCAATGCAATTCCCATCAAATTACCAACACAATTCTTTACAGACCTTGAAAGAAAAATTCTCAACTTTATATGGAATAACAAGAAACCCAGAATTGCTAAAACAATCCTTTACAATAAAAAAATCTTCTGGAGGTATCTCCATCCCTGATCTCAAGCTGTACTATAGAGCAAGAATACTAAAAACTGCAAGGTACTAGCATAGAAACAGAATGGTAGATCAATGACATTGAATACAAGGTCCTGAAATAAAGCCACACACTTATGGACACCTGATTTTTGACAAAGATACCAAAACCATTCAATGAAAAAAAAAAAAAAAAAAAGATAACATCTTCAACCAATGATGCTGATCTAACTGGATGTCTACATGTAGAAAAATGCATAGATCCATACTTATCACCCTGCACAAAAATAAAGTCCAAGTGGATCAAAGACCTCAACATAAAACCAGACACACTAAAGCTGTTAGAAGAAAAAGTGGGGAAGATCCTTGTGATCACTGGCACAAGAGACAACTTCCTGAACAGAACACAAACAGCACAGGCTCTAAGATCAACAATCAATAAATGGGACCTCATGAAACTTAAAAGCTTCTGTAAAGCAAAGGACACTGTTATCAGAACAAAACGACTGCCTACAGATTGGAAAAAAAATTTCCTTTTTTAATCATTTATTTTTTATTGTATTGAAATACCCAGATCGCGAGTCCCCAAATGACCGACAGCCTTTGAGTATGATGTAGAACAAACAAGGTTCCTTTACTACAAACTCGAGCTGGGTGGCCGCCCTTTACAAGAACAAAGGGGAAAGAAACGCTCAACTCTGGGGGAACAGGTTTTTTTTTTTCATAGAACAGTTAATTTTATTCTAAAATATTTATGTATATATACTATAAATATATGAAGTACATATATATGTATATATATGTACATGGGCATACACCATTACATCAACCTTAACACTGCATACACTAAAAAAGAAATGAATAAATAACAATATCATATACAACAATGTTTAACAATGCCAATGGAGCAGGAGATAAAAAGTATGGATGACATTTTATTTCTTCCTTATGGTATATTTTCAATGTTTCCTCAAGTGATCTTGAATAACTTAATAATTGTTTTTTTCATTTTTATTAATTACACTTTATTCACTTTGTATCCCCCCATAAACCCCTCCCCTCTCCCCTCTCAGTCTCACCTTCCCTCCTCCACCCAAGTCCACTGATAAGGGAGGTCTTCCTCTCCTTCCTTGTAATCCTAGTCTATAAGATCTCATCAGGAGTGGATGCATTGTCTTCCTCTGTGGCCTGGTAAGGCTGCTCCACTCTCAGGGGGAGGTGATCAAAGAGCAGGCCAATCAGATTATGTCAGAGGCAGTTCCTCTTCCCATTACTATGTAACCCACTTGGACACTGAACTGCCGTGGGCTACATCTGTGCAGGGGTTCTAGGTTATCTCCATGCATGGTACTTGAGTCTCAGGAAAGACCCCTGTGCTCATATTTTTTTATTCTGTTGCTCTCCTTGTGGAGCTCTTGTCCTCTCCAGATCTTACTATTTCCCACTTTTTTCACAAGATTCCATGCACTCCGCTCAACAGTTGGCCATAAGTCTTAGTATCTGCTTTGATAGTCTGCAGGGCAGAGCCTTTCAGAAGCCCTCTGTGGCAGGCTCCTAACTTGTTTCACATTTTCTTCTTCTTCTGATGTCCATCCTCTTTGCCTTTCAGGATGGGGATTGAGCATTATAGCCAGAGTCCTCCCTCTTAATTAGTTTCTTTAGGTGTACAAATGTTAGTAGGTTTATCCTATATTATATGTCTATATGAGTGAGTATATACCATGTGTGTCTTTCTGCTTCTAGGATAGCTCACTTAGGATGATCTTTTCCAGTTCCCACCATTTACCTGCAAATTTCATGATTTCCTTCTTTTTTATTGCTGAGTAATACTCCATTGTGTAGATGTACCACAATTTCTGTATCCATTCTTCAGTTGAGGGGCATCTGGGCTGTTTTCAGCTTCTGGCTATTACAAATAAAGCTGCTACAAACATGGTTGAGCAAATGTCCTTTTTGTGTACTTGAGCCTCTTTTGGATATATGCCTAGGCGTGGTATAGCTGGATCTTGAGGAAGCGCTATTCCTGGTTGTTTGAGAAAGTGCCAGATTGATTTCCAGAGTGGTTATAAAAGTTTACATTCCCACCAGCAGTGGAGAAGGGTTCCCCTTTCTCCACAATCTCTCCAGCATGTGTTGTCACTTGAGTTTTTGGTCTTGACCATTCTGATGGGTGTAAGGTGAAATCTCAGGGTCATTTTGATTTGCATTTCCCTGGCTAATGAAATTGAGCATTTCTTTAAGTGTTTCTCTGCCATTTGATATTCCTCTACAGAGGATTCTCTGTTTAGCTCGGGAACAGAGTTTTTAAGGGGTCAAAAGGCAAGCAGGGAAGTCCAAGTTTTGGTGTTACAGGATTTGGTGAAAGAGTCTCTAAGGGATCTAGGGGAGCTGAGCTTTAAAATGATTAGTTTGGGTTTAGGAGCCATAAGCGCAAATGGTCAGGTCTGGCTACCTGGGGGACACCTGACACAACCCCCCACCCTGTACTGCCCTGTTGAGTGCAGGTTAGGCTGTAGCAAGGGGGAGGGGCAGTCAACACATCCCAGGGGCTTTCTTAGGGGCTATGTGACCCTAGTCACACCCTAAGGTTAATCTGGGCGGGGGACTGCTGCTGGACCCCTGCTCTGAAAGGACTGTGATCTGCTGATTTTTGCCCCAGTCCCAGGAATTAACTCTTAATTTTTGAACCTCTCAGTATAATTATATCATTTTCTCCCCTTTTCTTTCCTTCCTTCAAAGCCTCTCACATATTTCCTCCTTGCACTTTTTAATATTCATGGCCTTTTTTATTAGTTGTTTCTCTCTCTCTCTCTTTCCTACATTCATAATTGTAGCCTGTTCATCTACAAAATGTTACATGTATGTATGATTTCATGGCTGACCATTTAGTATATATAGGATAACTAGTTGGTGTATTCTTTACAGGAGAAGACTATTTTTCCTGCTCACAGTACTCCTTGGTCGTCTGTAGCTCTTTGCGCATAAAGGGTTGGGGCTTCAGGGGCATTTCCTGTTTATTTTAACATTTCTATTGTCCTTGTTCAACTTCTGCCTAAGCAATGATATTGATGAGGCTTATGACGTTGTCTTATGGCACAATCTCCCTGATTCTCTGTTGCTGACAATCTATCTGCCTTCTCTTTCTTTTTCTTTTTCTTTTCTTTAAACGTTGTCTAAAATTTTATTCATAAATGAACAGCTATACTATCAATTGAAAACATTTTAAATTTAATTTAACTATAGTAGGTAACCCTCTCTACTTCTGTGGACATCTTGCCTATAAAGAACTATGGTTAAGCACAGAAAGAAAAAAAAAAACTCTACTGGGATAAAAGAGATGCAAAGATGACCCCTCCTGCCTCCACCACTCCTCTTCTCTCTCTCCCTATCACACACACCCCAAACCCACTGAAGAATGAATGTGGAGCTTTGGAGCCTCTCGGAAATCGGAAAGGATTGGCATTTAAGATAGACAGGCTTTTGCACAAATGTGCTTGGCCGGTGAAGTAGTATGTACCCCACAGTCCTTTGCTTTCAAGCTATAAGGTAATCGTCAAATAAATGAACAGTATAAGGGATTATCTCCCAAAGTCTCACACAATACATCTGGACCACAGCCTCTCCTTCTTTCCTTACTCCCATTCTCCCCGATTCACCTCCATTGCCTCCTCTTTTAAGCTGATCCCAAGTCTCAGGTTCTGGAGTTGTATTGTAGATATAACAGACATGTTCCTTAGGACTGAGCCCCACAAGTATACATTTTGAGTAGTCGTGGTTTTGGGTAATGGACTCCATTTACTGCAAAATAGAGCACTCTTTTTTTTTTTAACACACTCTTTTTATTTAGTGCTGTCAACAAGGTCATAGATATAGGACCATATATTAGAGAACTGGAAGCCTCAGAGGAGCTGTATGCCCAAAGAAAATTGACCATTTCTACCTCAGCAGCTGTTAGTTATCAATAGCTCCTCAGCTAGGAATGAAACTTTATCGGCTCCCACATCCATGTTCACCATGGACTTGTAGATTGCCTTTATTCTATTGTGATATGTCTGTGGAATTCCTCATTTTCCTGAGACTTTTATCACGAAGAGGTATTGGTTTTGTTAAAGGCCTTGTCTAACCCTAGTGAAAGGATCATGGTGATTCTGCCCTTTAGCGTGTTTATGTGGTATAATGGGTTTATTGACTTTTACATATTGAACTATAGGTTGAGGCTGATGTGATCATGGGTGATTTTTTTTTAACTTTTTAAATTTGTATATGTATGAGTGTTTTGCCTGTATGTATGTATGTATGTATGTATGTATGTATGTTCATCATGTGTATGTGTAGTGTGGCACAGGTCAACAGAGGACATTGATTCCTCTAGAACTGTAGTTACAGGTAGTTGTAAAGCACCAAGCAGTTTATCTATGCAAGAGCAACCACTTCTCTTCACCTGGGAGCCATTTCTCTAGCTCCTGTGCTGGCTGATCTTCTTCATGTGCTTCTGAATATAATTTTAACATATTTTATTGAGAATATTTGATTCTATGCTTATCAAGGACCGAACCACAGTTTTCTTTCTGTTGCTGTTCTGTCTTATTTGGTTTAGGTACCAAATATAATCCTGACATCATATAATCAAGAACTTGGAATCATTCTCTCTTCTTGTGCTTTAGAGAATAGTTTGGGAAGCATTCATTTTAGTTCACCCATAGAGGTCTGATACAATTCTGTAGTAAATTTATCTGGACCTGGGCTTTTTTGTTATTGTTTAGGGAATTTCTTTTATTGTTCTTCAGTTTCATTGCTTGTGCTGGATCAGTTTTTTTTTTTTTTTTTTTTTTTGTTTTGTTTTTTTTGGTTTAACACTGGTATGCCATCTGGATTAAAAAATTTATCCAGTTCTTTTAGATGTTCCAATTTCATGAAATAATGGTTTTGGAAGTATGTCCTGCATTGTGTTGGTATCTGTTGTAATAGTCCCACTTTTCCTATGATTTTATTAATTTTTGTTTTATTTTTTGGTTGACTTGGATAAAAGCTTGCCAATCTTGTCAGTCTTTTCAAAGATCCAACTCTTCATTTCATTGATTCTTTTTTTCCCCACTTTTGCTTCTATAGTGATTATGTCTGTCTTTTACCTTATCTCCTTCTGCCTCTTCATGCAGAGGCTGGGGTAACAGTGAATTTGGCAGTGTCCCCGTGGAAGGTCATCACAGTCCTCTGGTGACCTGAAGTAATTTTTGTTTCCACGATAATATTCTATGATTAAGAAATCTCAGTTCACTTCACCATTCTGTGTGTTGGATTTTTTTTTTTTTAGGTTTCTATTACATAATTTAAAAGGCTGTACGAGCACTCATAGACATTACAGTGCTTATATTTTGATTACTCAAGTGTAGAATTATTGCATCAATAACAATGGTAATTATGAGTTTAAAATAAGTATTCCTGTAGCAAAATGAAACATATAACATTCTGAGAAGGGCAACAGATGCATGCATCTTGGTGTTTTAAAAAAATCCACTTTGACCAGTCGCTGTCACAAAATGCTGGCTAAGATCTTCTTAAACTCAATGCAGAATGCCATAAAAGTACGAAACAAAATTCTCTGGACTCTACGGTAACTGAGGCATTGTGGCCTTCACTCATAACTGTATAAGAGCTGCTGTTTCAAACAGAACCCCTAAGCGGCACATTTTAAAATTACAACTGAAATGATCACTTGCTTTTCCTCTTTTCTTGTTAGCAGAGAAAAGCACTCTGGCGAGACTGCTAGGCTGAGTGCAGGAGGGCTATGGAAATGTTGTATTTGTTCCTACCTTGTGTTCACTGGGTGTGTTTGGAAAAATAGCAGTTAATTTGAATGTTAAAGAATAGACCTTGCCAAATCACTTCACAATATATTTCCTAGCAATAATGAAGGGGTGGTATAATGTGGAAAATGGTTTTAATTTTAAAGAAAACATTATTTACATGATAAGTAAAGAATTACAACAATTAATATTTAGGAATGCCACTTCTCACAAATTTATCTAACATAATATATTCTAAATTGTTAATAATCTCCCAAGTAAATTCATATGTAAATGTGGAGAAAGTGCCAAAATATATCAGTTTTACTTTGACGCTCATAAAATCTTTATGTGAAAAAAGTCACTGAAGCAGTTCTTCGGGGATATTACATTTTGAGCTAATATTAATAACTTGTGTGAAATATTGGAATATTTGACAAATACAGCATATCAAATCTATAATCGCTGCCAGAGGGCCTGTGAGAGTGTTTTTCCCCATCAATCTAGTGAAGTTGACCATAAAAGACAAAATTCATAAAATGCCACAGAACTGACTTTGTAGTCCTCTGTAAGAATATTTCCTAAAAAAAAAAAAAAAAAAAAAAAAAATTAGTATGATTTTTTTCAAGATAACATGATAAAGATATTTATCTGACCTTTGTTGTTTATTTAAAATAAAAAGTTTTAAGACAAACCATTTTACATATGTCAAAAAGTGAGATTTTTCGCTTAGTTTTTCTTGCTGCTTTTAGACAAGGTTTCATGTAGCTCACTCTGGTCTAATATTTACTCTATAGCACAGGGTGTCATTGACTTCCAGGTTATCATATGTCTCCACCTGAGTGAATGAATTGACAGATATGTGTTAACACACCCAGTGTGAAAGGGTTTCAGCTTGGGTGCAGGATTAGGTACAGAGTTAGAGGACAGCTTGCAGGACTCGGGTCTCTCCTTGCGCCATGATCCCAGCAATCAATCTCAGGTCATCAGCTTAGTAGCAACTGCCTTTATTGACCAAGCCATCTCATCAGCCTAAAACATTATTTGTAACAATTATTGCTATTTTTAAATATCTAACTTGAGGCTGGAGAGATGGCTTGTTGGTTATGAGCACTTATTGTTCCTGTAGAGAACCTGGGTTTTGCTCTCAGCACACACAAAATGGCTCACAACCATCAGTAAGTCCTCTGGAATTGGATCTTCCAACTTCTGCAGGCATGAAGCATGCACATAATGTACAAACAAGCTTTCAGACAAGGCACTTATTCATATAAAATAACTATAAAAATGTTTAAAAAATTTTTACTCTAGATTATTTACTATGAGGAATTTTTTAAACTCAAGTTTAATAAATTGCAATTCTATCTTTCTTTTTAAGAAGATCAACACCCCCTGGGGCGGCATGGCCTTGCCAGGCCACAGAGGAGGAGAAAGCAACCATCCCTGATGAGACCTGATAGGCTAGGGTCAGAAGGAAAGGGAGGAAGACTCCTCTATCAGTGGACTCAGGGAGGGGCATAGGAAGAGAAGGGTGGGAGAAGAGGAGGGAGGGAGCCACAGCCAGGATACAAATTGAGTAAATTCCAATAAATGATTAAAATAAAAAGAGTAAAACTGGACTTTCCAATTAAATATATATATATACATAAATATATATATATATATATACACACACACATATATATATATTTCTACATCAGTATGTATATATATACTTTGTTTCTACATCAGTATAGATATATATAGTATATATATACATATATATATACAGTATATACACACACACACACATATATGTGTACTGATGTAGAACTAAAGTTAAAGATCTGTCTTTGCACCTTGACCTTGTAGCATTGCAAAACTCTGCAATGGTTGGCTGACTTCGGGGTTTAGTGCATGCTAAAGGAACTCTATGCCTTAAGCCACATTCTCAGCCTTTACCCATTTTATTTTCCTTTTTAGAAAAAAATAAATAAATAAAAACTTTTGTAGTTCTTGCTCTCTCTTCTATTCTCTTCTTTACTGAACATTTTCCACTTTGGAGGCTTATTTGGACAGTTCATTTTTTAAATTGAAGTTTTTCGTCATCCATCACTGGATTTTAATCACAACCGTGCAAGTTTCACATTATTTCATATATATATATATATACCTGTTTTCCTGTTAGCTATCATTAATCAAGCTGCAATTTTAGTTGTCTATAAATGAAAATAAAGAAATGAGAAAATAAGTTCTGTGGTTCATCTTTCTCACTTATTATTGTTTTGCCTTCAAGCAAGCAAATCAGGGGCAACCTTTGATCATTTTCCTTTCATCTCACTTGGCTAAATTTATGTTCCCCTCAGCAAACTTCTGAAATGTATCCCTTGTCCATAAAGCTCCTGTGAAGAACATTTCACACATAATATGCTGTTACTATTTTGCTGTTAAATTTTTTTTCATGCTATACATCCTTGAATGTAAACAAAACATGTGTGACATTTTTCTCATTAGCTCAATTAACTCCTTTAGTCAGTCTTTCAGATTAACAACGTAATCACATTTTTTCATTTCATTTCTTCCAGTTTTTAAGATGTATTTTTAAATATTTTTCCTTTTATTGAAAGTAGATTTTTCTTCTCAAGTAATATATACCGATTACAGTTTTCTCTCCCACCACTCTTCCCAGTTCCTCCTCACATGTTCTCTGTAGATCTGCAACATTATATATTTTCAGGTCAATCTCTAGATCCTTTACTAAAGATGTGGCTTTGTAGAGAACTTTATTTGCTCAAGTTTATCCTAGCACATTCTATGGGTGAGTTATTGGTGGAACTGGGAAAGAAGTGTCTTCAGGACTGGCTTTATTCTTATTCTTATCAATGAGAAAATGTCATCGCTTTAGTTATGCCTAAAACACAAAAGGAATAAACAACCACACATAGTAAGACAGAATATTTAACTGATTGTAGCACATGAAGCTGAGCATTTAAGTTTCTGTTAATAAGTCACAGAGGAATGGGCACCATCATGACTTTGTTTTAAAATTGTTAAATAAGGAACCGGAAGTACTTATTTAAAGCAGTTTTGTAATTCGTTCATGAAACAGACACCCAAAACATTGAGTTCAATGTATAAACTAGACTAAAGATAAACTTTCATCTGACGAATCACTCAAGTTTAACAGGATGCCAGATTCCTTTTAATCACATAACCTCTATAAAGTTATTTAAACTTTAAATTAGTCTATAATTTCTTATACACTTGTCTGCACTTATAAAGACACCAAGCAAGAAGTGAAGAAAAATATTCCAAACTTTTGACCAAGTAGACTTGCCATTTCTTAATCATAACACCAAGAAATGCGTTTGTGTGAAGACATTTAAAAATTGTCAAAAGCTTAATGGAGAATGAGAAATGATGATGAATGAATTATAGAGTTGTATGAGAAAAGTGAACACTCCAACCTTCTCTGGTTATGCTCTGTCTTCAAAGAAATCACTAAGACACAATGAACATAAATTCTCAAAATTGCTCTTTAATTGGATTAAAAAACCTGTTTAACAAGAAATTCATACCTGGTACTAGAAATCTAGCCAACTACTCAGTCCCAGTGGACTTGTGATATTGGTGAAAATCCCACAACCATCACTTTACTGAATCAGCATAATATCTAACTACGTTCTAAATAATTGTCTTTATTCCCACAGATAAGCGGGATTCTCACTTATCAAGAAAATTTCTTCTTGCAACTAATGAGGATGATTACAGAAAACCACAACAAATCAGAATGCAGAATTGTAGACACCCAGTCCCAAAGGATGCATCCAAAACACATCTTAAAAAAGTCTTTTTAACACTTTTAAAATTAATTTTTTAAATTATACTTTATCCATTTTGTATCCAAAATGTAGCCCCCTCCCTTGGTCCCACCTAATCCTATCCTCCCTCCCTCTTCTCCATCCATACCCCTCTCCCAATACACTGATATCAGAGGTCCTCTTCCTTTTCCATCTGACTCTAGCCTATCAGGTCTCATCAGGACTAGCTGCATTGTCTTCTTCTGTGGGCTGGTAAGAGCAGGTCACTGAGTTTATGTCAGAGACAGTCCCTGTTCCCATTACTAGGGAACCCACTTGGACACTGAGCTGCATGGGCTACATCAGGGCAGGTGTTTTAGGTTACCTCCATGCGTGGTCCTTGGTTGGAGTATCAGTCTCAGAAAAGACGCTTGTGCCCAGATTTTATTTTTTATCTCTTTATTTATTTTTTGCTCTCCTTGTGGAGCTCCTGTCCCCTCCAGGTCTTTCTAGCTCCCCCTTCTTTCATAAGATTACCTGCACTCTGCCCAAAGTTTGGCTATGAGTCTCAGCTTCTGATTTGATACCTTTCAGGGTAGAGTCTTTGAGAGGCCCTCTGTGGTAGGCTCCTTTCCTGTTCCCTGTTTACTCCATCTTCCAATGTCTATCCCATTTCCTTTTCTGAATGAGGATTGAGCATTTTACCCAGGGTCCTCTTTCTTGATTAGCTTTCTTTAGATGTACAGATTTTAGTATGTTTATTCTATATTATATGTCTAATATCCACTTACAAATGAGTATATACCATGTGTGTCTTTCTGCTTCTGGGATACCTCACTCATGATGATCTTTTCTAGTTCCCACTATTTGCCTACAAATGTCACCATTTCTTTGTTTTTAATTGCTGAGTAGTATTCCATTGCATAAATGTTCCACAGTTTCTGTATCCATTCCTCAACTGAGGGGCATCTGGGTTGTTTCCAACTTGTGGCTATTACAAATAAAGCTGTAACAAACATGGTTGACCAGATGTCCTTGTTGTATACTTGAGCACATTTTGGATATATGCCTAGCAGTGGTATAGCTGGATCTTGAGGAAGTGCTGTTCTTAATTGTCTAAGACAGTGCCAGAATGATTTCTACAGTGGTTGTACAAGTTTACCAGCAATGGAGTAGGGTTCCTATTTCAACACATCCTCTCCAACATGTGTTGTCACTTGAATTGTTAATCTTAGCCATTCTGGTGGGTATAAGGTGAAATCTCATGGTCATTTTTATTTGCATTTCCCTGACAGCTAAGAATGTTAAGCATTTCTTTAAGGGTTTCTCTGCCATTTGATATTCCTCTACTGAGAAATCTGTTTAGCTCAGTAGCCCATTTTTTATTTGGATTATTTGATTTTTTGCTGTTTAACTTTTGAGTTCTTTATATATTCTGTCAGATATAGAGTTGGTGAAGATCCTTTCCCGATCTGTAGGCAGTTGTTTTATTTTGATGACAGTGTCCTTTGTTTTACAGAAGCTTTTCATTTTCATGAGGTCTCCTTTATTGATTGTTGCTCTTAGAGCCTGTGGTGTTGGTGTTCTGTTCAGGAAGTTGTCTCCTGAGCCAAAGAGTTCAAGACTCTTCCCTACATTTTCTTCTAACAGGTTTAGTGTGTCTGGTTTAATATTGTGGTCTTTGGTCAACTTGAACTTTAGTTTTGTGCAGGGTGATAAGTATGGATCTATTTGTATTTTTCTACATGTAGATGTCCAGTTAGACCAGCACCATTAGTTGAAGATGCTATCTATTTGCCATTGTATGGTTTTGGCATCTTTGTCAAAAACCAGGTATCCATAAGTGTGTGGGTATTTCTACATCTTCTATTTAATTCCATTGATTCACCATTCTGTTTCTATGCCAGTACCATGCAGTTTTTACTACTGTTGGTCTATAGTACAGCTTGAGATCAGGTATGGAGATACCTCCAGAAGATCTTTAATTGTAGAGGATTGACTTGCTTCATTAGAGTCATACCAAGGTACTTTATGTCCTTTGTGGCTGTTGTGAAGGGTGTTGTTTCCCTAATTTCTTTCTCAGCTCTTTTGTCTTTTATCAGGAAGGCTATTATTGATTTTTTTTGAGTTAATTTTGTTTCCAGCCAGTTTGCTGAAGTGTTTATCAGCAGAATGAGTTCCCTGGAGAAGTATTTGGGGTCAATCATGTATACTATCATATCATCTGCAGTGATACTTTGACTTCTTCCTTTCCAAAGTGAATCCCCTTGATCTCCAATAGCTGTCTTATTGCTGTAGCCACAATTTCAAGAACTATGTTGAAAAGATATGGAGAGAGTGGGCAGCCTTGCCTTGTCCTTAATTTCCTTGGAATTGATTTAAGTTCCTTTCCATTTAGTCTGATGTTAGCTATTGGCTTGCTGTATATTGCCTTTACTTTGTTTAGGTAAGTGCTTTGTATCCCTGATTTCTCCAGGACTTTAAACATAAATGAATGTTGGATTTTATCAAATGCTATTTCAGCATATGAGGATATTATTACTTGCTGTTTTTTTTCTTTCAGTTTGTGTGTGTGTGTGTGTGTGTGTGTGTGTGTGTGTGTGTGTGTTGGATAATATTGATGGATTTCTGTATATTGATCCACTCCTGCATAAGTGGGATGAAGCCTACTTGGTAATAGTAGATGATGTCTTTTATGTGTTCTTAAATTTGGTTTGAAAGTATTTTACTGAGTATTCTTGCATCTTTCTTTCCATAAGAAAGATAGGTCTGAAGTTCTCTTTTTTGTTGGGACTTTGTGTGGCTTAGGTATCCGGGTGACTGTGGTTTCATAGAATGAGTTTGGTAGTGTTCCTTCTGTTTCTATTTTGTGGAATAGTTTGAAGAGTATTGGTGTTAGCACTTCTTTGAATTGTTTTATTTGTTTCTAATTTATTATTTCAGGCCAAAGTTTGATTATTTCCAGCCATCTACTCCTCTTTGGTGTGTTTGCATCTTTCTTTTCTAGGTCGTTTAGATAAGCCATTATTTTGCTTGAATGAGATGCTTCAAATTTCTTCTTGAAGGCACTTAGTGCTATGAACTTTCCTCTTAGTTCTGCTTTCATTGTGTCATATAAGTTTGGATATGTTGTGCCTTCACTTTAATTGAATTCTAGAAAGACTTTAATTTCTTTCTTTATTTTTTCCCTGACCCAGCTGTCATTGAGTAGTGAGTTGTTCCATGTGTGTGTAGGCTTTCTGCTTTTTCTGTTGTTGTTGAGGTCCAGCTTTGGTCCATGGGTCCATGGTGGTCAGTTAGGATATAAGGAATTATTTCAATCTTCTTGTATCTGTTGAGGTTAGCTTTTTGACCAACTATAAGTCTATTTTGGAACATGTTCCATGAGGTGCTAAGAAGAAGGCAAGTCCTTTTGTGTTTGGGTGAAAGGTTCTGTAGATGTCTGTTAGGTCCGTTTGATTCAGAACCTCTGTTAGCGTGATTGTTTCTTTGTTTAATTTCTGTTTTGTTGACATGTCCTTTTTTGAGAGTGGGATTAGAAGTCTCCCACTAATAATGTGTGGGGATCTATGTGTGGTTTAAGTTTTATTAATGTTTCTTTTACAAATGTGGGTGCCCTTGTATTTGGGACAAAGATGTTAAAGATTGTGATATCTTCTTGGTTGAAGTTTACTTTGAAGAGTATGAAGTCTCATTCCCCATTCCTTTCGATTAATTTTGGTTGAAAGTCTATTTTATTTTATATTAAAATGGCTACTCCTATTTCCTTCTTGGGTCCATTTGCTTAAAAAAAATATCTTCCATCCCTTTATTCTCAGGTAATGTCTATATTTCTTACTTAGATGTTTCTTGCATGCAACAGATTGTTGGGTCTTGTTTATGCATCCATTCTGTTAGTCTGTGTTTTTTATTGGAGAGTTGAATGCAATAATGTTGACAGAGATTAATGACCAGTGGCTGTTAGATCCTTTGATTGTGATAATGGTTGTGGTGGTGTGTTTGTGTGCTTGGCTACTTTTAGTTTTGCTGTAGTGAGTTTATTCATTTCCTGTATTTTCCTGAATGTAGTTAGTATTCTTGGGTTGTATTTTTCTTTCTAGTATCTTTTGTAATGCTAGATTTGTGGGTAGGTACTCTTTTTTTTTTTAATCTATGGATTATCCTTTAATTTTTTTAATTTTTTAATTTTATTTCATTTTTTATTAGTTACATTTTATTAACTCTGTATCCCAGCTGTATCCTGCTCCCTACTTCTCTCCCACTCCCACCTTCCCTCCCTCATCTCCTCCCTGCCCTTTTCCAAGTCCACTGATTGGGGAGGACCTCCTTATACTTTTTTTTTTTTTAGTTCCAAAATCTTTTATTCAAGAGCACACAATTTACGATTTGTTCAAATGAGCGGGTGGTGTCCGTGCATGCATGTGTACACATTCAGAGGCTCAAGGGGAGTGTCTGCTGTTCCCTTCTATCACGCTTTACCCTATTCCTTTGAGTAAGGTTTCTTCCTAAACCCAGAGCTTACTTTTCTCTTTCTTTCTTTTTCTTTTCTTTTTTTGATTTTATTTTTCTTTATTAATTACACTTTTCTCACTTTGTATCCCCCCATGATTCCCTCCCTCATCCCGTCCTAATCCCTCCCTTCCTCCACCCTCTGCATGCATGCCCTTCCCCAAGTCCAATGATAGGGGAGGACTTCTTTTCCTTCCTTCTGATCCTAATAAATTAGGTATCATCAAGAGTGGCTGCATTGTCTTCTTCTGTGGCCTGGTCATGCTGCTTCCCCCTCAGGAGGAGATAATTAAAGAGCAGGCCAATCAGTTCATGTCAGCGACAGTTCCTGTTCCTATTACAATGGAACCCACTTGGATACTGAACTGCCATGGGCTACATCTGTGCAGGGGTCTTAGGTTATCTCCATGCATAGTCCTTGGTTGGAATAGCAGTCTCAGGAAAGACCCCTGTGCTCAGATTTTTTGGTTCTGTTGCTCTCCTTATGGAGTTCCTGTCCTTTCCAGATCTTACTGTTTTCCACTTCTTTGTGGGTAGGTACTCATTAAATTTGTTTTTGTTTTTAAATATATTGTTTTCTCCATTTATGATGACTGAGAGTTTTGCTGGGTATAGTAGCCTGGGATAACATCTGTGTTCTCTTAGGGTCTGCATGATATCTGTCTGGACCCTTCTGGCTTTCATAGTCTCTCTTGAGAAGTTAGGTGTGATTCTGATGGGTTTGCCATTATATGTTACTTCGTTTTTTTTCCCTTGCAGCTTTTAGTATTTTTGTTGTTGTTGTTGTTCTGTATACTTACTGTTTTGATAATTATGTGGCAGGAGGACTTTCTTTTCTGGTCTAATTTATTAGGTGTTATGTAGACCTCTTGCATGCTTTTAGGCCTATCTTTTAACTTGAGGAAATTTTCTTCTATGATTTTGTTGAAAATATTTTCTGGGCCTTGGCGATGGGAATCTTCCTTTTCTTCTATTCCTGTTATTCTTAGGTTTGTCTTTGCATGTTTTCTTGGATTTCTTGGATTAATTGTACCAGGAATTTTTTAGATTTACCATTTTCTTTGATGGATACATCGATTTCTTCCATTGTGTCATCTACACCTGAGATCCTTTCTTCCATCTCTTGTAGTATGTTGGTTATGCTTACCTCTTTAGTTCCTGTTTTCTTCCCTAAGTTCTTCCTCTCCATGATTTCATCCTTTTGTGTTTTCTTTAATTTTTCCAATTCTATCTTCAGATCTTGAACTGTTTTATTGATTTCCTTCACCTGTCTGATGGTATTTTCCTGTTTTTTTTCTTCAATTCCTTCACCTTGTTTGTTTGAATATTTCTCTTTTCCTTTTATTTCTTTCAGTGATTTCTGGTGCCTGCTGGAATTCTGGGGTAGGGGGAATCCCCTTGCCAGGCAGATGGTCATTCCTAAAGGAGGCCTCCCCAGCCTTTTGGCTGGTCAACTAAATGGCAGTGCTTCTCAGGAATTGCCCCAGCTCACCTCAGGTATATGGACCTGTGTGGTAACAGTGGTCGTTGGTAGTCAGGGCGGCTGTCCTCTCACCAGGCAAAGTCCTGGAGACAGCTGCCCCGCCACTGGGTTTCTTGCTCTGAATTTAGTGAACTGCTGCTGCTCTTACACTGTGTTTGCTGGGCCTAGCCCTCTTGAAGAACCAGAGAACCTCATGGTTTGGTCAGTTTAGCTAGAATAACTGGTTGTACCTTGGAGCAGTATCCTGGGGGCTGATCCAGTGGCTCAGGCTTCTGTAGGTCTGAGGTTGCAGCTATGTGCCGCAATACCAAGCAGTAATCAATGGCAGGTGATTACCTGATAGAGTCTGGAACCTGCAGGAACCCAGAAGCTTTTCCTCAGCTGGGTATCCTGAGGTCAGACCTGATGTTTTCCCCAACATGGGGTTTCCTCCCATCAGGGAGACCCAAATTTGTGGTGTTTTGGGTTTTGCAGTTCTGTCTGGGATGGTAAGTAGAGCGTAGAGCATGCTGGTGCAGGCAAGTGACTCTGTGCTGGTGACTGGGTTCCTGCAGGAACCCGGGAACTTTTCTGGAGTACTTTCCTGGAGCAGATGGGATTGGCTGAGTGCCCTGAGATCGTACCTGATGTTTCCTTCACCATGGGGTTTCCTTCCAAGAGGGGAACACAGTCTTTAGTGCATTGGGACCCACAGTTCTGTCTGGGATGGTGAGTTGGATGTGCAGGCAGGTCTCTGGACTGGCAGCTGAGAGCCTGCTGGATGCCGGAACCTTTTCCAGGGATTGTCTGGGAGACCTGAGGTCAGTCCCAATTGCTTCCTTCATCGTTGTGTTTTATCTTGACTGGAAATCTCAGTTCCCGATGTTGTGGTGTCCACAGTTCAGTCTGGAATGGTGATCAGAGCACACAGACGTGTGGCTCTGGGCTGGCTACCAAGCATCTGCTAGAACCCAGGAACCTGATTGTTTCCCATACTGTGTGGTTTCCTCTCAACTGGGAAACACAATCGCTGGTGTTTTAGGGCCCAGACTTTGGTCTGTTGGTCGCTGTGCAGTCAGTGCTGTCCTGCTCACCAGGCACTGTGTCTTCCCTGCACCACCATCTTGGATCCTCACAATACAACTCTTGTACCTAAGGTTGCAGAACAGGGAGCAGGAAGCTTATAAGAGCCAGATGATCAGGAATGTTGCTGTTAAAGTGTGTTTCTCAGTATTAAATGTCAGAAGCTGCACACACAATGTTCCACTAATATCATTTCATAACCCTGAACAGAATAGGATAACAAAAATAGACCGGCTAAAGTATATGGAGCAGAAGATGGCACACAGGAGTCCCAAGAGACCTGAACACTACAAAAAGAACTGCAGGTAATTAAGTAATACCGAAAGCAAATGAAATAGTCTGTCCTGACAACAATAATGAAAGTAATATTATATGGACTGAGCATGTTGTATTTATGTATTTAAGAAAAATATACATTACTACTTAAACACACACACACATTTAGATACACATACAAGAAAAATTAGTGAAAAAAAAGAGACCATTAATTTGAAAAAGAGCAATGTATGACACATGGGATGGTTTGGAGGAAAGAACAGAAGAGGGAAGATGATATGATTATAATATAAAAAAAAACCACTAAAGAACAATAAAATAAGAATTTCTCAAAATTGATCATTCACGCAAGTCCTAAGTCACACACAAAAGTGTTTGTTGTGTTGCTTAACAGGTATGAACACATGTTTTTTACATGCTTATTATTTACTGAATTAAATTTTGTATTTGAATTCATAAGGAAAAAGATAGATTTGCACATTTATTAAATATCTATTGAGGGAACATAGTTTTTAGCAAGCATAAACTGAATAATTTTGCCATTGCCTGTTGGCTTGGAGGGTTGAAACTTTTGGAGGCTGATACATTTTTACCACCTTTCCACTCACAGAATAGCATAAGAATACTTGTGTTGCAGTCTGCTTTTTGAGACAAAGCTGCAGCCATCTTTGTATTCAGCTTCCATTTTTGTTTATAAGGTGAAATTAAGTTCAAATTTTTAAACTTTTCAACTCTGCGTCCTGGAAGCAGTTGTTCATAGCTGGCACTAGCAGATCCTGCTAGAGGGTTGAGCTGACCTTATATTTTTCTATGATTCAATAGTGTTGTAACTCATGCTGTATTATCTATTCACTTAGCTACACTCTGGTTGCACCTTTCTTATCCACACACCTGGCTACCCTGTGGACGTACTCTAAAAGACCCTAAGCACTGCCTCACGTACCTTACTTAGAACCAATCAGCTTAAAGGTTAGCTGATAATACTTTGTCTAGTTAGTCAAAAACATAATATTGCTTTGTACGGTTAGTTAAAATGTGTTACTCCCTCCCCCATATCTTTTACATTTGGTTCTTTCTATAAAAAAAACCCTGATATGAAACCTAGTCGATGTCACTCCCATATCCTTACTGTGGCCCTGACAAATCATCTTGGAAAAGGCATTCTAATAAAACATCCATATCTAACTAAGACCAAAGTCTTAGTAGTTTGTGCCCCTATTATTTTACTAGAACAGTTTTTATAGCTAAATGATGTGAATTGTCCCAAATAATTCCTAGAGAAATGTCAAAAGGATTCTAAGAGCCAGAGCTGGGAGGTGATTATAAGAAAAGAGTATTTTCTGATCACAGCAAGGCAGTTGCACATATGTTCTCAGAGCAGTTGTGACAGCATCACACGACCTGTGAGGGCTCAAGACAGACAACATGCTATTACAGAGAGGGGAGACAGACAGGAAGCTCAGTCACTAGCTAAGCAACCACTGGCAATTGATCGCTGCTGAGACAGGAAGAGTATGTTTCCATTAAGAGAATAGTCCTTGCTATATCAACCATGCCTAGTAGAAGGCCATATATCCAGCATATATAGGATGTAGAGGAATTTTTATCCAGCAAGATGCCTTCTCGTGCAAGGGATCACATCTATCTCAGTGTATGTGATCTTCTTGGAATTCAGACATACCACACACCTTTAATCCCTCTAGCTGCAATACAGACAAGCTTTTGCTGCACACTTTTAATCCCAAACAATGTAGGTAATGTTAATTTGTAGAAGGATGCAGCCATGTTTGTAAGTGTCTAATTGGGTAGCAGACAATGTGACAAATCAGAGAAAGATTCTACAGAATGAGTCAGAGATAGGATATGCCCAACTATAACGGAAATTCCTTTGGACCACCTCCCAAATAATGAAAGGGACACCTTCTACTAATTATGAATACTTGACCTTAGCTTACGCTTATTCCCAACCAGCTCTTAAAACTTAAATTAACCTAATTTGGGTTATTAATTTGGGTTCTGGTACATGGCTTGTTACCATTCCTTAGTACAAGCACCTGTTTCCTTCTCTGCATCTGGCTGATGAATTCCCTGTGCCTGATTCTTTCCTAGAATTCCTGTCCCTCCCAAAGCTCCACCTATATTCTCCTGCCTTTGCTCTTTATTAAAACAATCAGAAGGTGGTGGAGGGAGTGTTTACAAAATATGATGCATCCATAAAAATAACAGTACCAAAAGTTAAGCCTGTAAGAAACATTTTGTTGGTACAGAAGTCAACATCTGAATAATAAAAAGACAACTTTCACACTATTCACAAGAAATTATGCCAACACCCAAATCTCATAAGAACAGAAAAGAAAAAGAGGTGACTTAAGAAAGCAGCACAGAGAGAAGGAGAGAAGAGGAAGTTTCACTGGGACAGTTTTACAGAGTCAGGTTATAGAGAGAGCAAGCTAGACATAGGTGAAGACAGACAACTCAGATAAGAAAAAATGAGCCAGAGATTAGAATAGGTAGCTAGAGTTAGTTTGAGGCCAAGCAGAACAATTCAGTCTAAAGCTGAGAGAATTCAGTTTGAAGAAGTCAGCTTGGAGAGCATGTTGAGCCAGAAGAGTTGAGATGAACCAGACAGTCTGAGTTCAGAAAGAACTAGAAAGGCTGAGCTTATCCAGCAGTAAACCTCCAAGATAAATATTACATCTGGTGAATAAAAGTTACTTTTATAGTGGGTAGAATAAAATAGGACTTTATGGGTAAAAAAAAAAAAAAAAAAGGCCATGAGGACATATAATTGAAAGTGTGGGAAAGGAGGGCGGTTCATACTCCTTCTCCCAATTCATATGGTATATATGATCAAAATAGATTGCATGAAATTCTCATTAAATTAAGGAAAATAAAGTTTAGAGAATAGAACAAATCTAACTCAGTGTTTCATGTAATCATTCACAATCTGTGACTACATCAAGCTCAATATAAGGAACACGGAATGCTATTGAGAAATATTCTTTCATCTTCCCAAATAATGGTGATTTTTGGATAAAGAAATGAATTATATTACGTGGGCCTGGATATGAATATGTATGTTATATATACAACTATTGGTAGGAAAAAAGAAAATCTATACTAGAATCAGATATCTTCTAACTTGAACAGGACACTGCTTTAAAACTAGGCCTACAATCTTTGGTGTACTGAGAATTCAGTTGTTTTTAGTTTTCTGTTTCACTTACTGATATAGGAACATATAATTAAGCTTACAACTAGTTGATGAACTGATGAACAAAAGGGAATGCAACTGGAAAAATCACAAATTGATTAGACTGCTGGGGAAGTAGAACTGGCACAGAAAGAAAACAAAACAAACTCAGAAAAGGCTTCTTTGTAGACTCTAACTTGCTATTGCCTGCATTTCAACAGCATAAAGAGCTTACACACAAGTGTTTCTTTGATAAGCAAATGCACACGATGAAGTCCTAAAAATCAAACCTATTTCTCTTATAAAAGGCAGGATAAAGTTGCTATCAGAAAGAATCATTTAGCTTAATTCAAAATGTTAATGTAATTTTATTTTTTTAACTTTTTAATTTTTTTAATTTATTACAGTTTATTCACTGTGTATCCCAGCTGTAGCCCCCTCTCTCTTCCCCTCCCAATCCCACCCTCCCTCGCTCTTCTCCTCCCACAACCCTCCCCAAGTCCACTGATAGGAGAGGTCCTCCTCCCCTTCCATCTCACCCTAGCCTATCAAGTCTCATCAGGAGTGGCTACATAGTCTTCCTCTGTGGCCTGGTAAGGCTGCTCCCCCTCCCCTCAGAGGGAAGATCAAGTTGCCAGTCACTGTGTTCATGTCAGAGACAGCCTCTGTTCCCCTTACTAGGGGGCCCATTTGGAGACTGAGCTACCATAGTCTACCTCTGTGCAGGGGTTCTAGGTTATCTCCATGCATGGTCTCTGGTTGGAGTATCAGTCTCAGAAAAGAACCCTGTGGCCAAAATTTTTGGTTCTGTTGCTTTCCTTTTGGAGCTCCTGTCCCTTCTAGTCTTTCTATCTCCCACTTCTTTCCCTGTACTCTGCCCAAAGTTTGGCTATGAATCTCAGCATCTGCTTTAACACCCTGTTGGGTAGAGTCTTTCAAAGGCCTTCTGTGGTAGGCTCCTGTCTTGTTCCTTGTTTTCACCCTCTTTTGATGTCTATCCTGTTTGCCTTTCTGAGTAAGAATTGTGCACCTTACCCAGGGTCCTCCTTCTTGCTTAGCTTCTTTAGGTGTATATATTTTAGTATGATTAGCCTATATTTTATTTCTAATATCCACTTATAAGTGAGTATGTACTGTATGTGACTTTCTGCTTCTGGCTTACCTCATTCAGGATCATCTTTTTTAGCTCCTATCATTTGCCTGCAAATTTCATGATTTCTTTGCTTTAATTGCTGAGTAGTATTCCATTGTGTAAATGTACCACAATTTCTGTATCCAGTCCTCAGTTGAGGGACATCTGAGTTGTTTCCAGATTCTGGCTATTATGAACAAAGATGCTACAAACACGATTGAGCAAATGTCCTTGTTGTGTACTTGTGCATCTTTTGGATATATGCCCAGGAGTGGTATAGCTAGATCTTGAAGTAGTCCTATTCCTAATTGTCTGAGAAAGCACCAGATTGAGTTCCAAAGTGGTTGTACAAGTTTGCATTCCCACCAGAAATGGAAGAGGGTTTCCTGTGATTTTAAATGATTTATTTATTTTTACATTTTTGTTTAAATGCATGTATATGTCCACATGAATATAGTAGGCCAGAAAAGGCTATTGGATCCCCTGAAGCTGAAGTTACAGGCAATTGTGACCTGCCCAACATGGATGCAAAGAACTGATCTGAAGTACTCTGAAAGTGCAGTAAGTGCTCCTAATTGCTTATCCATCTCATACATCCTCCTGATGTACTATTTTTTCCTCTTTCAAGTTCCTCAAAAGTATTAAGATTGTTTAAAAAGTATGTAGTACTGTTGGGAACTATTCAAGGCCTTGCCTAAGTGGATTCTTATTTACCTTATCAGTAGCTGAACCAGCACCAATAACATGTCTGCAAAGAAAAAAAAATCTATATATTTTGGTACTTATTATTTCTATCATTTACTATCGAAAATTCCAGAACATTAAATTGTCATGGCACTTTAAAAAAATGGTAGACAGTATCTTTTGAGATGAATACTTTCTGAATTACTTTTCTCTTGTATCATTGGCTTCTTTTTCTCTATAGTAGACAAATTTCCTGTGGGTCTTTTCAATTTTATTATGAAAGGTAGACAAGTAGCCAAGTAGAATTGATTCAAACAGAATTACACTCATTTGCTCACATTCCAATTTTCAGGAGGGTATGCTGGATGAAGAAAGTGTATTTTCTATTAATACTTTTGATAAGCCAATATACATGCATACTAGCATTGAAAACATATAATACAAAGAAAGTAGCATGTCTGCATAATTGTTAAATTTATTAAAATATATAAAGTTCCTATAATGCTTGGCTACGAACTTTGTGTTTTTTTATGGTTTTGAAAACTATGAATGAAGTCCTAGTGATAAATTATGGATGTTTGGAATTGACAGATTTTAAGAATAAATGTAGATTTCTGTGTCTTTGTATATTAATCATTTGAGAAAACATTATTTATCATTTGCTTTAACTCAATTCTGAGAGGACTATAAAACAATGCACTATATATATCACATATTATTTGTTTTTCATTCAATTTAAATAGGTTTTAAATTAGCACTTTTTAATTTTATTTTTTTGTATTAATGTAGCTCCTTCTTTATCCCCTCCCAGTCCCCCTCCCCCCATCTCCTCCCTGCCCCTCTCTAAGTCCACTTAGAGGGGAAGTCCTCCTCCCCTTCCATCTGACCCGAGTTTATCAGGTCTCATCAGGACTGGCTGCAGTGAATGTCCTCCTCTGTGGCCTAGCAAGGCTGCTCCTTCCTTGGGGGAGCAGGGAGGTAAAGAGCCAGGCACTGAGTTCATGTCAGAGACAGTCCCTGTTAGCACATTTTTAATTTTTTTGAAAACTGTTACATATCTAAATTCTGATCCCCAACACATATTGGCTTTATGAATATTAATTTTTGCCACCACGCAACTCCTGTTTTTAATCTATCAGCAATCAGTCTCTAGAATCTATTGTTTCTTATGGATCCATAGCATAAGAACATGGGTAACAGTCTATTTAAATGTGGGATCTCAGGCTCGGCTTCTAGGTGTTTTATTGAATGAGAGATGAGAAAGGGTCTTGGTGTGGCTCAGGTAAGCCCCAATATGTCTTCAGAGTGTTTGCACCCTCACAGGACATTGTTATTTTACACGTAAACCATCATGGAAACTGAGAGGTTAAACTGCATGACCGAAGGTAGCACAGTTAATTGTTTAAAATATAAAACAGGCACCCTACAGGGAGCTGCATTTATTTAAAAAATTGAAATTTAGCCAAAATTAATTAAAATGTAACCAAAGCTCTTGACAAGAAAGGGTCTTATATGTGTCTAGTTTTGAAGTTTTTCAAACAGATTCTATCAATTATAACCCTGTGTGGACATTCTCTTGCCACAATGCATATGTGGACATCAGAGATTAACATTTGGGAGTCAGCTCTGTCCTTTCCCTATAGATTCTAGAAATTTAACTCAGATCCGTAGGTTTGTGCAGCATAAGTTTTTACCTACTGAGCCATCTTGCTGGTCCTAGACTCTCATCTTTATGTACACCACTTTGTCTTTTCCTTTACTTCTTCTTCAGTCCAATTTAACAAATATTTGCTGTCTACAATGAGAAATGTAAAACCCCAAATAGTACATTTATTTTGTCTTCTTTTTATATTTTAACAGAAACATTTTTCTTTGAATCTAGTTTGTCTTAATTTATAGCTCAAATCAAATGAATTATATCTCACCAAACTTGATATTAAAAATAAATGACTAATCATATTTCATACTCATCAATTTTATACTTTGAATTGACTCGGTAAATTAATTAGCTATTTAAGCTGTATAAAGCCTTAATGTGTTGAGTTATGAATTTTTAATATAGCAATTTTATGTTCAATTTTAATATGCTTCTGACAATAATTTTGGAGATGTATAGAGCATTTATATCTACTTTTCTTTTCTGTTGTCCTGCTTTTCTCCTGCTGGCTGCTCTTGTCAGGAAAAGGATGAATAAATAATCACGCAGAATGCACAAGAAGAAATGATTCTTACTCCTTCCTTCTCTAGCACCTTGACGCTCTCCCCAGAGCATGTTTGTGTATCGTTGCAGCTTTACTGAATACAGACTTCAGTCAGTTCACTGAGACTTCCAAGTAGCAAGAGAAAAATATGTCTGACTGATCTTTTGGTGACAGTGGATATCTTTCCCATGTTCCAGACTTTATTATGACCTCCATGGAAATATCATTTAGTTTTCATATTAATCCTATTATATTCTTCATCTTTTACATATGAATTCTAAAACATGGAGACACTTACCTTCCCAAGGTGATTTGGCCAGGAAGGAGCAAAGCTAGTATTTGAAGGAAATTCACTGGATTCTAGAATACAAAGTTTTAAACATAGTGCTGAACTGACTGTTCAGTATAGGCTGCAGGACCTTCATAAATCTTAAATAATGCATGTACAGAAATGAATAGTTAATCGGGTGGAAGACATGTATGCCTGAAGCTTAAGGGAGCATTGGGTTTCAGCATTTTGCTCTTCCCAAAAAGCAATTGTGTCTTATCACTCATGCTCTACAGACAGCTGGAGAAGAATTAATGTAATCAACAAAAGTATGAAAGTGTCCTCAGCGTTGCTAGTGTTCTACAAGCCTCTTCAGTCTCCACCTCTACTTCTCTATTTCAGTCACCAGAAAGCTGAGTGGATTTCCTAACTTTATTTGAGAAATAAATTTGCATAACCTAAGTAATTGAAATACATATTACATGTTTAGAAGGAAAAAAATCAAGTTGCAGCAATATATTCAGATATTAATATTTCTGCAGAGTTGATTAGAAAAGTAGTTTTCCAAATAATTTTGTCATTTTTTTTTCTGAAAAAAGCCTGCATAAATAGTTCAATTTATAGTTACTGCTATTTCTCTCCTTTGCAGAGGTGCTGCAATAAAGTTGTGTGATAAAGAACACTGCCCTGGCTGCTGCTCATGTCACTCAAACTGGGAAAGATCATGATGGATCGCAAAGGCTTCACTTAATCATACACAGAGATATTGCAGTTCTACAAAGTTGTAGGAGGAAACAGTTTATAAATGAAGCTCTCGTCCCTCAAGTATGCTTTCACACCATTGACGCATCTGTTCCATTAATATGTCTTACCAAACCACAAGACAAACAAAAGAAAGAGATTCAGCAGATTACGAATTTGAAAGCCAAAGCAAGAAAAAGATGAAGACAATATACTTCTGATGAGTTTGCCATCAAGGCAAACACTCACCTCCAGCTGTGGTTTTAAAACTTGTTCATCTGGAACAAGCATCAGTGTAAAAAGCAGTCCTCAAGAGAGTAGCATTTCTAAAAGCTGATCCAATAGGGAAATCATGGAGGACAAAGAACTTTAGTTATATGAAGATACAGTACCAAACATTCCATTTTAACTTTTGAAATGAATTACTATTCACAAAAAAAAAAAAACCCTACTGATTTTTAGACTAAAGATAATAACTTAAAAGGATAGATAAGAACTGCAGTTTAATACACCATATTTTCTAAGGAGCATACAAGTATCCAAAGACTGTTTCACAGTAAATCATTAGAGTTAGTAGTTTCAGTTGGGAGTTGAAATGTAGGTAAGTAGATGAGGACTCAGACATGGTTGTTCCAAAGCATGGCTCAAACTATCTCTCTAATTTAGAGAAAGAGAGAGAGAGAGAGAAATTTGAAATTTCTGTTCATTTTAGCATAAACACTCGAGTGTGCTAGGTCTTCATAGGGTTGGGTTCAGAACGGGACATTTTTCTCTTCAAAGCACTGCTCATTTTCAGTACTAACATTTAATTTTTTCCAAAGCCACATGTAATTTCCTCTTCACGTGGGAATCTCATATCTACTCCGATGTTACCCATGGCACCCAGTGTTGACCATTGTTAAAACACAAGTGACACTATGACACTATAATGCTTGTTAATTCTTCCCTGTTCTTCACTTGACTCTAAACTCCTTAGTAGTATTTCCTTCTATCTTTTGTTTTTTTCTGGTGTTCTGAATGATGTCCACCCAACATTCCAGTAGGGGTCACCATATTAGTTACGTGTTTGATTGCTTGTTATAAAATAACCCAACAAAAGCAGTATTAGAATGAGAAGGTGTATTTTGACTCATAGTTTGAGCATACGGGGTCATGGAAGGGAAGTCATGGAGGCACCTCAGGCCTCTGGTCATATTGTAAGCACAGTCGGAAGGCAGAGTGAGGAACGCCAGTGCTGTACTTATTTTGTTCTTTTCTCTCTGTCCAGGACCTCAGGCCATGGAACGGTTCTGCCTCCAGTTAACAGAGCTCTTCTCACCTCAGTTAAGCTAATCTAGAGAATCTCTTACAATGGACTTGCACGGAGGATCGCCTCGACGATGGCTGATACACAACAGTAACGTACCACAGCCATTTAGTAAGTTTTACAGCTGTCTCCGAATGCCTATCATGTATAACTTCTATATCGTACTATCAAGAACAACTAAGGTAGCCTGAGTTTTGCAGATGATATGAATATGGCAAAAAACATTAATAGCAACTTGAATATATTTAACACATACTCAATAAATATTAGTTATTAAGTTTTCTTTTATACATACATATGTGCCATTTTTAAAAACAAAGGTAATGGTGAATGTAGAGGTTATAGAGGAAGAACAATACACATCAGAAGTTTGACCCCTCCATTACTCAGGAACAGCCAGGAGTCCACTGTAAGGCTTTATATTATGATTCTCTTAGGCCTTTGCCCAGTGCAACCCTTCATTTTAAAACAAAACAAAACAACAACTATCTGGACAAGGATTTTTTTGAAGTAACAAAACAATAATTATAACACAAAAATTTGAAATAAGTTGAAAATTAGTAATGTAGTTGGGGGTATGATTAGAATTTTAGAGCATAAAAAAATTCCATTAGTATCTTGCCCAATTCTTTCACTTTACAGAGAAGTAATGTTTCAGAGAGTTACAGTACAATAAAGAATGCAATCTAGATTAAAGCCAAGGTATTTGGAAACCAAATCCATCTACTCTCTTTCTCAGGATAGCATAGCTTCCTTTGGTGCGAGCAGAAATGGCATGTCCCAGGTCTCTGTTAGCAAGGAGAGCAACAGATGTTTATTGCTTTATGTAATGTAAATGCAGAAGAAAATATCTGCTAACATTTGCGATGCAAATTTCTTCCACCATTATAAGACAGTACTACTATGATCAAATGAATAACTCTATATAATGTCATCTGGAAGAATTCATGCAAATGAACACTGGCAAATGAGAATGCTTAAGGAAGTGTTTTGAGGGTGCAGTTAGTTTTCAGTTTGCCATGTTATAACAATGTATTCCACTTAGCTGTGAAGGTGGCTCATCAGAAAGAGGAGCTTGAAGATAGGCTGGCCACTTCAGTGTTTGGGTCAGTTGGAGATATTCAGCCTGAGTCCCGAATGAGATTCCTCAGAGAGGAATCTTTCTTTACTTTTTAAAGTGATTTATTAATTTTATTTTATGTACATTTGTGTTTTTCCTACATGTGTGAGGCACTCAGATCCTCTGGAATAGGAGTTGCATATAGTACTAACCTGCCATGTAGGTGCTGGGAATTGAACCTGGGTCCTCTGAAATAGCATCCAATGCTATTATCCACTGAGCTGTCTCTCCAGCCTTGAGAAAGGATTTTTTTTCTTTTTTTAAATTTATTACAATTTATTCACTTTGTATCCTACTGTATCCCCTGCCCTCTTCTCCTCCCAGTCACACCCTCACTCCCTCTTCTCCCCATATATACCTAACCTAGTCCACTGATAGGGAAGGCTGTCCTCCTCTACTACCTGACCCTAGCCTATCAGGTCTCATTAGGATTGGCTGCATTGTTATCCTCTGTGGCCTGGCAAGGCTGGCCCCCAACAGAGGGAGGTGATCAAAGAGCCGGCCACTGAGTTCATGTCAGAGACAGCGCGTGTTCCCCTTAATAGGGATTATACATTGAGACTGAGCTGCCTATGGGCTACATCTGAGTAGGGGTTTGAGGTCCTCTCCATGCATGGTCATTAGTTGGAGCATAGGTCTCTGCAGACCTCCTGGGCCCAGATTTTTTGGCTCTGTTGGTCTTCTTAAGGAGTTCCTATCCAAATGCAAATCAAAACAACCCTGGAATTCTGCCTGCCCCCCATCAAAATGTCTAAGATCAAAACTCAAGGAATGACACATACTGGAAAGGGAAATCCTCCTCCATTGCTGGTGGGAATCTAAACTTATACAACCACTTTGAAAATCAATCTGGCACTTTCTCAGACAATTAGGAATAGTGCTACCTCCAGATCCAGCTATACCACTCCTAGGAATATACCTGAAACATGATCAACCATACAACAAGGACATTGGTTCATAGCAGCTTTGTTCATTATAGCCAGAACTTGAAAACAACCTAGCTCTCCCTCAGTTAAAGAATGGATAGAGAAATTGTGGTACATTTATACAATGGAATCCTACTCAGCAATTAAAAACAAGGAAATAATGAAATTTGCAGGCAAATAGTGGGATCTAGAAAAGATCATTTTGAGTGAGGTATCTCAGAAGCAGAAAGACATGTATGCGATATACTCACTTGTAAGTGGATATTAGCCATATAACATAGGATAAACACACTAAAATCTATAGTCCTAAAGAAGCTAAACAACAAAGAGGACCCTAGGGAAGAGACTTATACTACATTCAGAAGGGCAAACAGGATGGACATTAGAAATAGAAGACTGGGGACAGGACAGGAGCCTTCCACAGGGGACCTCTGAAAAACTTTACCCATGAGGGTATTAAAGGAGATGCTGAGATTCATGGACAAACTTTGGGCAGAGTGGAAGAAATCTTATGGAAGAAGGGGGAGATAGAAAAACTTGGAAGGTGGTTTCAAAAGAGTTTGAAACATTCACTTTGTTACTTTAAACTTACAGGCAACTTCTGTGATTTGATAATAGCGGGAAAACAAATTAAGACCTTCCTTCCTTCCTTCTTTCCTTCCTTCCTTCCTTCCTTCCTTCCTTCCTTCCTTCCTTTCTTTCTTCCTTCCTTTCTTTCTTCCTTTCTTTCTTCCTGTGGTGTTGGGGATTGTGCTCCAGTCTCCATGCAAGATAATATAAGGAAGGGGTATTTATTTCATAATACTGGATGTTTACTTCAGGGCTTGCAGCCCTTAGCAAAGAGCGTTGTATCAATGAACAATGACTAGTTGTCATTTGCTGTTGTCTTCACATACCAGGTTTGCCACTTCATGCTTTGGCTAGGGTGTTTTTTTTTTTCCTATATTCATTTTCAAATTATCATATAAAATGATGTATTCCATTATGTATTTTTATATATACTATGATATTTTTGATGTTTCTCTTCCACTCACCTCTGTCCCTTTGCTCCCTCTTGTTAATTCTCTCCTTCCCTTAATACTTTTTCTTTCGTTTTCCTGCCACATGGATTCTATTACTTTCTTTTTCTCCTTAAAATACTTCTTTCCTGGGACTTAACAACCCCTTAGTGGCTGTCTAATGCAGAGCAGTCAATGAAAAATACATACACACAAACAACAAAATCAGACTCAAGAGGTTGTTTTTATATATTTGTGCATAGGTATATTTTATTTTTACCTATATATACAAATGTATAGATTATAGTATATATTACATATAATATGTATAAATATATTTTTTACAATAATAATCAAAAAAATAAGAGGCTATTAAATTAAGACTAGCATGGGAGGGTTTGGAAGGTACTCGAGTCTGGAAAAGGAGGGAGAAGATGAGGTAAATCTATCTTAATTAAAATAATACTTGTTTCTGTTTCATAGTTCTATTTCATGTTCCTGTCCTGCCCTCAACACCCTCTCACACATGCACCAAAACCCCACAATCCACCCCTAACAAAACAAAGGGTAAAACATAAACTTCAAATGAAGCATTTTAACATCTTGACTGAAGTTCATATGCAAAAAAAAAAAAAAAAAAAAAAAAACATTTAGTAAGAATAAATTAAACAGAAAAATACCCCAAGCTTGTTTTTAACATCAAAACTGTGTTGAATATTTATCTTCTCTACTGCTATATATGTGTGTGTGTGTGCATATATGAATATAGGTGTCATATTATATAAAAAGCATAACATGCATTTACCATATCTATATATCCATGTATCTATAATATTTGTGAGCTCCCTAAACTTGTTTCTGAATAATAGTTGGTCTTACACAATTTTGCAACAGCTCTATAAATTTTGTTTGAGGACACAATATAGTAAGAGTGCTTGTGCTCTTTATTTTACATTCTGTAATTTGTTTTAGGAAATTTTATTTGGAAAAGAGTGTTCACAAAGGCGATGTTTTTATGTTACTTTTGAGTTGCAATGCATGGGAAATGGTTAGAAAAGCTGTACAATGAAAACGTGCTCTGCGGTAGACAACATTCACTCATGAATGCCTGTTACCTATAGTAAGTGAAATGAGCAATTTCTAATGGAACATAGTTGTCAAAGTACATTTACTATATAGAGATAAATATGTACTACAATAATCTACTTAATCTTTGTAGTTAGAATTGCTTAAAACAATTACCATTCATGGGAGATCAAAACCTCAAGCAAAAACACTACTAACATTTATCTAAAAGAGTGTGACTCCCCCACTAAGGCACTATGCACAAATGGTATCATTTAACACGAGTGTGATTATCATCAGCTCTTTGTCATAGGTTAAAAACCTAAAAATCATAAAAGACAATCAATTTACTCTGGGTTATTTTCATTTGCTAAGTCAAAACTGGTACTCAGAGTCCCTGCATATATTATTATTCACATAAAAAAATAAGAAAGATTTATTTCTACCCAGCATAAAATAAAGATAGGTGGGGATTTTTTTTCCAAATTTAGTAATCTCAGGACTTGCTATTTGACTATTTCAAGCAATTTGTATAACCTAAGGCTGTATAGCATTAAAATCTCCAAGGTTGAAGGAAACTTCTTAAAACAGAGGAAGTAAAAAAGAAAGGTGAAACAATAGAATACTTTAAAATAGGATGATTTGCCCTGTGTTCAGTGTGTGTGTGTGTGTGTGTGTGTGTGTGTGTGTGTGTGTGTGAAACAACAAAATTCTCTAGAGTTGGGTAAAGCATTCCATCTTTCAGGGAAGCTCCTTAAGTTTAGGAAGTAATCATGTCAAAACAGCGTCAGGAAATCCCTGAAACTGACTAGTTTCACTAGGAACCTCCTTTCCTAGGTATTCATATAAGCAGTAAGCACTACTGTGGAACACTCTCTGGCAAGCCTATATACCTAGAAGACTATCATACAAGCCAAGTTTCCTAGAGCATTCTCAAGCTAACGTGAAGAAGCTCAGATTAGACACACCACCTGGAAGAAGCTGAGACTAAGTGATCCATTTACTAAACGTGGAAACTGGCTACACTGCATAGAAGAAGAGAGCAACTGAATTGCCTAGAGCAGTGCTTCTCAACCTTCCTAATATTGCAACCCTTTAATACAGTTCCTCATGTTCTGGTGACCCCCCTCCCCAACCATAAATCTATTTTGCTGCTAACTGTAATTGTGCTATTGTTATGAATCAGAACATAAATATCTGATAAGCAGGATATCTGATATGTGACTCCTGTGAAAGGGTAATTGAACCCCACAAAGAGGTCATGATCCAAAGGTTGAGAACTGCTGGCCTAAGGAAGTTGAAGACAACCAAGCTGCCTAAGGGACCTCAGACCAACTGAGTCACCTAGAGAGGACACTGTCCTACCTGTTAGGTTGCTCAGTGTGCAAGCTTCCAGCTTTCATGAGTTTGCACTTATGTTGGGTGCATTTTGGAAATACAGCTATCGTTGAGTCATTTCTGCTCTGGTGAGAAACCCCAAACAATTCAGTAAGGCTGCATTTGGAACATTTAGAAATAAGAAAGGTGAAGATTGTGGGGAGTGGAAGAAGTCCTGAGTGAGTGTCTATTACCGATATGAGCATAGCCACATCAGGGACTTAATGCCTCAGAGTGCCTCAGAGAATGCCACAGCTCTTCCTGGATCAGGGTCAGAGAAATGGCAAAGCCTTCCTCTGTTCCAAGTACAGAAGTTATGAATGAAACGTTCTTTTGGTAAAAATCTGTGCAATGGAAACTATCAACCACAGCTTCTTCCTCCTAGATAGCAGCAAGCTGAGACTGTTCTCTACAGAAAGCCAACATGGGGTTACCTACCACCCCTCCCTTCTCATTCAGTTATATACAGGACAGCTGCCTCCTCACTCAGCAATAATAAACGTGCAGAGTCTACAGGCTGTTTGTTTCCATTAGAGGGCACAGCTCACCTGATCCCAGCTTTTCTGTATGTGTCTATCCTTTCTTCATTTTCTCATCAACCCAGTAAGATCAAGTTCAAAGTCATGTATTGTAGAGGAATTTTAATCCAGCAACATAGCTACCCTGGCAAGGGGTAACCTCCAAGGACTAGTTCCGGGTGTTCAGGCTGGAATACAGACACACCCTTAACACATATCTTTAATCCCTCTAGCTGGAATATACACCCTTAATCCCTCTGGCTGTAATACAGACACACCTTTAGTACACAACTTAAATCCCAAACAATGAAGTCTAATTGAGGAATAGACAAAGTGATGAATCTGAGAATGTTTTGACAGAATGAGTCAGAGATAGGATACACCCAACTCCCACTAGCACAGCACAGGAAAGAGAAGCTACTTAAGAGAGCATAAAGAAAGATCAAAGGAGGTCATGGAGATGGTACAGTAGAGCTCAGGAGTACAGTACAATTTGGTGCAGTTCAGTTGAGTTAGAGCAGTTCAATTAGGGCATTTTCCCCAAGAGAAATTCAGTGAGAAACAGAGGAAGTCTGTTTGTGTCAGTCAACGTGGAGAGGAGTTTTGAGCCAGAATAGCTGAATTGAACCAGCAACCAGACTTCAGAAAGAACTAGAAAGAATGAGCTTATTCAGCAGTAAGTTACAAAGCCTGAAAAATATTCTAGGCCTAGGTTAGCAGATGTAGGCTGGAAGTGGAAGCCTTTAAGGTCCAGGTTTGCAGAAGATTAGATTGTATAGAAACTAGAAGCTTCCAGATGTAGGCCTAAGCATAATTAAATAGAGATGCTTTGGGCTCAGCCCAAGCCATATATTCATAAAGCTTGGGTCAGGCTTTCATCTCACCCCCTCCTCTGAGGAAATAAAAACAGTTACAATGTAGCATGGCAGGCAGCCCCACTGAGTTTATCTAGAGTGAGAGAAATTCATGGAGGCTTTATAAAAGTACCGTAGGATGAAAATGCCAAATAATTAATACCAATGGCTAAAATCTTTTCATGCTGTGTTAGATCTTGCTAATGGTTTATTTTAATATCTTCTTAGTAGTGAACTTGCAATTACCTGAATCTTGGAATGGATGACAACAGATTTTCAGAGTGTTTCACCAAGGTTATCTCCATAACCTCATTATAGGTTATAGGATGTTGGTTTGGGACTTTTTGCTTTTGTCCTGCTCATCCACTATAAAAAGATTATTGTTTTATATAGACAGCACAATGCTAGCCCATATGTGACATTTTGCACATTTAGAAACCTATTTGAGTACTACTTAAGTACACCTAAAGGAATAAAGATAAGATAATCTGTTCATAAAGAATAAACAAGGGCTCTTTTAATTTTATTTATTTTCTTAAGAGTAGAAACAGATACTCCCCAAAGTCAAATGGTTATCAAAAATCCCAGTGCTAGGATGGGTTATCTCCCAAGAAGTTGTTAGGGAGCCATAAAGGCCCTTAAAACAATAAAGGATATTTCCATTGATATTGGTTGCATTTTAGAACTGGATGGTAAGAATATCTTGCTGAAGACATCATATGCTTCTATTACAGGGTTTGGAGCAATAAGCCTAGGACTGAGCTGGAAGTGTCCCTTTCTTGTGTTCTAGCTCTTGTAGTACTACTGGAAGGTACTACTGAAGTTAGCATAGAAGATTAAGGTTTATAGTCCTACTCAAATGAGGATTTCAGATGCTTTATAATGAAAGAGCCCCAGGCAGGATTACCAGCCAGTGCAATAGCGGCACAGTGTTATGGATAGAGCCAAGTTTTTGATTGGACTTAAACTGGACTCCACGGAGGACAATCAAATAACATCTTGTACTCGGAACTTAGACAGAGCATGTGGCCAGGAAAGTAATTTGAATATTTTTCTGTGTTTGTTTTTGTTTGTTTGTTTTTCCTTCTCTTGTATTTTATTGCGAAAGAAGTAACCACCAAGACACAGTCACACAGGCTCAGTACTCCATTAAAGCCATAGTCAAACTTTTATGTCCCCCTTCCAAAACTCATATACCTTTCCAAAGTGGGAGGGAGTATACAGAATGTAACAGCTATGGAAATAAGGTGAGACCTTTCTGGATGTTCCTGATGGGATGATATCATGAGTGGTATGATAATCTCTGGAACTTTCTCCCCATCAGAGAGCCCTGCATTGGGCTTGAAATTCCCAAGTAGGCACTCTTACTACTTCTATTTTGCTTTAAAAAAAATTAGGTGGTTGTAAAAGTTTATATCTAGGGTTTTTTTTTTTTTTTTTTTTTTTTTTTTTTTTTTTTTTTTTTTTTTTTGTCAGTACTCTGATGGGTAGGAAACTCAAGGCCTTACAACAAGGTGAATACTGCCAACAGATATCAATGCAGCTGCAGCTGCTTCAAAAGAAAGCTCTGGCTTTTGACAGTCTGAACTTCAGTCTGATCAAGTTGGAAACTGTGACACTCTGGAACAGCCAGAAAAGCTTCACCTTATTTTCATGCCCAAGTCAGCAGAACCTGAGCCCCCCCCCCCCCCCACACACACACACACTCTGTTCATTGAACAGGAAAGATGTCAGGAAGCCTGCTCCCAGCAACATGGAGATCATTGAAGATTAAGTCTCCACCTTACTGGAGGCTTCTGTTTCAGTACAGAGTTTACTCAAGCCAGTCTTCACGACTGCATCAGGAGATGAAGAAAGGGCTTATTACAACCTCAGCCAGTAGAGAACTGAAACTCTAGCCTTCAGAGCTTGGCAGAGATAGAAGGAACTGTTCCTGTTATTTCTGGTGACTTGCAGATGAGCTTTGTCAAGTACACCTCTACGCTGATTCCCTGAAGCCCTCTGTTTGCTTTTGAGATGTAGCTAATTTCTTGGTGGGTATCCCCAAACCTCTGAGACTATACAGGTGTAATATCTACAACCTTTCTGCTTAGCAGCCCAAATCTTGCTGAGGACACACAGATGAAACATCTTCCAGTTGGCATTGTCTTTCCATCAAGAGTCTTAGAATTGTTTATTTCTGTGTGGAATATAAAGTCACTTTTGCTTTTCCTTTGCTGTTTGCCCACTCCGTTCTTAGAGGGAGGGTAGAGAACACCCTGATCATGGATAGAAGATGATCTCCATCCACCCACCATTTCAATGCCAGTGCAATACTGATAAGAGTCAAGGAGACTTGTAAGATGGTATTGAGAATGGTAACAATGATACAAATGGCAGTATGAATTACTAATTTCTGCATTAACAATTACTGAAAATCCTATGTATGATATTTTGGATAATGTGAGTTCTACTGACTATGAACTTATTATCTTTTGCAAATTTGAATGGATTATTAGACTCATCTGTGGAAAATGCAGACAGTGGACTAACAGTAGACAAATCCTATGAATGTGAAACAAAAATGTGCATGAATGTCGTCAGATGGAAGTCTAGCTGAGACTGACAAATTGAAATAAAGAATTGTGAAGTTATCTGCCCTAGGTATCATCATTAAGAAAATTTTAGGATAATATATTCCTGAATAGGAAACTTGGAAAACTGTGTTAAAGGTCATTAGCTAGAGACTGCTTAACCATATTCCTGGATGTGCTACAGCGCATGTGTCCAGTGTATGGACTTGGAGGAAAGACAGTAAGATGGACATCATATCCTCACCATTAGCAAGCTGAATGTCCTCCTCAGATGAATACATCTGGAGCAGTTTCCTCATTGCAAAATAAAGATTAAAGACAATACTTTTCTCATAAATTTTTATAAGGATTAACTGCATCAAACAGTCTATGATTACAGGATATTGAGAGTGTGTTTGGTATTTGCTAGTTAAAACTTTTACTAGCTATTTATATGCTGGAGACACTTGACAAGAGGGAAGCATAGTTGTGAAAATGCCTCTGTAAGATTGAGCTATGTAGGGAAGCAAGTAGACTATAGCATTTTTTCTAATTAGTGATTGATGAAGTATGAGGGAACAGCCCATTATGGATGGGGCCATCTCTGAACTGGTGGTCTTTGGTTCTATAAAAAAAACAGGCCGAGAAAGACATAAGGACAAGCCAGTAAGCAGTACCCCTTCATGGGCTTTGCCTCCTTCCTCCAGGATCCTGCCCTGCTTGAGTTCCTGTACAGACTTCTTTCAGTGATACAGAAGTGACTTGTGATACAGAAGTATAAACAAGATAAATCTGTTTCTCTTCAAGTTTCTTTTGGTCCTAGTGTTTCATCAAAGCAATAGAAACCCTAAGATACTATTGATGCTTGATGGCAAAATTTGACTGTCACTAGACTGCAAAATTACTGAGAAGAATGGCTTTCTTACTTATAATTAGTGCTCATATATATATGTTTCTTGAACTGTTGAATTAAACATAGAGCCACTAATTTCCTTTGTCGGCCTCTGTTTTGTAAAAGAGAACAGCCTATTATTGTTTTCATAACTGTATATTATAACATGCTACAAGGTGTTTGATTTTTATTTTGCTTTTTGTTCTTCCAGATTGAGCCCCTGATCTGAAGCATACTAGCAACTGCTCTCTGCTCTGTAATATTCACTGAATACCCAGACTACAGTTTTGTGTTTTTTTTTTTCTGAACACATAACAGTTTGCAACATCCTTAAATAACAATTCACATTTCTTTTGCTATATTTTAGCTATTCTGTTGTTAAAGGTTTAAGTAGGCATCTTAGAGTTAATTTTGCTCCTTGATTACATATTTTATAGTTATTTGCTTGTGTATATCTTTACACAGTAGTGCACACTTATGCCACATCACAAGTATGGAGTTCAGAATACAACTTCTACAAACCAATCTTCTCTTTTTAAAATTTGGATACTAGAAATTTATACCAAAATGCTGAGGGACAAGGAGCTGGAGATCCTTGCCCCGTCAACGGGGTTCCTAAGGTGGAGAGATTGGAAGGAATGTGGGAAAAAGGAACAAGAGACGCAGGAATGAAAGCCAAGTCTGTTCATCTGATCAAGGCTTCCATTTATTAGAAATTTTTACCCAACTTATATAGGGAGAAGGCAGGAAAGGGGGAAGGTAATTAGCTGCTTCAGGAGACAGGAAGAGTGCTTTCATGTGTTAAATAGGGTGCCTGCAAGATACCATAGGGATGTTTTCTCACAGATGCCCTAACAAAGGAATGTCCTCACAGTCTATCACCCATGAGTTGGGGTCCTAGATAACTTTCACTAAATAGCTTTAGGTCTCCACTAAATGACTTTTGCTACTATTTGGCTTTGGCCTAGTAAACAACTTTTGTCTCCACTAGATAGCTTTGACTCACTAACTGACTTTGGCTTCAGTAGATAGCTTTGGCTCCCGGCAGATCCTTAGCAGGCAAACAGATGAAAAAAGGGACCACTGGTCAATAATAAGATGGCAACTTTCCAGCTGCTTTGTGACACTCTTGACAAAGTCCTGACAGACCTCTCCTCCTGCCATCAACACCCTATCCCTTTTTATTAACCTGTCTAGTGTGGTCAGATGTGTTCAAGGCTGCCCCTGAACATGATTACCTGAAGCTTTGGAACTATGACTCCCTTTTCGTTTCTAAAGCTGATCAACAGAAATTGAGAGGAGGGGGTCATCAAACCCCAAACTCTATAGGTGAAAATCAGGTTCTGGTTTCTAAGTCCTCTTCCCACTTTATGGTGTGTCTTTCTCTATGCCTTGCTTGCTCTTTTTAAGTGTATGTTTGTGTGTTTCTTCACTTTCAATATTGAATATTTCAATATTCAATTTCAATATTCAATATTCTTCAATTTCAATATATATATCCTTTACACACACACACACACACACACACACACACACACCTCTTTTAGAAAATGGGTTAGTCACAGTCCCATTGCCAGACTGTGACATTTAATAAAAGGCTCTAAAAATGCTCAGAATTAAACATAACTGGTAAAACATAACTGGAGTCCATTAATTACTTTATTCAGCAAGCATGTAATTTGGTTGACCACTTTGTGTTTCATTCATTGTGAGTCAAAAACTTGTATCATTTTCTTGAATTGTTTTTCTGCTATGTAGTTGTAAAATATCTTTAACCACTGAATCTGAAGAGGTTCACACAAACATCTTCTGAGGCTGTTGAAATTAGTTGGTCTCTAAATTTATATGATAAAGAATAAGATTTTGTTAAAACTGAGTCTGAGCTTTCCTCCAGGGTTTCAGTGGCCGTGTTATATTTTGCTGTTACCCATTTGTTTTAATTATTAGACTGAGTACTTTGTCTTGTATAGGGCTGTAATCAGGGTCCACCCAATGTCTGGCTTTTAATAGTTCAATTTGCTCAATAAATGTATGACTGGAATTGAAATAGAATGTCCTATTTATCAACACAAGACAACTATTCTACACCACTCCTACATGACTCTTGATTATCTCTGAAATAAACTTTGGTGATTTTATTTTACATTTCTCAAAAAAGAGCAGCAAACACAGTAAAGAATTAATTTAATGTTCATTAACTTGGAGTTCAAGATAATTCAATTTTAGTTTGCATGAAAACCACTGTTGCAAGATCAATGAACAACTATATTAAAATAAGTGCCTTTAAAAATAAGTGCCCTTCTTAAACACGCACGTGGATTGAAAAACAAAACTCAACATTTCCAAGATATTTACAATACCTGACTGAATGCAAACGGATGTCTTAATAAAGGTTCATCTATGTAGGAGAATGAGCTGAGCAGAGCTCTAGCTTTAATACTTGGTAATTTATACTGTACAATTGTTGAAACGTCTACCTATTAGTGACTTACCACTTTATTACTAAAGACTGCAGGACTGCATTCAGAATGTTTAGAATCTATTTTGCATTTTAATACATGACAGATTCTAGTATGTAAGGCGAAAATAAATAAAAACTATCCTGACAGGTGGGCAAATGAGAAACACAGTAGTAACTACGTTCCCTTGCAGAAAGCAAAAATTTAAAAACACCTCTGGAAACAAACAAAGCCGAAACAAACAGTCCGTTTTCACGTAGAACAGGAGTCAGCGGGACATCAGTTTTTCCTGATATTTTTCCTTTTTTTCATGGCCAGGTTCTTCCGGGCTAGGAAGTCCCGTGGGGCTCTCCTTAGAACCCCGCCAGCGCATCTGCTTCTCTTCTCTCAGCAAAGGAAGTGCAGAGTGTCTTAGACAGTTCTGGAAAGCTGGCACCAAGATGCAGGAAACTCTCATGTATTCCCGCCAAACCCGTGGCGAGCCCTCGCCGAGCCTACCGGAGCCCGCCCGAGCCCGCCCGAGCCCCTCCGAGGCGAGTGGTGCAGGGGCTTCTGGGGTTTGTAGTCTCCGTTCGCCTCCCTCTTGATTGACAGGAGAAGGAGCAAGGCGGAGCGGCGCTCTGGGCTCTGGCGCCTACCTGCTGGCAGCGCTTGCATCTGCGCATGGACAGAATACTGGCGCCCGCGCTTCCCCTGCCGCCTGAGGGCGTCCTTCCTGCTCAGGAACCCTAGGTTTGGGTAGCTCCTGCCTTCTCTGTTCTCTCAGTGCCTCTGGTGCCCTGAGACATCGCTGTGGCTTGGGGTTCCCTGTCGCGTCCTTGGAGGAGGTAGGTCTCCTCATGCATGAGGAGGGTCTTCACCTGATTAAGTAGGTTGCATCTGGAGCCTCAGAAACTTTGGCAGGCAAAACGTGAGTTCTGTGGTGTGTTCGACGCCTTTGTAGAAGGCTGGCTCCACCATCTGGAAGGTTTCTGAGGCTTCCAGGAGAAGAGGGCATTTTTGGGACCAGTTAATCACTTGTTGAGCAGATCTTTTATTGAGCAAGTGCACACCCAGAGGAACTGCAAAAAGTGTGAAGGGTGTTCAAGGTGGGGCAGATGGGTTCTCCTTGTCTCAAGTATCTGACAAGCATGTGGTATAGGTAATATATAGATTAAAAACCTTCCGTTGAAGGACTCATGTTATGGTTAGAGATGTACCTCATCTGAAGACCAGGACCAGGAGTGGGGTGTACATTACAAAAGGAGCTAGTGAGGGTTTGGTGAGTCTGGATTGTCCAGAGCAGCAGAAAATAAGTGATTTGAATTGATTTATAAAGCCTTGAGTAGCTTTACAGTATGCGATTACATATTTAGGATTTGAATTCCATCAGGAACCATAGCAAATAAGTCAGTATGTTGCTATTCACAAAATACACATAAGAGTTCCATAACATAAAGTCTTCATTAGCTGGATTTTTTTTCCCATAACTTTTGGATTTTTGAGACAAGGTTTTACTCTGCACATCAGCCTGACTTCGTGCTGTCAAGACTCCTGGCAATCTTTATGCCTCAGACTCCCAGATGCTGGGATTACTGTGTTGAGTCACTAAGTCTGAATATATCAGGTCGTTTTCAATTAACAATATCATTAACAATATTCAATTAACAATATCAATTAATTCAATTAACAATATCAAGTTCATTGCATGCATTCTGATTGGCTTGTTTGTATTATCTTTTTTTTTCCTACTTAAAATTAAGAGATCTTTGCTGTATCTTGTGACTATAGAGATGAGATTTATGATTTACCACATCCACTTTCTACTTTCCTTTGTTAAAGCTTCTGGAAGGGCTTTAGATCAAGCACAATATCTTTGTATAAGCATTTGTCAGCCAGATGATTTTAAGAGTTGTCAGTGGATCAAAAAAATGACATAATTCACATGTAAAAATTGGGCATGTAGACCAGGAACACAGATTTGTCACTGAGTATTTTAAAACTTTTTTTTCATGAATGACAGTAGGAATATTAATATTTGGAATCAGATCTTTAAAACCAATATTATTGAGGCCTTGTTAAAACACATAAAAGTTTTATTAATTAAAACACTATTATATTAATGTAGTCCATGGTTTAATATATCCAAGGAAATGTGAAGTGTAGTCTATTTTAGCTTTCTTGGTATATATGTAGTTTTGTTGTTTGAAAACACTTGAAGCCAAAAGCCTCAATTGAGTAGGCAGCTCACCCAAATCGGTTGAAGCATTAGTGAGGTAAACATACATAAAGACTGTTTTGCAGAGTTTGGAGGAGCTGAGAGTTAGAAAGGTAAAGGCTTACAAAGGCAAATGATGTTAATGAGTTGAAGAAAAAGTGGATAATTTTTTAGATACTGAGGTGTTCTAAAATGAGGGAAGTGATTTTGAATGTCAGATACAGCAGTTGGAAGTAGTAGCATGGAGGATGTGTCCATTATGTCACTTGTAGCAACAGTAAGGACACTCAGGTAGTGTGAGGGTATCGAAAAGTTCTTTTTAAAAAAACTGCTTGGCCCCCGGCACACATGTAGCAGATGGGCGGCTTGGTCTTCCTATGAGGCGCCTGGCGAGTGGAGGTGGGGGACTGTTTCTAACATGGACTGTGTTGTCCGCTTTTGGATCACTTTCCTCTTGCCTGGTCTCAGGAGATGAGAATATGCTCAATCCTGATGCGCTGGGGAAGGTTAATATGGCGGGGAGGGGGGAATCTCCTTTTCTGGAGGGAAAGGGGGACCACTGGGAGGAGAGGAGGGAGGGGGCACCTTTGAGATGTAAAGCAAATAAACTAATGTAAAATTTAATTAAAAAAAGAAAAAAAAACCAATAATTTAAAAGACTTTGTAAATATAGATTTTATGTTGAGCATATTCCACTTTGCACCTTCTTACTCTCACTTCCATATCCTTTCCCCTTCCATTAGTAGCCTTTGTACTCCTAGACAGCTTCATTTCTCCTTCGTGTCATATGTGTACAAATACTTTATGTATCTCTATACAATCTAGGAACCACCATGAATGAGAGAAAAGACATGCTTTTAGGTGTTGGCTTCGTTCTTTAAAATGATCATCTCCGATTGCATCAAGTTTCCAGCAGAGGACATGACTTTTCTTCTTCTTTATGTTTGGAAAAATATTCTGTTACGTGTATGGAACACATTTTTCATATCCTGTCTTCTGTTGTGAACACTTCATAGGTCCCCTAATTGGGTTAGTGTGAAGAGTGCATCAATAAACAGTGCTGTATTTGTGTGATGGCTTGACTTGAGTCAGTTGAGTAAATATCTAGGAGTGATAGAACCAGAAAACATAGAAGATTTATATTTAGTATTTGGAGAAACTTCCATTCTGACTCCCATTGGGGCTGAGCTAGTTTACATTTGCACAACAGTTATAAGTGTTCCTTTGTGTTCACGTCTTCACTATCACTTTCTGTTAGTAGTTGTTTTAGTGATTATCATTCTGACTGTGGTAAATAGTCTCAGTATAGTTTTTAAAACTATTTTAAAACTTTAGTGAGGTTATAATATAATTACATCATTTCCCCACTTGCTGAAATTCTTTTTTTCATCACTTCCTATGTACACTCTCCCCTTTTTTTTATTTTATTTTATTTTTTCTTATCAGTTACATTTTATTAACTCTGTATCCCAGCTGTATCCTGCTCCCTCATTCCCTCCCAATCCCACCCTCCCTCCCTCATCTCCACCGTGCCCCTTTCCGAGTCTACTGATAGAGGGGACCTCCTCCCCATTCATCCAATCCTGTTTTATCAGGTATCTTCAGGACTGGCTGCAAAGCCCTCCTCTCTGTGGCCTAACAGGACTGCTCCTCTCTCCCCTTTCATTCATTCAAATTCATGGCCTTTTTAAATTGTTCATATATATATATATATATATATATATATATATATATATATATCACATACACATATGTCTGTTTGTGTGTGTGTGTGTGTAAATATATAAATATAACCTTCTCAGTCGGTATAGTGTTTTGATTCGCATTTCTTGGATGGCTAATAAGGTTTAACATTTAACAAATACCATGTGGTTGACTTTGCATTTCATCTTTTGAGAATTGGCTGTTTACCTCATTATTGATTAGGCTGTTTGATTTCTTATTTAGTTTTTGTGTTCTTTATGTATTCTAGATATTAATCCTAAAAAATAGCTAACAAAGAGTGTTTTTCATTCTATTGGCTTGATTCACAATATTAACTATTAACTCTTTTTTTGGTGGTTAGTCTAATGCTAATTATTGACACTCAGGATCTGGCTACTATCCACTGGATACACCCATTCTTGTTTGTGTAAACCTGCCTAAAACATTGTACCTGAGTGGTTCATTAAATGGCCTATACCTGGGCAGGGCAGAATGGGGTAGGCATGGCTACATTCCCGGGCTTTTGGGGATTGAAGGACATGAGAATCACAGATTCATGGGACAGGAAGAGAGGAGGAAGGAGGACGCCAAAAGGGGTTAGGTGAAGAAGGAACCACATGAGTGAGGAGAAAAGACTTCAATAATGGTGTGAAAAGGCCCAACTGGTGCATATTTTGGAACATTGCTTGTGGTATGTAAGGACAGATGAATAATATAGGCAAGTACCATGGGCTTATGTATGGAAGGTAGAACAAATGAGGAGGACTAAGGTGGATGGCATTGGATGGGGGCTGGGAGATGGATAGTGACATTAATGAGCCAGTGTAAGTAAAATATCTGCCTGGCCCAAGGTAAAAAAGGCAATAATAGGTCTCTGTCTTATTATTTGTGATAGTGGTTTAGATAATACCGCCACAAAAACCATAAAGGAAATAATAAACAATTTAGACCAATACTTTTATTAAAACTACAACTCTTCTATGCTGAAACATTGATTTCATTATGTCCTAATCATCTGTCATTGATCTTATTTCATGAATGACTTGAGTTCTGTCAAATCCTTGCCTATCCATGTACCTTAAAATGTCTTTCCTATTTTTTTTTCTCTAACAGTCACAGAGTTTCAGGTCTGATGGTGTCTTAGCTAGGGTTTTGTCACTGTGATGAGACACCATGACCCTGGTGACTCCTTACGAAGGAAAACATTTCATTGGGACTGGCCTACATTTTGGAGGTTTAGTACATTATCTTCATGTCAGGAAGCCTAGTATCGTGCAGGCAGAAATGATGCTGGAGAGGAGGCTGGAAGTTCTACATCCTGGATGGCAGGAAGAGAGAGTGCCACTGAGCCTGGCTTGGGCTTCTGAATCCCTAAATCCCACCTCCATTGACACATCTTCCAATAGTGTCTATAAAGGGCATTTTTATTCAGACCACCACAAATGTTAATTTTTTCCTTTGTTAATGTTGAGAGCAACCTGAGAATCATGGTATTTTGAAAGGTCGAAGCCGAAGTGTATGGGGGAAAAGCCCATGAGGCCCCAACTCTAAACAAAGAATTATAGAGAACTGAGGAAAACTAGGAATGGGAAAGGTGATCTTCCCCAGGGTAGATAACACCTATTGGCTTTCCAATGCCCAATGGTTAGCTCCGAATACATATATAAATGTAACACTATACAGAATTAATTTGTTATTTAGGAATATATATGGATATACATATATGCATACAATAACAATTAGTGAAGAAAGAGGCCATTTGAAGGACAGTGGGGATAGGTATATGAGAGAGTTTGGAGGGAGGAAAGGCAAGGGGAAAATGGCTTATAATCTCAAAAATAAAATAAAGAAATCATAAGAGGATCCATTTGAGTTTATCCTTAATTTTTACTTTCTGTGTTAGGGATGGAACCAAATGCATTAAGCTCATGAAACAAGTGTCCTATCAGTGAGCTATATCCTCAGGTGGAGGATATCTAAAAAACTAAACAGCTTGGTTGCTTGCTCTTTGATCACTTGCTCCTGGTGATGCGGCCTTACCAGAACACAGAGGAAGAGGGTCTAGGAAGTCCTGATGAGACTTGATAAGCTATGGGCAGATGACAGAGGAGAACTCTCCCCTTCAGTGGACTAGGAGAAGGGAATAGAGAGGAAGAGGGAGGGAGGGTCGGGCTGGGAGGAGTTGAGGGAGGGGACTTCAGGAAGGATATATATATTAAAATTAAAATAAAAAAGAACTGAAGGAATGTCTCCAGCCAAAGGAGGAGTTTAAAAGAACTAGAGAGGATTTGATATGCAATCGGTGCATATTTTGGAACATTGCTGGTGGTATGTAAGGATAGAAAGCTACTGGATGTTATTTTTGAGGTGCATTTCAAAAAATAGTCTCAGTTTTCTCATGACCTAGCTGAGTGGCTACGGCTCTAGCTTGCTCTTTTGTCCATTCACTTGGTATACCCAGTGCCTAATACTTTTTTAGTAACCATCCTGTGTTAGTACTAGGGATTTCTGCTCTAGTTATATAGATTGTAATCAATAACATTTACTAATTATGGAGTGATTATATAAATATTATATATATATATATGAATATATATGTCGACTGATTAGCTATCACGATCCAGGTGCAGTTATGATACTTGATGGGAAAGAATATAGGTTAACCCACCTGCATTAGAAGGAAGGAACAGGTCCTGTCAGTATCAACGAAAGTAATTTCAAGCATGGAATAAATTTAGAGCCTTGGTAGGAGGTCAGCCGTACCCCTCCCATGCTGACATGATGACTTACCATCATCTTCCTGGGTCTTATTTCAGTGTCGGGCTTAGTTTCCCTCTCTGGGAATTTGCAATATATTTTTCCGGTGGGTTGGTGAGATGTGTTGGGAAGACTTTAAAGAACGAAGATTTCGTAAGGTTCTTCTTCAAGCTTTGCATTGCTGCTTCATAGTGACTAAATATGAACTGAGTGGCCATTTAATTTTATTCATGGTACAGTTATTCCCATTAGGGGAAAAGAAAGGTTTGGGGAATGATAAATCGATGATAAGCCACAGCCACCACAGACTAAGACTCTTCGCATCCTTTGGAGACATCACAACAACACAGTGCCTGTCACTTCTTATTAGGAATTTTTGGTAACAGCCAAATCAAAGTATCTTTTTACCCCTTTCCTGTTTTAAATTTTAATGCTTTCTGAGTCAAATGATTGGGGAATAAGCATCCACTCTGCAGGGAAGCAAAGTGACTAGTGCTGCTATGATTTGGCATTAAAGCGCTGAGTGTTGGCTAAGTGCTTTTACAATCAATTTTATTGTTCAGTTTAAAAGATAGCCTAAATTCACCTCCGTCAAGTTTTGTTTGGTGTGATTCAGAAAAAGGATCTTTTCTTTAAAGAGGCTCTTCTTTGATATGGAAGAAAGTGACTAATGAAGACTAGGTCAAATATAAGAAAATGGAAGAGAGTAAAGCCTTGAGACAATATTATCCATGTGATTCTTTTTGTTCCTGGTTTTAGCAATGGAAGTATAAGTGAAAGTACAAACAACAACAGTTGAAATGCGATGTTGTGAGATGCCAGCTCTCCTTGTCATATGATTTTTTAACTAGGGAACCCAGATGTATGTATGTGTGTGTGCGTGTCTGTGTTGCAGTGTATCAGTATATGCCTTTTAATATAAATACACCATTTTAAAACACTGGGTTTTATTTAGAACAAAGCCTGGAAAGCAGTCTATATATTGCCAAAGAGTCAATATTTAAGGCTTTGTAGGCTGCACCATTTATATTGCAGCTGCTTAGCTCCGAAGTTCTAATGCAAAAGCAGCCATACATAATCAAATAAATATGACCATTTTATTTTTATTTTTGGTTTCATATTTTAGAGATACAGGATGCCCTCATTTGACATGTGAGCCGTGGTTTGCCAATCTCTGATTTATAGCACCTCAGAGATTTCCTAGTGAATAAGGAGTACTACAGATAAGAATGATTGATAGCTGAATACTACATAAAGTCAGAGATGGACTCGTTTATTGACTATTATATCTTCATTTATAGCGCAGCTTCTGGTAGGTGAGAGTTAATGTAGCTTATTTGTTGAATAAAACAATAACTAGCAAGGTTGTATGGTGGGAGATTACCCTAGGTAGGCTAGGACATTCTACAGTTGATTTCCAGGTTATGTGATAGGACTGTCAAATACTACCACTTTGGATAAAACAGATATTTTCTTTGAGTACTTAGTTCAAAGAACAAATTCAGGGAAGATGAGTGAAGGAAAAGGGATATGCTATAAAATGATAGTAAGAAACCTTAGGTTTGTTGATCTCCACCAGGAAAAATGAAAATTGTGTCCTTTTGGAAGTCTACTCAGAGAATGTATTTTAGCCTCTTTCTCAGTCTTGGGCTTTTTTTGTTTTTGTATATATTGGGCTTTCTTTGTTTTTGTGTATGTATATATATATATATATATATATATATATATATGTAGTTAATTATTTTTAATGACTATGTCAACAATATACAAGGAGTAGTTTTGGGACAACTAGATGAAGAAGAATAAAATTAAGCTTTACGTCACACCATATATAAAAATTAACTCAAAATAGCCCAAAGACCTTAAATTTGAGAGTAGAAATTTGTATGATCATAAAAGCATAGGAAACAAACCCAAAAATAGACAAATGGATTCTAACCTCTCACTGTGTTGGGCTTTCTTTGTTTTATGTGGCTTTGTTAACATCTTTGATGAATGTCTTCTTTTTGTCCCTCCAGATTCTGTACCAGTTCTTGGAGTTTCTTGGAACTCCCCATCTTGCTGCTTCCTGCTTTTTAGCACACCCCTTAAGACGCTCCAGAGGCCCCATCAGGGATCCTTGTCTTACTCAACCATCTCTTGTGGTTTCTCTAACCGATCATTCCTCTCATTCTTTAGGCTTTGAACGATGGAGGGATGCTGTAGTGTTGCTGTGATTACCAGCTCCTGGGTCATTGTTTTGCCTTCTTAGTTGTCTCCACACTTAGAAACAGTCTCTAATAATTGTACTCTTGGTTTTTTATATAGTCGGCTTAACACTTTCCAGAGATACATATTGTAGGTCAAAGAATGTCTTAGTTTAGCCACAGTCAGTGACTGTTTCTGTGCTTCTCTCTCTGTGTGTTTGTGTGTGTGCATGAATATCAGCCATGGTTCATGTGTGAATGTCACAAGGAGTCAGTTCTGTCCTGTGGCATGGGGTTGTATGGATCAAACTCAGGTCATGAGGTGGCAAGCATTCTTACCTCTAGCCAGCTGTTTGCTTCTGTTTTTTTGTAGGATCTCAGGGCTAAAATGGTCCTGGAAGGTGACTCAATTAACAGTTGCCATCAGAAGTTAAGGTTGTCTACCCCAGTTCTATCATACCCTGCTATGCTTGAGCACCTTCTTTAGTAGGGCACTCACTAGTCTTTATGTTCTCATACATGTTTGTATACCTGACTGATGGGATATATATTTTTTCACTCCTTCCAAAGAGTCTGTCCTCTTTATTGGGGCTCTTCAGATAAGCCTTGTCTGTGTCTCTTCTAGTCTTTTGACAATAGACTTCAAGGTTCTTTGCTACCTCTGTATGAAAATGGGGTGCATACACAGTACCTCTTTTTAAATATGGAGTCTGATGCTTTTGGATTGAGCCTTGGTGGGCAGGATGAGTTCACCTGGAAAATGAAGACGTAAAGGAGCAACATCTCTCTCTTGTTTACACAGGTGTGGTAAACTTTAGGCTCATGTGTTAAAGGACGCAAGCACCACACATTATATGAACAGTAGTCTTCAATAATCACTTAAGTTTTTCCCTTTCTATCACAGACCTAATAAAGACTGTAATTAAAGACTTTCAATCAATGGGATAAACTATCTTAAAAATCATAGTACTTATTAATCAACTTCTGCTTGCTTTTACTTAAAATATAAAAAAGTATACTGCTCATAATTTTATTATTTTAGGGGAGACTACTTAAATATTTTACTAAATTTATTTACATTATAAATCTGTATTTTTAGTATCTTGTTCTGTTTAGTTTTTTTGACTATTTTTATCTGGATATTAATTCTCCATTATATTTATTATTATACACCTTAAGTCTTGTGAATTTAACAAAATATATAGAAATGTATCACTTTTTAGGTTGAACATAAAGAGGATTTCAAGGAAATGTTTAGAAGTGAATCCTTAAATAAATCATTAAATTTAGGTGGTTTTTGTACTGGAAGTCCAATTTGTTTTATTTCAGGCCTCTCCTATATTTCTCAGCCTCTCCAGTTCTTCCTCCTTATTTATTCAGTCAGTTCATTTCTTATTTCATTGTTGATTAGATTTCATTCACCATGGCAGAACCGTTGAAAATAAACCCTCTTGTATTTAATATGTGCTTTAGTTTACTTGGAATAAATAGAATAATAGAACAGCCTATTAGAAACTAATTTTGATGGTTGATGAGAAAGATGTAGCATTCTTAATCTTTAGTATATTTCAAAGACTGCTTCTTTTCCTATATTTTCTTTCTGCTTAACACAAATACCTGTCATTGCAAAATGAAAAACCAAACAAAACATTATTATTTTATACCGCACAGTGATGACTGTTTATTTCTTCTCAGAACAATGGAAGGATAAACTTACTTTTTTTTCTTCACTGATTGTATATGATTATCATTCATATGCTTGTTTGTAATCTGTTTATTTTATTATTCTTCTATTTCTACTTCTGCTGTCTTTCTGGGTCTCCAGTGTCTGGTACAACCAATCATTGTTTTTGAATGCTCCTTGATAATATAAGACTGTTTAATATTCTTTTTTTTTCTAAAGCAATGCACAGAATATTTCACTTAGTTCTGAAAAAAAAATTACTGCTTCCCAAAACCCTGTTTGTCTGATAGCTATATCCTAAATAATCCATTAGTATGCAAGCTTTGTCTTTTAAAACATTCATGACTTTCATCCATTGATCTGATGATTAATCATAGCTATTGCAACCATGTAACAAATAGATTTAACATTATGTACGTATATGTATAATTCTGATAAACACTTCATCAACATCATTTTCCTAAAACAAATGTGTTAGTTTAAATTCTATGTGAATGCAAGTGGGGCCAATGTAATTGCAGACAGCATATGGAGCAACTGGTCCTGAATGCACATTTTATAAGTCACTGTTAAAAGGATGGTAAATACTAGCCAAACAGCGAGTTTTTCAGCCTGTCCTAAAATAGATGGATGCTTCATCAAATCAAATAAGGAACTGATTTGAAGAACATGGTGGCTGGGAATTTAAGTTCTTCAGTTATTAACGTGCGGGCCTGCTATTTTACCACTCATTGGTGAAAACTAAGGTTCAGTAAAGAATGAAGGAAACATTAAAAAAAAAATCTCAAGTTGTGTGGGTAAATATTTTATCAGCATTATTTTGAACTCTTTATTTTCCTGATACTTTTAGTATGAGTTTCTGACTGGCGCCTGTCATTTCATGGACCTGATGGAGTCACGCTAGAGCCTTCCTTCGCTTGCCCTGTCCATTCTGGTAGCAACCTCCCAGTGCTTCTGGGATTCTTTGTGTGCACCTTTGCTGTTTGGGCCTGGTTTTCCTTCTAGAGTCTTTTGCTCTCTAGTGACAGCATCCCTCTAATTTTTCTCAGCAAGCAGAAGAAACTTCTTCAAATACCACTTCAATTAGTTCCCTTATCCACTCAGAAGGCTAAGATATCTTCTAGCTATCTAGTAGTATAGGAAGTTCAAATTTTGCCAGCTGACATTCAAGGTCTTATTTTCCCTGTCTTGTTTTCCTTTACTCCCCAAACTATTACGGAGAACAGGTCTACAACTTCACATCATCTTGGATGGGGTTGACAAAAATGTTCAAGAGTTGTAACTGATTATGTTCATCACTGAATTGTAGGCTTGTTGGTGGATGTCACTGGAGAGGAGTTTTCCAAATCAGAGAATCATCAGAGGAGGCGGGCATGATGATAGGGAGTGCGATGCTGGGAGAGATGGGTGTGGAAACCACACTGGGAGAGCTTGATTGCTCTATTCAGATCCTTGGAGAGTGATTTAGGAAAGTGAACTCTATGCTGTTTTACTACCAAGTGCAGACACGGGAATAATAATTAGAGTACAGAGCGTATAGAAGGCATTTCCAAGAGTTGTTCCTTATGTAATCAGATTTTCAGTACTGCTCCTGTCCGTGAGTCTGGGCTGGATTTCTAATTCTGTCATTAGTTGACAGACTAAACCATCTCTCTGATGTGAAACTCTTTGGGTTAATGATATATACAGCATGGTGTGGTGTTACATTTTATCATACCTGAAATATACTTGAATAGTTATTTATGCCTCAGATGTTGATTTACAGTGTTCACGTGGCAGCCAGAAAAAAAAAAAAAAAAAAAAAAAGGCTGTGGACTCAAATTTTATGCTTATTTTCAACTAAGTGATTTCTGCCTGGTTACTTTGTGTGTGTGTGTGTGTGTGTGTGTGTGTGTGTGTGTGTGTGTGTGT